>NC_133753.1:28477523-28780553 GCF_036562045.2 Rhinolophus sinicus | reverse complement strand
CCTTCAGGGCCCAAACTGGAACCAAGGTAAATAGTTTGTACTTTGATGTGATAGTACAAAATTAAGGTAAATTAGCAAAACCAAACCCTGTCTTAGGGCCATTAGAATAAAAGCTCCTTGAGAACAGGAATCTTTGTCTCTTTTGTTTACTACTGAATCCCCAGGTTCTAGAATAGTGCCTGGTAACAGCAGTTACTCAGTAAATATTTGATGAATGAATGAGGCACCTATACCAGCTATAAAGCGGGGCAATCCAAGAATTATTTAAAGTTTTAGATGTATATTCACCTAAAAGAGGCATGAAAGCTATGTACAAGGTCTGCCAATTAAGTTCACGAACTTGCTGCAACGATGTTGCTAACCTTTTTTGATATCAGAGGGATTATTCATTATGAATTTGTACTAAATGGACAAACAGTTAACCAAGTTTACTATTTGGAAGTGCTGAAAAGGCTGCATGAAAAAGTTAGACGCCCTGAACTTTTCGCCAACAATTCATGGCTGTTGCATCAGGACAATGCACCAGCTCACACCGCACTGTCTGTGAGGGAGTTTTTAGCCAGTAAATAAATAACTGTGTTGGAACACCCTCCCTACTCACCTGATCTGGCCCCCAATGACTTCTTTCTTTACCCAAAGATAAAGGAAATATTGGAAAGAAGACATTTTGATGACATTCAGGACATTAAGGATAATACCAGGACAGCTCTGATGGCCATTCCAGAAAAAGAGTTCCAAAATTGCTTTGAAGGGTGGACTAGGCACTGGCGTCGGTGCATAGCTTCCCAAGGGGAGTACTTCAAAGGTGACTGTAGTGATATTCAGCAATGAGAGATGTAGCACTTTTTCTAGGATGCGTTCATGAACTTAATGGTCTGACCTCGTGTCATGTCTGCTCCAAAATTCCTTCAAAGTGCAGTCAACCTTAACTGTGGATGTGCACTGACTATATGTGATCAGCAACAATGGGCAGCTCGGAGGAAGTGTCAGGAAAGAAAGCGCAGGAGCCTAATAGCCGTGCTTTTGAAGGAGAAATCTCCCACATTCACACACGAGTGGTGACTGGAGTCGTTTAGTCTGCTTTACCATAAGGATACTTCTTAGGTACCTACTACCTCCTAGGTCCTGTGCTAGGCAGATGCTTGGGACACAGGGACAAAAGTTACAGTCCCTGCTCTTTGGGAAGCTCACAGTCAGGTGGTGGTGGGAATTGTGATGGACGAGAATGCAAAATGTGTTAGGATGGCTCTAGGTTTGGGATATGGCTAGGGAAGCACACAGGGGCCCTGGTTTGGGGACAGGAGTTCTCTAGGAAGACTCTTCAGGAAGGAGGAGTTTGAAGGATCTTGAAGGATCAATAGCAATTCCCAAGAGGTGAAAGAAAGAGGAGAGGAAGGTGCTCCTGGCTGAGCGAAAAGCCCATATCATGGACTAGAGGCAGGGTGTTATGGGGGACCTATGGGAGGTCCATTATGGCTGGCATGGAAGGGAGTGGCAAGAGGTTGGTCCATAGAGATAGGCAGGGGATAGATTGTGAATAGTCTTATCCAGCATGCTAATCAATTTGAATTCTTTCCTGAGGATGATGGGGAGCCACTGAAACAGGGAAGTGATAGGGTAGTGCGGTTCAAAGTGATTTCTCAGGCAGCAATGAACAGGTTAGAGGAGGCGGAGATGAAACTAGACAACTTGGATTTGGATCTCTTTGAGGGGAATCGCTTTTGTGTAGGGATATCCCTAAATTTTTTAAGGCAATGGGAACTTTATAATCAGCTTTAACCATTCTAAAGCCTGGATGGCCAGGTCTAGTTTGGATTTCCCACCTCATCAACCTGGGAGAGATGGCTTTGGTGCACTAGGCCTCTGAGTAGCGTCAGGTGAGCCCTCCATTCATCAAAGTGCCTTACCATTAGAAATGGCTATCTGTAATTCTTTGCTAGGTGCTGAGAGAAAATATCAAATGATTGCAAGTACTAAATAACACTGTGGAAATAAGCACATGTTTTATGTTCCTTTTGCCAGTGATTACAATAATAACACTGAGTGCCTACTATGTGTCAGACACTGTAAAGAGTAGGAAAAATCCCAAGAACTTTGTGGGGTTCAATTGTTATCCCCATTTACAAAAAAAGAAACTGAAGCACAGTGTTTACATAGCTTGCTGATGGTTCTCTGACTAGTGATTGGTTGGGATTCAAAGCTAGAGTGTCTGCCTCAGAGTCTGTCCTCTTGACCAGTATGCTGCACTCAGCTCTACAAGATGGTAACACAACGACCTTACAGAGCTTACGATCACATACTTCTGTCATTGGCAGAGTTGAAAGGATTCCATGCTTCAGTGCGATCATCGTGGTCACTTCTTTGTGTACACTCCGCACTCTCTTTACAGACGGCCATTAGAGAAGCGTGTGTTTTAACAGTAGATAAAGCACTGCATTTGGAATTATGAGACCTGTGTTCAAGCGCCAGCTCTGCCACAAGCCATCTGTTATTTTAAGCAAGTCACTTAACTTCTCTGGCCCTCAGTTCCCTCAACTACATAGATAGGGGGCACGTCAGGTGATGCCCACAAAGCACAAATTGATATTTTCTCTTTGGAGCTTCAGACAGACTTCTCTGTGTATCTTTTAAAGATGAACAAGCAAAGCCCAGGCTGGACCAAACCCCTCTATGAGCACTTTGGTACATCCCTTTGTCACTGTTAGTATGTTGGTTATCTGGAGCATCAGTCTTTACATTTTTTGAATCTACAACCCATCATTTTTTAGCATAGTGCCCCAAAATAAGTAAAACTGCTATCTGTAAAATATAATGCTACTTACTATTAAGTTAGATAAATATATCAGAAATAGAGATTTTAAAAAAATGAGATGGGTTCTGCTATCTCCTTCCCACATCCCAATGAGTCATCATATGTGTGCCTGTCACTGATGTCATGGGGCAGTGCAAGTTCTCCCCTCCTGGTTTGCATTGCACAGTCCTTTACTGTCCCAAGAAGAATGAGACTGAACCCCAAACTTGAGCATTCGCTCCAGTCTTTCAGTTGATTACTCATTCAATTTTGGAGCACCTATAATGTGAAATGCTCGCTGGTGTTCAGAGGTAACGAGAATAGTTTCATGCTTGGCCTCTGCCCTTAGAACATATGGGCTAATTCTAATTTTTGTCAGCCTTACCTGGTTGGAACCCTGGGTTCCTTGTATGCTGTAATGAAGCTAAACCTTACAGCTAAACTGCATGTGTTACATTACAGTGAATAGGATAGGGAAAGATAAGAAAATAAGGAAAGGCCAGAATATAAGGCTCATACACATGAAACAGTTAAAGTCACATGACAGCACCCCACCTATGAATTGCCAGGATGAGGGAGGCACATTTTTAATGTCAGAGGCATTCAAGGAATGAAGAAAATGCCATGATCTTCTGGTGGCTTGAGCCACCATCTTAGAATATCAGGGCAGAACAAAGATGGACTCCCTGATCTGTAGGTCCTGAATCACAGAGTATGGAGAGCTCTGGGTATCAGCCAACAGCCAACCTCCTCCCCTGGGTCAGACCCACTTGTAAAGCGGCAGGCTGGAAATCAGCCCCATGTTTCACGGAGAACTCACCAGGCAGGCCAGGGGAGCTTGGTGTACTTGAGCACCTGTGGTGGGCGACTGCTTTTCTTGGCCAGCTGTTTAATGAGGACCGAATCAGATAACCTGCGCTTGGCTCCTGTGCTCTCCCCAGACACAAACAATGAAGCACATCCTGCTGGGATGGCCAGGTAGGGAACCTGGCTTTCCGGTACTCATCATCTAGTTTTCCTGCCCCTCGGGGTTCTGTGGGAGAAGCTATTGAAGCAACCTTGAGAAAGTTGTTAACCCTTAAGCTCTTTGTCCCCGAATATATTCAGAAATGGTTTGCAGCCAAAGCCTTACTGTCTGTGGCAGTTGTAAATTATTATCAAAATCATGATTTAGTTAATTTCACCCTCTACTCAAGGTTGGCTTAGAGAAGTAGGAAATTATAATTCATGAATCCTTTTCTGGTTTTGTAACCAACTTGTACTCTCAAGTTTGGGTAATTACCTTGCCCTTCTTAGTTTCTTCGTCTGCGACCTGGGGTAAAATTATCCATGCCTCCGGTGAAATTCATGAATACAAACCTCTTCTAGTGGGGTTACAAATTTTGTGAGAAATCCCTTTTCTTCATGAGAATGCACCGATCAACTGAGACTGGCGTGCTTGATCCTCGGTGTGGATGAGAACAGGCCCACGCTGAACGGTGCTCCCAGGACACGTCATCTAAAATTAGTATGTGCGGCCGGGCTGGCTTTAGCCCTACTGGCATTGGAACCACGATGGGCATGGAGGAATGGTAATCTTGGTCTCCTAGCCTACTGATAAACATTCTCACAATTCTCCGTGTCGCTGGAGTTTGTGACAATTGGGGAAATCTTTGAAAACACATCAGGGAGTAACGCTGTCTCTTTGGGAGGATGTACTTGCACATCCTTCATGACCAAAGAGAGATCCCAGTGGGAAGCTTCCCGGTGGAGAAAGAGCAGGAGAGCGTATGTTCCTCCCTGGAAGACAGGTGCCAGGTAATGGACTGCGCCATCAGGGAAGGAATCTAGAAAGGCGAGGAGACTCACGAGAAAGGAGGGGACTTCTGTTGACAAGTTACCATTCAGACTCAGTGGGGATGAGAAAGGAAATCCACAAACCTACATGACAGCTTCTCTTGGACTGGCCGAAAATATTGATTTTTTTTTTTTCGTAGCTGGAATTTGACAGGGTCAGTTCACGTCTGGGTTTTCAGCACTTAATACAGGGCCCTTTTGTCTTGGGAGGCGGCTGGACTGGTTTTTCCTCCAGGCAGGTGCACAGAGGGCGTTTATTGTAGCCTGAAACACAAACACCAAGCCCCTAGGCTCTGATCCACACTCTCCAGCGTGGCTCAAGGAAATAAAGTGAACAATGTCTCTTGCAACAGGCGAGCACTGTAAATGCCACTCCTGAATGAAATATTTCTTAAAACTTTGTATCCGTAACTTGATCGTCTCTTAAAACTTAATTATATGTCAGGGAAAAGGAAGCTATTGGCTCCTCCAGCTGTCCAGGTTGAACAAGCGCGCACAATGGAGCATATCCGATTCGCAGCCTTACTTAGGTAATCAGATTAATATCTCCTGAATTGAATTTACCCTTTTGATACGGAGTCTTTCAGCTGCCTTGTTTGACATCTCAAATTCTGACAAAGCTGTGCGGCCTTTGAGTAATTTCCCTGAAATCTATATGCGGGAAGCCTGTGCTCTTTCGAGCACTTTTTGGGACTTGTACCAATTAAATCTGTTTCTGGCACACTTTTAATGGCATACTTTCCCCTGAGTCAACAACTGCTCCAAAATCTGAGGTCATTTGTTTAATTTAAAAGCAAAGGTTATGAAACAACCATTTCAGGCTTCACCAGCCAAGCCCCTGTGGCTTTGAAAGGAGTGATGAGACAGGGAAAGGCTAATAAAGTGGATTTCTTACACACAAAATAAATTAATTACTGTGTTTCTGTTAAATCAGTATGAAACCAGGTTTGTCCACACCCTCCCTGCCAGCCTTGCTGTCCCTTTCCCTTCAAACACATCCTCTTCTTCTGGGGCTTTCATACTGAGTGATTGAAGTTCACCCTCTTGCTGTTGTTTCTTGCAAAACAAACATCTGGACTGGATTTTTGTCAGCTGGAGTTGAGAGAGAACTGTAAATGATGCAGTGATTTTTTTTTCATCCTTATTAAATTTATTTATAGCCCGTCTAAAGCCAGGAAACATGTTTTTAAATGGCTAGAGCCCTTGATTGGAGGTTCTCGAGGAACATAGAGTGAATGGTATTTTTCCCCCTGCTGTTTCTAAATAATATCAAGGGTGGAATTACATAATTCCTCATTTGGGTGTTTTGGGGTTTTATTTTATTTTTTTCCTGAAGGACCTTTCATTAGGACCTTTTGTACATCAGAATTCTTCCACTGTCATAGCTTATGCAGTATGCCTTCTTTTCTGTCAGTGAGGAAAAGGGAATGTAGCTGCTAGGGTATTTCTGAAAAATTGCAGTGATGGAGAGTGAGGTTCTGGTTGTTTGAGACATGAACCAGTGGCTCGGGTATTTCCTTTTGCCAAAATAACACAACTTGGATCCCACTCCTACCTTTTCCACTTAACAACCTCTAAAATCTTAAAGCTGCCAAGTCTTAAAGAATCTCATTCATTTTCTCATTATTTAAGATAATAAAAGGCTCCACAAGGGGCTTACTAAAATAATTTATAAAATTCTTTGTTGTGCCCTTAGACCTTATTAAATAACACAGCCTTAGGGTGTATATAATTATTTAAGAAACAGAACCTTCCAGAGAAGGCTGAGTCAGATGATGATTTTTTGAGGTCCCTCCCAGTTCTATGATTTGAGATGATTCCTTGATTTTCTTTCACTGTCATTTAAAAAGAGAGAGGGGTGGGGGTGGAGGAGAGAGAGAGAAGAGAAGAGGAGCTGTTTAGAAATGAGGTTTGCTTACCTACAGGCATTTTTTTTCTCCAGAGAAGAGACTGTCTGCTTCCTGCCACACAAGTCCATCATCCTCAGCCTGAACAATGGAGCTTAATGTTCCCCACCTCACTAAGGGTTAGTCTCTATTGTTATGAAAGTGAATTGAAACCAAATGCACTTTCTATTGGAAAAGCTGCCATTGATCTCAGCTTATAGACAATACGGAGAGGGAAGGCACTTATAAAACAGAAGGAAGAAATCCTTGCTGTCACATCATCACAACAGTTATTTTACTATTAGGCCTGTGAACATATCTTTGATGCAGCATCACTATTTTATGATGTTCCTGTGTCACTAGAAGATTGGCATTCCATATTTAGTCCTTAAGAAATGTTAACAGATTATTTAGTGAATTGTCTTGCTAATGGACTGGGAAAGCTATCCTTAAGCAAGACCCTTCATTCACTAAGGTTATAAGATAGCTCATGTTCTCCACCAAGAAAGGCAGCTGTTTCATCTGTCTGATGGGAAGCAGTTGAGGCAGAGTTGCCTTGTCAAATATGTATGTCTGCTGCCCACTCTCCAGTTATTAAGGTAAAAGCCAAGTCAATGGCGCTGGCAGTGAAATGAGCCACCGAGAGGTCAGCGCTCATCACGAGGGTTTCCAGGCGGGAATTCCCGCCTGTTCTCAGGAATTTTTTTCGTTTTCCCGTTCCCGAATCCTGAGAAAAGTTGGTCAGGAAATCGGGAAAATCAGCTTCTTGAACCCAGTACTACGTACAATGGGAAATAAACGTACTACTCACAATGTATCTCTTAGACATTTTTCCTATTTATCACTAGGGTTTCCGGGGCGGGAATTCCCGCCCATTCTCAGGATTCTTTTTCACTTTTCCATTCCCGAATCCCGAGAAAAGTTGGTGGGAAATCGGCTCCTTGAACTCAGGCTGTTGGTAGTATCGGCCATCACTTTGTGGAAACGATTCGTCGTGGAGAACAGAAAACAGTTTATATCTCAGGATTCTGAAATGGGTAAGTGAACAAAATTCCTGGGAATGGGCGGGAATTCCCGCCTGGAAACCCTACTTATCACCAGGATCATGACTGAGAGCTCTGGATCAGAAAATGGCAGTCCCAAGGAACAGAACATTTATTTTAAAGCATGGAGAAAGGAGAATCAGAGAGAGAGAGAGAGAGAGAGAGAGAGAAAACTTGGAGAATAGCTGATGCTGGCAACTCATGGAGCAAGGAGTTCTCAGTCTGCACTTAGAACCTTCCATCATCATCTTCCTCAAGCTAGTAATCACTTTTATTAAATCCCCTTAAAGAAGTATCTTTAAATGCAGTGCTGTTTGCTCTAAAACATTGTAGCTCATGGTACAGTCAGAAGAAATTCTGCCTGAGCGATGTGGTGAGGGAAGTGACCCAGTGCCACTGGTGTTGAACACTAACAGAGTTAGTGACTCTAACGAAGACATAAGCAATCATGGAGAATGATTGTTCTAGCTGTGATGCTTAGGGGATATCAGGAGAACGTGATGGTATTATATAAGGAATATTCTTAGACATTCCAGGATGTTGCATGTAAATCAATTTGACTGGTTATCATGGGGAAGCATAATTTGATTAATATGAAGAATTTTTTTAATAAGGTGTTGTTAAATTCTTCTAAATTTTATGTTAGTTTGGAGCCATTGTTAGGCATGGACATTCTTTCACTTATATCCCTGTTTCCTATAATTCAATGCCTTAAAAATAAATTAGTTTTGAATCAGCCAGTTGCCTCATAGAGGCTCCTGGGGAGACTTGTAAAGACTTATGAGGATGCCCACATCTTTCCTGTGTAAAATTCTTCTTACTCTGGCATCTTCAGTTGGGTAGAAGTAAGATCAGATACTCTGTTACTCTAGGATGGAAAGGATCACATCAAAATTTTATGGGCTATTTTCCCCTCAGGCACCCAAAACCTGATTTTCTTTTATCACCTGATTAATTTTAAATGTACTTTTTCATCCTGTGTGCTTGTGTTTTTTACGAAGCCATGAAGCCTGTAAAGCACATGACAGGTATAATCCTATTGGAGGAGAACTCCACGCTATTGCATATTGTATAGGACTAGTGTAGGTCTGAGTGCTTGAGATGGGGCCAGTTGAGCTGGATGTGAGGGGAAGAGGACAGTATTTTAAAAGCAGACCACCTTTCTCTCTAAAGAAAGCTAGTTTGTCTAAAACAAAAATGAACTCTATGGAGTGGTGAGCAGCCTTGCTTATTTGAACCAGGTTCCAGCCTTTTCTCACTAAACCCCTTTGCAAGCCATTTCACTTCCTCTCTTATAGACCTTCCCGAGACCTTGCAGTCACGATGCGCCTCCCCTTGTGGAGAAAGTTTCAGCCATGTTGTTCTCCCAACAGGGAACTCCTGTCTGTCACACTCCTGTCTCCTCTGTGTACACAGAGATGAACCTGTTTAGATAGTGGCCTTTCTTCACTGCCTCTTACCTCCTCATCTCCCATTTCTCCTGCCCTGTATACCTCACGTTTGTGTGGCTGTAAAGTCAGCCTCTCCAGAAAGTTTCTGTGAGTGGAGGAATGCAGAGTAAAGTGTTTGTGCCATGTCTACTTTAACTGTAGCCCAACATATAATCTAGTAAAGAAAGAAAAGAAAAGAAAGAAAAAAAAAATCAACAAAATCAATTTTAACAGACGAGGCAGCTTTGTCTGAAGAGGAAGTAATTGCAAAAAAATAAATAAATAGAGAGAGAGAGAGAGAGAGAGAGAGAGAGAGAGACTTAAGTAGGCCATTTGGGAAGCAGGCAATAACTATTTTAAAGGCTCGAAACTAACTTATGTGAGTTATGTATGTCGTTTTCCCCCTCATCTCTTGCAAATAGATAATGGTTTACGTCAAGAGAAAATTCAGGAAAAAGGCCTTTTTTTTATTTCCAGGAAATCTGGCCACTGTGTTGTGCAGCCAGTGATAAATGACAATGCCACCAGCAGTGACCCAGGACATCCTGAATTCTTGCTCTTATGAAGAGCTTGAGTTCTCTTTTCAAAGGGCATCCTGTTCCTAGGACAGCCCTCATGCTATCTCAGCTCAAGATCATCTTTTGCCCTGTGTTATCATGCTTAAAATAGCATGAGTGCTGGGCAGAAGGCTCTACACATAGATGCTGATGTCATCTGGGGAGAGAGCAGGATGAAAAAAGAAGGTAACCGGATATTGGTCCCAAACATATTTACCTAGCAAATTGACCCATTGACATTCAGCTCTGTTATTTCAATTCATGTCATAGAAATCCAATATCATATTGTCCATTTGTGGGGCTGAGTGCTGTTCACCCACAAAAGCCCGAGTCCATATAGAATAGTAGCACCACAGAGGAGAAATGTAGTGTTTAAAAAAACGTTCTGGTGAAAGGTGTTGTACCCAAGGGTAAGTTATAAACAGAGCAGCTGTTTCTGATTATGAAGATTGATTCACTCAGTCTTTACTGACACTACCTCAATATGTGGGAGGGGTACAACGCGGTTCCCTGGAGCCTCTTCCTTGCTGTGTATCCTGCAAGTTTAAAGAAGAATGTAGAACCAGTTTGCTGTTCTGCCTCCCCACGGTCCTCCAGTTCAAATCATGTTGCAAATTGAAGTCCAGTGGGAGAAAACTATTGCTTTACTTCTGTCCCAGCCAGCCATCAAGGCAGGGTAGGCAGGTTCTGTCTTCACAGACCATGCACATCCCACGGTCTTCAACCTGTTGTCATCTCTGAGTCTGGCTGGGTTAACACGTACACCCTTTCCGCCCCCTGAACCAAGGAGAAAAAAATTTTCTGCAATTTCAGAGGAGAAAAAAAAGCCCAACTCTAGAAACCACTTAAAGAGTTCTCAAAGCCCAATTAAATTAGAATGTCTTGTTAGCATTTCCTTCCAGTTGATGGATTTTACCAGCAGTATCATCATCAAGCTTTTACTGTTTCTCTTTTCCACTGTCTTGTTCTGTTTGATTTGCGTGGTGATGTTATATATAGTCTTTGTATCTGAAGAATTAGTGGGGGTGTTGCTAAGAACAATTTGGATAATACTGAAATAATATTAGGAAAGAAGTAGAGGGAGGAGCCATTGTTAACAAAATAGCCGAGTTGAACGTATTAAGCTTAGCAGAGAAGAATTAAGGCCACTTGGGCTATCTATGCAAAATACTTTTGTTTTATCAACCAAAGAAAAAGCCCTTGCTTGGAGTGTCTTGAGGAATCAGAACCTGGGGTGGTTCTAAGATCAATGATTTCCAGCGCTGTGCATCAACCACCAAATGTCTATAACTTTGAAAGTTTAGAAGGAAAGGGAAAGATGAGTTTTGAGGTCTTTGCTGGTTTCTTATTCAAAACATTCTTTTAGTTCCCAGTCACCATTGTGATTGCTTATACCTGGTGCATTCTAATCTTCTGTATGGGAACCACACTGCATGTGTGTGGGGGCCTTCCCATCTGCCTCCTTTGTGAATCCCTTCTCCTTTCAGTGCTTCCAAACTTGGGCCCCAAAGAGGGGTACAGCAGCTGAATGTCATGCTCCTGGGCCTTGGCCCAGACATGCATCTTTCTGGAAGGATGACTGAATCCCGTTCTTAAGTCTAAAGTTCCTCTTGATTAGCAGCTCCTTTTGTTTGTTTTTTTGAACGGCATCTCTGTCTTTCACAGGGAGCTTACAGGGATGTGTTTGAGAGCCCCTTCCAGCTGGGAAGCTGCCCAACTCCCACCAGCTGAGTCGGGGGACGGCTTCCCTTTAGTTCCGCTGCTGCCTGTGGACTACAAGGACGCCACTTCCAGCCCTGGCTACAGTGGCCCTTGTCTGCTGTGCAAACTTGGCTCTGTTCTCTGGGTTTTCATTCTCCAGCCATCTGGGCATTTTGAGCACCCCTCTTATCTTAGTACCTTGGCACTCAGGACCACATGCCATCCTATCATAGAGATGGAAACAAAGAAATCCTTCACTTTTGGCCTGCAGTTCCCCAGGAACCATCATAGGCTGACTGACAGTCAAGCAGATTATGGGGGTCGGGGATAGGTCTGGAATGATGTAAATGGTTTTGCTGATAGAAGACAAACTGCGTGTGACAATAGCTAGGATTGTTCAGTTCCAGGATTCCCAGTGACTAGTTTCCTCCTTTTTCCCTTGGCTATTTTGAAATCGAGGAGCAAAGAGACCCCTTTGGCCTCTGATTGCCATAGCCGCTCCAGGCCTGGCAGCCTAAGCTCGGGGGCTAGCACACGTCGTGTGCCAGAGGAGGGGATCTAGCCTCCTACCAAGAATTCTATGTACATCACCAGCTTTTGAAATTATTCTTTCCACCTCCTCAACTGCTGATTTGGGGAGCGTTTGATCAGAGTCATTCACTCTTCAGAGAAGTGTCTAGAAGGATTAGTCCAAGACTGCTGACAGCAAGTTCTCTGTAATCATCTGCCTAGAAAAAAACAAGCATTTGATCAAAGGACAGTCCCACTGCCCAGGTTACTCCCACTGCACTGCGTCCGCTCCTTTGCCTGCTGCCCGGATATCTAACCCCGTGCACGCATTCAGAGCCTTCACCCTGTGCGCACTGCTCTCAGAGGTGCTCAGCGAGGCATTGGCCAGCCACAGAAAACGTGGCCAAACAGTGTGTCACTTCCGTTTAGACCTTAGTGCTTGGGTGGGGCTGCAGCTTCTTGAAAGGCAGACCTGAAAGGCTTGCCTCTCTTCAGAGAGTCTGATTTCACACTTGGCTGCTGGTCATTTGGTTATTGGCATCCATTCATATATTGAAAGCCCAAAGCTTTCAAAAACTTGATTCTGCAAAGCGGTATAATATTAACAAGACATGTCTTGATGATGTAGCCAAAAAGGTGATGCAACCTTATTTCACACCAAAGCGGGTGGGTATATTTATTTATCTTTTAATAGTTGAGGGCAGCAGAGACACCGGGAGGGTCAGAAATCCTTTCACGATGATCCATCCAGTGAATCCAAGTTTTGATCCTCTGATCCCTGTGACAGGCAAGGGTGATCACTTTCCTGTAGGGCATGTGACCAATGTAACTGGCACCTTGTGTTCTAACTATGACTCCCTCTCCCCTCCTACCACCACCCTCCAGTTGCCAGAACCCGGGCGGTTTTCTGCAGAACACCAGCTGACACTTTCCCTGGGTTCCACCAGAAAGCCTTTCAGTCTTTGTCTCCTTGTAGGTGTACATCTCAACCAAAAAGATAACTCTTCACATGTAAAATTAACTCTCTAGTTTTCAGTTTCTTTCCAAGATCACCCACTGTCAGTCCCAAGTCCTTGGTCTGGCAAACTTAGAAGAAACAATGGAGTACAGACTGATGGTTGCTTTCAGTGCACGTGACTGATACGCCGACCTTTTATGTACCTGTAATGAGTGGAGAAGGAATGCATGTTTTCTGGCACAAGCTGGCTCTGCCACATGGTTTGAAGTAAATGACCATTTTTTTTTTCACATTAAGGAGAGACACTTGGAGCAGCTTGGCAGCAGATCTGTGGCTGGGTAATTAATCTAAGAACTATAGCTTTCTTCCACATAGGAGATTAAATCCCAGTCTTTGGTCAGATCAAAGTGGGCCTCTTGGATTATCTGATCTTTGCAAAAGGCTCCATGTTGGGCCAGCACAACAGTCTTTGCATGTATTACTCCCTGTGTTTTTTTTGTTTGTTTGTTTTTTTAAAGACAATTTTAGTGAGTTTAAATAATTATGTCTACCAGCGTTTGTAGCTCTTTAAATCCAAAGTAAAACCTTAGTTTTATCTGTACTGACTTTGCATTAATTTCTACTACTAAAACAAGTCACTATCTCCCAGGGTTTGAAGAAAACTGGGACTTTTCTGAATGAGAATAGCAGCATTGTTCTTTGGGTAGCATTACAATAAATAACATCTTAGACGAATATGGCATTTTCTTTAGGGCATGAACAAACAGAGTTTATATAATCTCATTCATTTTCTTGATATATCGTTGAGACACTTTGGATACTGGTGCTATATTCTCCATCTGTAAAATGGAAAAAAAACAAAGTATTAAGTCAAACTAGATGGATTACAAGAAATAATACAGACGTTTGCGTGATCTGTGTTGCCAAGATGCTGCCTACAGTTTTGGAACTTTGTAAGTTATGTGTTTCACCTATCCAAGGGGGTCTGAGCAGTATATAATTTGGGCCTGGGTACCACAGGCCCACGGCCAGGCTGAACTGGACAAATAAATGAACGGGTTCCAGTTTGCCAACATTGCACTGATTATGTGCTGGTCAAAGAAATGTTTTTCAAATCGTGGGGAGCCACTAGTGAAAATCCATTGGTACTTTGATGGTGGCCTTTGGAGATACTTTTATAATTTGAAACCATTCTCATGGCAGGCCCAGGGAGAGGTCTACTTCAGCCAACATGCAACATTAGGCAGAAGAAATGGGGTTTTTCTAAAGGCTGATTTGACCTGTGGGTGGGCCCTCTTCCACATGTTTCCAATTAGGTATGCAAGAGAGAGTAGATATTCCATGGCGACTCTCCTTTCGTTCTCGGTTGTGAGATGGAACAACGGTGCCTTTGTGGTGACCTCTGCAGAGCTGTTTACATTTGGTGACCCGCCTGAGCGCTCCTGCCAGTGTGGATGCACCCCTGGCTAACAAGGAACAGCCACGCTGTCACTTACTGTGGTGGGGCCTGGAGGTCAAGATGAAAAATAAGATGTTTTCCCTGCTGTTGAATAGTCTAAGTTAACTTTTTTACAGAATTATTGAGGTATAATTTACGTACCATAAGTTCACCCACTTTATAACAATTCACTGATACTTAGTAAATGTAGAGAGTTACCTCACCATCACCATAGTCCAGTTTTAGAACTTTAGTTGGACTTATTTTGAAAATACCAAATAATGGTCGTAACTGAAAGGCAGGTCACGCTGAAGTGCAAAATAAATTTTTGAGGCTGTCTTGGGCTAGGGAAGAGAACTACCCAGGAAGTCACTTAAGACAACTAAGCTTCAAGTTTCTCAAAGTACATGAAGTCTTGAGATTAGCATATACATTTAGGAAAAAAAATTTTTTTTAAACTATTTTTGCTCATTGAATGACCTACTTGAAAGAACAGGAAACTGCTACAGAACCTACCTCACATATTAATATCAATTAATGCTTGATTAAAAGATAAGCTGCCGAAGATGAGAATGTGTGGACCCTCCCTTCGAAGAACTTACAGTCCACTTTGAACATCTTATCAAATATTTACTTCCCTGCCCTCTCATTTTCAGTTATGTTAGGCGCTGTAGACACATAGATGAGGTCCCTACCTTAAGAGCTTGTAGTCCCACAGCTTATGTGTAACAGATAATTTCAATATGATATCATAAATTCTATGGTAGAGAAAAGCACTGCGTGGTATCAAAAAGGTCATCAGCAAATATCTCTTAAAGAAGATATTACTAAGAAAGCAAAGACGTGGTTAATAATTGCATCAGTCCTGCTGACATAGGTTGAGTACCTGCTCTCTGCTTCATTTGAATGAGGCTCTGTGACATCTGGTCCCTGCCCATCAAGGGGCTTTATAATTGGTGGGGGAAATCAGTCCATCACTATATACTTCCAAGTAGATGTAATGACTGTATAAGAGTGGAAAAAGCAAAAGACACTAGCAATTTAGAGGCAAAAGAGAGACCATCCCAGAAGTAGCCCAAAGTCTGTTTCAAAAGCTCAAAAGCTGAATTTTGACAAAGAGGCAGAATTTCAGCAAGTGTAGGTGAGAGATGGCAAGCAGTCTCAAAAAAAGAAGTCTCAGGCAAGAGAGCTTGGGATGTGAGCTGAAAACAGTGAGTAATTCAAGATGGGCTGATACATATGTCACATGATATAAACTATTCCTGTGTATCTATGTCAGAACATGAGAAGCCAAATGATTCACAAGCTCGCCCAGAGAAGCAGTTCATCTCACTCTGTCCCTCATGCCAAGGTGATAAGGTGATTAGTTTTCTTCTGCAATTTCTTCTTTCACGATTCATGACAAAGCCACCAACCTACTGGACCAACAACAGCGCACCTGTGGGTTTACACTAGTGGTTCCTCATGATTTAAAAAGGACTTCTTTGACCAGCACATTTTTGTGCCAGGTTGGTGAGCTGAAACCAGTTCTGTTTGTTTGTCCAGTTCAACCTCGCCATGGGGCTGTTGTATCCAGAAGTTAAATGTCATACTTTCGAGAAGATTTAAAAAAAAAAACAAGTTCTTGAAACATTGGCTGCTAACCTTTGAAGAGGTAATTATGGTATCTGAACAGAATTAGGAAGTGGGTGGGAGGACTGAAAAGGAAAAAAAACAGAATGGTACCATTTGCTAAATTCCCAGTCCTCCACCAGGTAAACCTACTTCTAAATTTAAGTTGTTAAGGACCTTGAACCTGGGGTTGTTTGGGGATATTTTGGAAATTAAGGAACATTGTTGGCTTTCATTCAGGAAGAAAAGAACTCAGTTGGTTTTGATACAACCAAGGAAGAGGGAGTTTTGTGTTTGTTTGCATGGACGGTCCACCTACTGAGTGGCCTTCTTCACGACGTGGCCGACCTCTCTCTCTGGGGTCAGTGCGAATAGCCAGGCTGTAGCTGCAGCTAGAGATAGTGGCCAGCACCACTGGGCATTGACCTTTAGGTGCTGAAGCTTAATTTCATAGTATTCTGTGGCATTGAACCTGCCGAAGAAAATGTTGCTACGTTTAGGGAAATATAATTTTTGTATGTGTATTTTTTTTCCACGAAGAATAAAGAAGAGAGAATTTTTGAAGAACGTAATGTATCTTATTGGCCTTGCTAGTAGATAAGCTAAAAAAAGCAAGAGGTCAGAACTCTTACAAGCCGTCATGTCTTAAGCATCAGTCTACCAATAGTTATTTACATGCCATTAGAGGGGAACTCCCCTCCATTGTTGTTTTTTTTTCTCTAGACTGAGATACTTGAAAAAAATCCCTGAGTGGGGAAATGATATTTTTAAAAAGTCTGTAAATTTAGTACTGTATTTGCTGAGAAGGAACAGACCTAGAAACTGTGGGGGTTTTTTTTGGAGGGAGGGGTATTTTCCAATGCAGTACTAATTATGGGTGGGAGGTGACTGCAGGTTAGAAAGGGCAACTTCTTGGCCTCTGTTTAGGGTTGCCAGATAAACTACAGAATGCCCCGTTAACTTTGCCTTTTAGATAAACAACAAGTCATTTTTAAGTATAACTACCTCCCAACTATTTCACTGGGACATACTTACACTACAAGATACTCATTGTTTCTCAGAAATTTTAACTGGGCATCCTGTATTTTTATTTGCTAAATCTGGTAACCCTATGTTACTTCTACAATAAAAAGGCTACCCAATGAGATTGGGAGTTTTTTATGATTGCCCAAAGTCACTATCTGTTTTGAACTAAAACAAAACAATACACGAGATAAAACCGAAAGTAGCATCAGGTCAGTCACACAAAGGTGAAAGGAGCCCTTTCTCATTTCTTGATCTTTGTGGAGCTAGCTCTGAGGCTCCATTTCTATTGGGAGTGGCCCTTTTTAAGTCTACTCTAGCTCAAAGTCATACTTTGTAGACCACCTGGATGGCTTCCTTGTTCTAGCTGTAACTCAGATGATCAGGTCAGAACTGGGGCTCACTTTTAAATCAAAAATACTTGACCTCCTTACGGCAGCTTTGGACCCTCTTGAATTTTCGCTTCTATAAATTTTCTGTCCGGCTTAGTGAAGTGGGGACTGACATGTGTCTGAGAATAATAATAGCTATCATTTACGGGGCGCCTAATACGTGCCAGTGCTTTATTATAGTACCCACATCTATCTACGTGAGTTCATACTACTCCTATCCACCCTATGAGACAGGTTTTTTTACCTCCATTTAACAAATGGGGAAATGAAGGCCCAGAAAGATGAAGTAACTTGATTCAGGTCACAGAGCCATTGAAAGGCAGAGATGCGATTAGCATTCAGGTCAGTCTGACTCCAAAACCGCTTTGCTTAACCATTGTGCTCCCACACCTGGTACCCTTTTGGGTGGGCGCCTCCACTCTTTTACTCACTCCCCAAGCCTCCAGTTTGACTTGATATTGGAATCACCCTTTCTCTCCTTGTTCCTTTACTAGCTGGAATTGATAGAGAACTTTCCATCTGAACTTGGCCCCATGCAATCTTTGTCCGTGTGTCATGTAGTACTGCAGCAGACTCAAAGCTTTGGGCACCGGAAGACGTTAACTTTGGATGCTTTCTATTTTATGTGAAAATGATTAAACCAATGGGGACAGAAAGCCCAGGAATTTTATTACCGCATTTAAAAATGTGTCATCATTTTAATATCTTTAAAGAGACTTTCAAGTGTTAGACTGTAAATAGCTAACAGCTCCAAAATGAGCTTACCTAGGAATCACATGATTGTTCCAAAATGACCATTTGTCTAAACTCTGCAGAGCTGCTGGAGAACCCAGCCAACTGTCCCGCCAGAGGCAGAGGCCCCTCTTCCCGACCCACTCCCTTTTCCCAGCCTTCCTCTTGGTAAAGAAGTAGCAAAAATATATTGCCCGGCACCATTTTCTTTTTGAACCAATACATGTTCCTCTTGGGTCACTCCTTACATTAAATGATTTGTCAGCATTTTGAGCTCATCAGGTAAAAAATTTCACTTGTTCCAGCTAGGAAAGTTCATGAAGTTAGCCATTCCATTCCCATCATCTGCTGTGCTCACAGTTGTTAAGTGTAAAATGTCTCAATGGGTGTGGTCTCCACGTATCTCAATGGCATTTCTCAAACTGGGGGTTATGAACCCCAAGGGTCTGAAAGCATTTCTTTCATGGGGTCATGCCAGAACACCGAGTCTTTCTGGTGAAAAGCTATCCCAGCCTTTCTCCTCTGACTCTCACTCAATCCGTCTCTCATCTTTCCTTTTCCATGTGGTAGCGTGAGGTCCCCTCTTTTCCTCTGCGCTCCCTTCATGTCTCCTATTCCCCATTGTGCCACACTTCTCCTACTTCCTGTTTCCTTTAACCACGAATTCCTCACAGTTTAAAAATTGAAGTCCATCTAATTCTAAAAGGAAATTTAAAACAAAAAATGGGAAACTAGGTAAAACAGCAGAGGTGGGGCATAATGTTAAAATCTTCCTTAGCCCTACACATCTGAGAAAAGGAATCTTGCTCTATTGTCCCAGAACGAGGGCAGCCCAGCCACTCCCTCCTCCTTTGTTCTCCCTCCTCACATTCCTCTGTCCTTTTGTAACCCCTCTCCCCCACTTCAGTCTAACTCAGTCAATTTATGCACTTGGTAAACCTGCAAACTTTGTGTTTCCCTCCTTTTGGATGAGGGAATGTTGGTACCATGGGGGCTTTCAGTAACAATTCAATAAGTGATAGTCTTAGAAGACTTCAAAAGAAGCTCTGGGAAGACATTATTAATTCGTCTCTGCCCTTGGTATTTCGTGGCCTCTGCAAGGCTCAGCAAACAGAAGCATTTGGTCCATAACCTGCTCTGTCTTGAGAGCAGGAGAGGCAGCGCAGGGATAGACCTTGAGCAAGGTCACTTAAATTCTGTACTTTTGTTTCCCCGCCTGTAAAAGGGGCAAAATAATCATCCTGACTTCATAGCACTGCCATGAGGATTCGGTGAGTTAATATTTATAAGTCACTTAGAACAGTGCTTAGCATATAGTGTGCATTATATTCAATAAGTAAATATTACAAAGAAAATAATAATAATGCCCTTTTTGGATCCATGCTTGAATAACTATGTTCAACTTTTGTATGATCCCGTAAAGGTCCAAAATCAATCCAAGTGGCAGTTTGCAAAGACTGCAAGATGACATATTCCATAATTTCACTCAAGGACTTTGACAGTCTGCTCTTGAGTTACGTCTTCTCGCCTGTATTTTGGCCAGACTGACTGACTGATTATTTTCCATTCCAACTCCCCATTCAGATTTCCTTCCCCGTCCCCTCTGCAATATCCAGTTGCCCCTGCTGCCTACCTCCTATTGGCTCTCAGCCGATGTGGCCAGTATTATCAGGCATCTATTTAAATGCCAAGCCTTTCTTCTCTTCTCTTTCATAAGGTTCTTTTGAGGGGTGAGGGCCACATTGCTGATGGTTGTGTATCATGCTTCATGCCTGTACCTAAGTGGTGCTCTGTAACTGTGTTTTGATTGGCTGATTTGAGATTTCACAGACTAGGAAACAGTTGGCCTCGAGCAAAGTGGCACCAGTCGCATCTTGCCTCGAGGCCTCGTAGATGTGTTCTGTTGAAAGGCCCGCTTTGTGTTAGGATGGTAAGAGGCTCCAGCAGAGGCCAGGGCAGACCAAGCCACTGTGAAGTTAGGGGTGAGGGGGCGAGTGTGCTGGGATTCGAATGTGGAGTAAAAGGAAGGCTGTCTGCAAGCAGAAGGCTGAAGGTGTTGGCTTGCACAATTACCAGGAATGCTTTTAATCAGCACCTTGAAAAAGTTAGGTTAAAAAGAAATCAGTAAAATACACTTTTCATCATGCAGAGGGCTGCCTCTGAAAATATTCCAACTTTGCAGGCCTAGTGGAAAAAGGACTAAACACAGAGTTGGAGAAATTGTAGCACTTCTGCTAAAAGGTGTACAGGTTGGAGGAAAATGGAGAAATTGGTCTGTCCATTAGAGGCACTCCAAAAAAATAAACCAGTAGTGTGCTGTTATTGGTATCCTGGCAATTTTGGGGGGATGGATAAATAAAATTATATGGGAAAAACTATTTTCTAAAAGTAGATTCTGCCACTCCAGCACAATGGTATGAATGTCCACACGTTTATAAATATATGTACACAAACCCCCATGGCCATGTAACTCTGATATGTCAGAGACACATTTGGAAAAAACAGAAGAATTAAAAAGTGCTATGTGTTTTCCCCCATTTGTGGGTAGCCTTTGATGTTCGTAGATGCATGGTTTCAATAACCTTGACTAGTAGATATGACAACTATGAGAATTTCAAAAGGGGAAGCAAAAGCACAGAGAGGAAAAACATGTATTGTTTCTAGGGGGCAGTCTTCCCAGCAGCACAAAGCCCAGAAGCAGTTTTCCCTCCCAGGAGAGCCCAGGGACAAGATAAGTGGGCCTTCCTGACCCAAAGACAGGAACACCAGGGAGACCTAGTATCTGGGAGTGGGAGCAGGTGGGAGGGGTGAGACTGGTACTAGCTAAAGGGCTGGACAGTCGGTCAGTCTGCTGCCCTGGCGGCCGAAGGCAGGGTCCCTCAGAGGCCCAAAGATATGAACATTCATTTGCTTGTTTCTGTGTTCATTAGCAAACCTTAACTGAGTGCTTATTATGTGCCAGATACTGGGCTGGCCCCCCACTGGTGACTTCACTAGGCATTGAGTCTGAGGCCTTGGCAGCTGAAGATGGTGTTCCATAGAGAACTGGGAGGTCTGCCAGAGAAGAGGCACAGTACAAGCCAGGAATCCCTGGGGAAACCTAGCTATGCATCAGAGGGCATGATGCACAAATGCCCTACACCCAGAGAACAGAAGCAGCAGCGGACATGTTTTTCTGAGGGTTCAAGCTTGACCTTCGACTGTGACACTTGGACACGAAGAGAACCGGCAGAAGGAGTTCAGAGACACTGTTGGCCAGGGCATGCCATTGTGAGTTTGTAGCTTAGAAGCTACAATGATGGCCAGGAGCGACAGGAAAAGAAGCTGAGAAAAGGAAGTGGGAGAGGTACCTCCAGTCTCCAGTGGCTAGAAGAGTTTATTGACCTTTCAGAGGACCAGAAAGAAAACCACACCCACAGTCGCACATACTGTAATTCACTTTGCAAGTGCCCAACATATCAGTAGATTGGATGTAGTGCTGCTTCGGTGGTTTTCAAATAATCTCTTGTTTTATGTTCTAAAGTCCACTCAGATAGTGTTAGAGTGGACCATCTGAATCCAGGTAGATTGAACAAACCATCTGCTCCCAACCTGCATATCTGGACAGGGAAGCCTCTTGATGAACCTTCCAGGCCTCATTTTATAGACTCTTTGTTCATCCTCCTGTTATCATGGGCATCGCAAAGTTGTATAGTAAGTGTCCTGTCCTGTCCACGTCTATATCTCTCGCACCGGGCATAGAGCGAGACCCTGAATCAGGCCTCGTCCGTTTTGGATGTGCTGGCCTCACACATTCCCAAGCTGACACTGGGCTCAGTTTGTTCATCTTCCATTCTGAACTCTCCTGCTTTTAAATGGTATCTTCTTATAATATAAAAGACCTGACCTCTGCAACGTTTTCCTTTTATAGCATGTAAATAATATATTTAAGAAATAAGCTTTTGTGTTTCATGTTATAGATTAATGTTGAATATACCTTTTCCTTCTAGAGTATACCGTGTTTCCCCGAAAATAAGACCGGGTGTTATATTAATTTTTGCTCCAAAAGACACATTAGGGCTCATGTTCAGGGGATGTCATCCTGAAAAATCATGCTAGGGCTTATTTTCTGGTTTAGGTCTTATTTGGGGGGAAATACAATAGCTGTCTTTTCTACCAATCTCTTCACATTTTTATACCTACGCATAATTTTTTCAGACTTTCTATATTGCTGTTCACGTTTCCTTCTCCCTTGACAATGATATCACTTCTCAGGCTGCTCTTGACCGTCCACTCTGTGCTTTACCTCAGTAGCGCTTAGGCTGTGCCCCAGTTATGCCTCAGCTGTGCCAGGTGGCCTTCCTAATGCAAATGAGCTGTTCAACCTGATTCTCTCCTCCCCTAGCACGTGGGCCTCCTTCAGGGAAAACTGTGTTACACATCTCCGCCTCTCCCAAAGCAGCTGATACAGTGCCTTACACTCCAGTAGATGCTCAGTAGAGTTCCATGGGTGGTAAGGTGGTTAGGAGCAGGTGCTCGCTCCTTCAGGAGGGAGCAGTAGCAGACGAGTTCAGAGCTGAAGGATTTGAGTGGAACTACCTGCGTTCTCAGCCCCTTCATGCACTGCTTTTATGACGTTAAGCAATCTGCTAAGCCTCCCCATGCCTCAACTTCTTCATCTTTAAAATGAGGATAACAGCAGTAGTACCTACGCAATAAAGATGTTGTGAGGGCTAAGTGGGTTAAGATATGCACGACACTTAGCGCAGTGCCCCACCCATCGTGCCAGCCGTCCCCATCATCAACAGGTATTCATTATCAGAAGTTGGGGTCTGAATAAAGACAGTCCCCCTAAGTTCTAGTCTTACAAAGCCTGGACTGGGATTCACCTCAGGTTCCTCGTGGAATATCCTGTGCCCTGTCCTTTCTCTATATAGCGAATGTGTTTGCTTCAGGATTGTATAGACCATCTTGACTAAAAAAAAAAAGGTTGTTTTTTTTTAACCTTTAGGCCTTCATTTATATTTATCTGTTGGTGTGCGGCAAGTGTATTGCTTTCATCAGATTCTCAAAAGTCCATGACCCCAAATAGGTTAAAGACTACTGAGGGAGACGTTGATGGTGTTCTGTCAAGAAGCAGGAGAGGGAACCTGTGCACTCAGTAGAAATGTACATTCAGGAAACACAAGTGTGGCAACCCCTAGCACTTACCATCCTACTGTCCCTTTGCCTTTAACACTAATTCATTTCAGTTAAGTGTTGTTTTTTTCCCATGGGCCCCTACCAAGCGTCAGATGTGGGACCAGAAACATGACTGAGACATGGTCCCTGCTGTTGGGATGCACAGCAGTTTCTTTTCATCTTTTATTAAATGCTAATTGAATAATTTTATTACTCATTCATAAGGAAAACTTGTCTCCCCAACTGCACTTACTGTGTGCCTTGTACTGTCCTGGACACTATTACAAGCAGTGCTGTTTGCCTCGCTACTATCCAATGGAAAGAAAGCGTCACAGGTCGTAAGGATGAGGCAGAGGGTCTGAGGACAGTGAGGAGGAGGCACCAGGGATGTGTCAATGTGATGAAAGTCAAGGAGTCCTCATTCCAGCCCACTGCGTATCTGTCCAGATCATGAGTAGTGGACCGAAGGCTTTTTTTTTTGGTCATAAACCTCCTTATGCCTAGGCTTGGACTGCATTCAACTCCAGTAAAAATAATAGTAAATGTTAGGACTAGAGACAAAATGAGGCGCGGGTTTCAAGGAGAACTTTTTCTACAACCTGATTACTATGCGTTACGTGTTGTATCAGCCAGGATCCCGTCACAAAAGAGATGGCGCACTTTCATTAGGATCGTTCGGGAGACTTGAATAATAAAAGGAGTACTTTTAGTGGAGTAGACGGGGTGCAGGGAAGCCGCAGGCCTTGTGCAGTATTCCAGGGCTGATAATAGGGGGGCTGCATTAGTTCCCCTAGACCTGGGAGGGCGAGGGGCTGGGCTGGATTCTGGAAACAGGAGACGGAGAGGACTGCTCAGCAGCATCTGAGACCTTCCGTCAAGGGGTGCAGGCAACCCGGAGCCCCAGGCCACTCACTCTACTGGCTCCATTCTCCTGCTGGTGCTTCCCAGGGGCCAACCCAGGAAAGGGTCCACACAGGTCCAAAACAGAGAGCTGGGTAGAAAACGATGGGGAGAGAATCTGGAGGACACACAGCAAGACACCCAACAAACATGTTTTCATGTTTGATTTTAGAGGTAAGGGGTGTAGTTCCATTTTTTCGGTTTTTGGCCAGCTAAATTTTTAATAGGTAATAAAATATTTTTCCCATAGTTATTGCTCCATCAATTTGATGATCTCAGTTATTTTTCTTAGTGTCTTATTAGTTTATATGCCCCCTTTTTTTTAAAGGGGGAAGTTGTATATAAATTAGCCTGTTTTCCTCCAGAGCACACAGAGAATTAAAATGCTGTTCTTCAGAGATTTTTGTCTTTTTACAAAGAGAGTTGCTCCATTCCTCTCTCTTTTTCTCTCCACTGCTTTCACCTTCTATGCTTAGGCCAAGAATATATTGCGTTTGGAGGCCTCTAGCATGGTGCTTCCCAAACCTTTTCAACCAAAGATTCCTTTGGAAATCCTACTAAATTTCCTGGTTCTCTTTGTTTTTAAAACCAATGCCCATATTACCCAACAAGGTTATTTTTATTACTTACAAATATTTTTATAATTAACTTAAGACTCAACAAGAAACCAAAGGTAAACAGACTGTAATTATTGCAAGTTCTAACCACTATGAGTGGATGTTAATCTTTGAGAAGGTCTTATTAAAACAGTCATAAATTAAATATCAAGTCATAATTGCAAAGGAATATCTATAATTATAAAAGGCAAAATAAACTGGAATTTAAAAGTTAATCACTGTGCCGTAGTAAACATGATTGTGGCACATTTCAGCACAATATTTGTGAGTCCTAGAATAGAATTTTGTTTTCTAATTATTCACTGAGATGCATTCATTTTGCTGTGATATTCAGCAAGAAACCCTTTAAATCACTTTTAAAGGCAGGTGACCTCCTGAAACAGCTATCCTCCTGCTGCCGAGAAACCCATAGGTGCTCACTTTCCTGTGGATGCTCTGCGCTTCCTCCCTTCCCAGGTGCTACCTCCTCTTTATCCAGTCTCACTTCTGTGGCCACTCTGACTATTGTACTGAGCTGCCCTAAAGTCACTGCAAAATTTTGGTCAGAACTTCATGGAACCAGGGTTCAAAGAAACGGCCGAGGGGATTCTCATTAAGGGCTTTAAGTATATGCTGCTTCTTAGATCCATGCAAGTGATTTCTCTAATTCTTGGGTTGCCCTCACTGAAATTACACAGAAAGGGCTATATCTTTTCAACCCTCTCCCCTTCTCCCTCCTCCCCCATCCCAACCCAGCAAGCATTTTCTCTTGTGCATTGCTCGGCAATGCTACTGTTGTCCTAAAGTGTCTGAGGTCTTCTGCTGGTAATGGGTGACCAGGCTGCTATCCAGTGGAGTCATCCTTCAAGCCTTTACTGAGTCCATACTGTGTGTCACAGACTCTGCCACTTGTGGGCTCCCTGAAAGCCATGAGGAGACACTGAAGGGTTAGGAATCAAAATCCTGTGTTCTCCGCTGCCAAGCTTCCCTTCCCCTGTCTTAGTCTCAGCACCACCGCCCGTCATGGTCTCCATCTGTGTAGTTCATGTGAGGCTGATGACACCCTGCCGCTCTAGTGCTTGGCTCTGAACCTTGAGCAAACCAAGCAGCGTTTCAGTGATTGGTTTGGGAATAAACATGTGACCCAAGCTGGAGACATGAGAACTCACAAGAGTTTGGCTGGAACTACTGGGAAAGGGGTGCCCCCTCTATCTGCTGGGGCCACTAAACTGGTAGAATGTAAGCCTGTAGCCACCATTTGGGGGAGCCTGCTGAAGGATGTTAACACATGGGAAAGCAGAGCTGAAAAGGGAGAAAGACAGATTCCCATCGTCATCTGAGCGCTTGGGTCCAGCTGCCTTGGAATGTGACCCATTAGTAGGCACTACCTTTGTTTTGACCATTATGCCAATTTGAGTTGGCACTCTGTCACTTTCAACCTGGACTCCTGAGTATAAAACATCCACACATCTGAGAATGCAACACTTTCTGAGACCTACAGCCCCATGGAGGCCACAAGCTACTAAAAAGTTACTCTGGTCAGCTTGAGCTGCAAGCCCCAGAGAACTACACAGCGTATTTTTCCTTTCCTTTGGTTCCAGAGAGCATGGTGATACACATACGGAATTCAGGCATTCCAGGAGACTGGGGACTGATAACAAGGCATATTACCAGCTATACATGGCATCTGCGATTAAATATGTTAAAACCCTGTGAGGTCTGGGTTGTACTTAGAAAAAAAAAAGCATTCTAAATGATTTGAGGATTTTTCACTTTTAAACAAGTTAATGTTAATAATATTTTTTTAATAATATAAGTAAAGAGGCCAAAGTAAAAAATCAATTATAAATGTATTTGAAGCACACTTTAAAATCTAATGTTAGGCTATGTTAACAAGATCCTGGCATGAGAAACTGAGTCACCATGTTCAGCACTGAGACACTTACTAGAAGCAAAGCTCTCATTCACCTACCATGCCCAGCTTGGGCTTCTACATTTTGAGAGGATGTGGAGAGCAACTGAAATGATTAAAACCATGGAAAATCAGATCTCTGAAGAATGATGAAAGTGGGCTATTTAACCTAAAGAAAAGAAGATTGAAGGGAGAAAATAAATGGTATTTAAGTATAGAAAGAGTTCTTATAAAGAAAAAGGTGGCAGATGTTTTCCTCTTCCACTGAGTATATTAAGAGGAAATTGCCTTAGAAATTTCATTTGTACAAAAGAAGGATTTTGCAAGCAGATTGGTGTCTTGTATTGGATGAGAGGTTGGACTAGGGGTCCTTTAAGATTCCTCTTCACTGAGAGTCTGTGATTCCTAGATGAGGATTTGCTTATCGAAAGAATTGTGAAGCCACTTTAAAAGGTAAGATGAACAAACACTGGCTGGGTTGGTTTAGGTGTAGCTCTGCCCAGGAGTTACTTCCAACACTTAGGACCTGCCTGTGAAGAAGTAAATATTGTGTATGGACCAACAGCACGTCAGAAAACAAACAAACAAACAAAAAACCCTAGTGGTAAAGTAATGATAAAACCTAGGATTTCTATTTTCTACTCCTTCATTTTCACTGTTAGGCAACAAATCATAATTAGTTTCTGCATTAACTGTATAATTGAGACAAATCATGGGCTAGCTTAGCATTGGTGCCAGTATTTTTGGAGGAGCAGCATTAAGTGTATGGGTTCCATATTGAGTCAGGAGCATTCAATGTTGGCTCTGATAGATAATCCAGTTTATCCCTACTATAACTTGACTAGCCTAATTTGGGATCTGGAGACTTCAAACCAAGACTCAGGAAAATGGATTTAACTTAGGGAAACAGTTCTAGTTTTACATGTGGAAAAGCTATTCTAAAGAACAATAGCTTTGGCATTATTACTGGATCTAGACTTATTTAAAAGCGAGGGTTAAAAAAATAAAGGCCATATGTTGCTCCCCTGTATTCTTCTATACTTCTTGGGCCATTGCATTAAGTTCTATGTGGAGATTCATGATGCTTTGTATAAGTACAAACTCCTCTGACTATAGTTTTCATGCATCCACACATCTACTAATTAGCTTCACAATTGGGTTCTGCAATTTCCTTGGCCACATTGCTTAGACACCGCAGCTTCCGCATATTACACACCAGCAGTCATTTCCCCTCCATGGAGCCCACATGGTCACTTAAAAGTAATTTACCCAGGAGACTGCCAGTCCTTTAAGTGAATCTGCTAATAAGCAGACGTTGGCTGACTTCGCAATTAGCTATTCTAAATAAATTCAAATGATAATTTCTATATCTGTATTTTTCAAGTTACAGGGAATAACTAGGAAGAGGGAAGAATAACAAGTCTGCAAACCTGTTGTTGAAAGTATTGGGGGAAGAGTTTGCTGGACATGGTGATTTGAGTAGAAAGGGACCTTATAATATCCTATCCCTACTTGTTTCCCGATTGAATTATGCAAGAAAAGTCAATCGAGAAACAAAAGCAAATAAGCAAACAAACAAAACGCCTCCAAACAACAACAGCAACAAAAACCTATCAGTCAAAAAGAGTTCACATTATATGTTTACTTTTTAAAAACTGATTTAGAAAGAAGAACCTAGTTTCTAAGTTCATTTCCACACTTGCCCTCTGAACCCTGTCTTGTTGAATGATTCAGGGTATCAGATTCTCTCCCATAATTTCCTTTCAACAGAACTTACTGTATTACCCATCCATCCCCCAAATATAAATCGCTAAAACAGCTGGCTCTTTCACTCTTGGTATATACACACAAACACAAATGAGATACACACACACATGCGTATAATATACATCTCTGCATACATAAACACACACTTTGGTCATTTATTTTTTTAACAGAATAAAGATCATTAATCAAAATATAATTCATTTTAACAGTCAAGGCTTGACATGAGATCATTATTTCAAGAAAACCCAAAGAGACTAAGCTCCCTTTCATAGCATTGTTTTCTTTCTAAACCTCTGTAGGGTGCATGGCTCTTCTCCACTGAGGACGTTAGGATAACGCCATGGAGCAGCCTCGTGGCCTGTATGTTAAAAGGTCTAAGTTCTCTTGGGGAAGGAGCTCATGCCACATATTCACTCACCTCACAGAAGAGAACATTTTACATCTGTTGTATTTCTAACGGTAGGCTGTGTCTAGGTAGCCCCAGGGCAAAGAAAACAAAAATAGTTTCCCAGAAGAAAAAAATTGAGGTGGATAGAAATTAAGCTAAATACCTTTTTCTTATTTCATATCTGTTATTTCATCTGCTATTTTCTTAAATGTTTTGTGAGCAGAGAAGAAACATTTTAAAACCATCTCATCTATGGGACACTTTTCTTTAGAAAGCTCAAGAGAGTCCAATCTTTTTCTCCTTCATTCTGTGACTCCATGAGAGATCATGAAAAGGCTAGTCTATATTTCTCCTTCCTACTGACAAGGGAATAGAGGTGTACAGTAGCAGTATGACCAGGACAATGGAGAGGCAAATGAATACGAACCCGAGAGTTCTATCTATAACCGCCTCTCCCAGCTGAGTAACCAGTTAGCTGGTTTCTGAACAGAATGACCTCACCGTTTTTGTGGTTGAATATAGGCTCTGCTACAAAGCCTGCCAACAATTTGGGTGGCCCATCAGCCCAACCAGGGCCAAACAGGGACTCCCAAACTAGTCTCTAACCTGTGACTCTCCAGCCTTAAGTTCGGCACATTCATATTCTACAAATAAAGACCCAATAGAAAAAATGTACAACGGCTATAAACTGGCAATTTTTAGAAGAAGAAACCTGAATATTAAACTTTGCAGTCATTATGGAAATAAAAATTAATCCAAAAATGAGATACCACTCTTATCCATCAGTTTGCACCCCCCCCCAAAAAAACACCCCAAAACAAAAATTTTAAAACCTCTACATGTTGGTGAGCATGTGAGGAAACCCGCACTGCTAATGGGAGAGTGAATTGGTTTGATCACTTTGAAGAATAATCTGGTACATCTATTTAGATGTGAAAAGGCACAAATACCCCAATTCAGTAAGTACAGTTCTAGATGTGTGCCTTAGAGAGATTCTCTATGCTTCACAGATAAGATTATATACAAAAAAGACTATTTAAAAAGGCTAGAAAGATGAATACCAAATTCTTGATAATGGTTTTCACCTGGAGAAGGAAATGCGATTGTGATACTTCAGCTTGATATATTTTTTAATATATAAGACCAAAAATAAAATGAAGACAATATTGAAACAATATTTTTTATATTTTTCTCTGTATTTTTCTGTATTTAAAATTTTTTCAAAGTTAAAAAAGATAGCCATCCATGCATTTGACTACTATAATCAACATACTTCAGTCCTTGAGTAATTTTCTGATTTGCATCTTTCCAGTCCCAGAACAGTCAGCTTTTCTTTATAATACAAACAGATTTCACCACAACTAATTTATCTGCCTGGAGCTGGTTATAAGCCCCATGAAGGTAGTGCTGATAAGGCCCAACACTGTAGAGAGTTGTAGAAGAGGCCTGGAATCTTTTTCGCTTTTCATAGCATTTCATAGAATTGGGAAATAGCCTCAGGGATCATCTAATATAATTCTTTCATTTAAAGGAGGAAATTGAGGCCTTGAGATGTTTGTTCAAATTCACCTGGCTAATTAAAGGTAGAGTAGGGATCAGAATCTATGACTACTGATTTTCCAGTAACAAAAGCATTGACATATGGGAAGTAATGAAAGTTCTACAGAGCCTTCACTATGGACAAGCAGGCACCCACCTCAGGTTTGGTATTATGGAAATGGCCACTAGGCCAGCAAAACTTGAAGAAACTAACAGGAGAGAAGTGAAAAGCCTGTATGGTCACTACATTCTCTGAAGCCGTTAAGATGCTTATCAGAAGTCACACTTGCCTAGGTGTTACCTTGGCTGTTACTCTCTGTGCCACTGCAAACATGAGAATCATAAGAAAACCCATTCCCGGGACTATAATGAGGGTTAAAAGAGCTAATAATGTAACATGTGAGAATGGTGTCCGATATATGTGTTCAACAAATGTTAGCTATTATTATTACATCATTTGTAGAATGGACTATTGAGAAAACTGAATATTTAATCATGGTTCTGCCATCTTTTGTCTTAAACCATATACCTCGCTCTCAAAGCTGTCATTAGTGTCTTCCTTTGTATTTGACTTGGAGGAGTCTCAGTTTTGCAGTTAGACAGTATAATTCAAAAAGGTAAGATCATTTGTTTGTCCAGAATGATGTCACAAATGTGTGGTAGTGATTATATTTCCTTTTCATTGTATTTCACTCAACACTTATTCTTCCTTTTTTGGTAAACATAGGAGATACGAAGCAATGACCATACATTGAGTTGACCCAATCCTTGGGGGTCTTTACCGTCCCATACCCAGATTGCTATCATGATGCTCTCTAATCAATTACCAGCAAGTTCTTGAAGTTTTTCAAGACAGAATTACCCCTCAAATTCTTATAGTCATTTTGACAGAAGTTCCTTGAACCTTAACATAATATGATGACAGACTGCTTCTTGCTGCCAAAGTTGTGTGTATTATACAGCAGAGGTTTCTAAGTCCCAAATCAGATCCTCTCTCTCTGCATCAATTTATTGAAACTCCTGCTGTTGTCTGTTAATCGTGATGTGCCTTTCAGACACCGCCCCATTTGCTGGTGGAGAATTCATTCCAGGTTTGCAAGAGAGCTAACCATACCTTTGTTTGTTCCCAGTGCCTCTTAACCAAATAATGTAGTTCTTAAAAGATGCATTTCTATCGATTATAAATTTTTTATGGTTGTTGAAAAAATGTTTTTTACAAATAATACAGTTTTTCATCTATCTCAGAAAAGATCCACTCTCTAAACCAGAGATAAATTCCTTTGTCAAAGTAATAAGAGGGTGATTTCATTTATAGTTTTACTTACTAATTTATTTCGTGATTTGGGTGTTAATCTTGCTGTCAGATGAATACAATCAACTTTTGGACTGAATTTCTTCCTGTGCAGGAGAGAATTTATATACCAAATTCCTACTTAATTGCCTCTTTTGCACATACCCACATCTTATTTTCATTTATGCCTAGCCTAGCCCACCATTGCAACCTGTAATTGTCCAGTAAATAGTGTTTTTTAAGATTTGATGCTTCCAGGTACCAAAATGATTTAGATTTAAAGCTACAGGAGATAGTTTATTGATAATGTGAATCCAGCCTGACATACCTTGAACCCTTGGAACCTTAAATCTCTTTCCTGACAGATGACTGCAGTGGCCCGCAGTTTGTTCAGTGTGGAAATAGATGCTAAGATTAGGCATTTACAGCACGCCGCTTTGTGGAAGTGGTGTGTCCTCTTGCGTCCTATTGTTATTTCTTCCCTTTTTGCCACTGTGATCTTGGTCTGAAATACCCATTTCCCTTCAATGCCTAGCTTTCTGCAGTACCGGTTGCCATTCCATAGTTCTCAGGTTGAGTTTTTAAAATTTCACCTGCCTGGGCTTTATTCCAGACCTGCTGAACCAGAAGCCAGGGCAGGGGTATTTGTGTTTTTACAAAAACACTTGACACATTTTTATGCTCCGCATTGAGGACCACTGTCTTACTACCTAGGTTAGAAGTCTTATGTTTGTAAGTAACGGAAACCCACTCAAATTTTCTTAACAAAAAAGAGGAATTTGCCATAAGGGAGCAAGAAAATCCCATAGAACCCAAGGGCATGAGATCCTCCTGGGCTTCATGAGAGACCAGAGCCTGGAACCGCGGCTCTGAAAAGGACCCAGGCAGCTATCGTGTTTCCCCAAAATGAAGACCTAGCTGGACAGTCAGCTCTAATGCGTCTTTTGGAGCAAAAATTAATACAAGACCCAGTCTTATTTTACTATAAGACGGAGTCTTATATAATAATAATAATAATATAATATAATATACTACTGGATCTTATATTATTTTTTGCTCCAAAAGACGCATTAGAGCTGATTGTCCAGCTAGGTCTTATTTTCGGGGAAACACGGTGGTCCTGCTCCCCCGTGTAGCCCTCTGTCTGTCTAGCTCCCTCCAGAACCTTGTAGACTCAGAGCTCTGCTTCTCTCCAGATGTCTGCTTCCTTTTTTTTTCTCTCTCAGCTGGCCACTTTCACTGCTTAGTGAGCACATGGGCAAGCATGGTACCCAAGATTATATGTCCTCAGTTCAGGCTTCATAAGCATCTCTCAATCTAAATTCCTGCGAGAGGATCTGATTGGCCTAGGATAGGTGCTGTGTTAACTTTAAACCATCAGACAACATGGTTCAATGTGGCTGCCAAGGACTCACCCATGCGTGAGTTCAGATCAGAGGCTATTCAGAATCTGAAAGTGTTCCCCACACTTGCCATCTTGTTATTCTCCATCCTACCGCAGCATCTATACCAAATCAATTGTATTTATTATTTCAGCTTTGTTGCAAAATTTTCACTTTTAAAGAAGGTGAGAAGCAGCAATTTCTACATATTGAAGGTGACTGAATCATGTACATACCACTCAAACATTGAATGTACTGTCCTCTCTCTGTGCCTCATTCTCCCTCTTATAAATGTGAATCAGTTTAAGTATGGAGAAAATTAGAGCTTTGGGAAAGCTCTCTCTCTCTCGTTGAGTAAGACAGCAATCGAATGGCACATTTTCTATAATGTATATAATTTTTTTTCATTCTTTAATTAATATTTTTTAATTGGGGAATATTGGGGAACCCGTGTGTTTCTCCAGGGCCCATCAGCTCCAAGTCGTTGTCCTTCAATCTAGTTGTGGAGGGTGCAGCTCAGCTCCAAGTCCAGTTGCCATTTTCAATCTTTAGTTGCAGGGGGCACAGCCCACCATCCCATGCAGGAATTGAACCGGCAACCTTATTGAGAGCTCGTGCTCTAAGCAACTGAGCCATCCGGCCACCCCTCCGGAAGCTCAGCGGCAGCTCGTTGTCTTCAGTCTAGTTGTGGAGAGCACACCTCACTGGTCCATGTGGGAATCAAACTAGCAACCCTGTTGTTAAGTGCTTGAGCTCTAACCAACTGACCCATCCAGTGCCCCTATAATGTATATAATTTTAATCATCAAAATAAAGAATGTTTAAAGGATTTGAGGTAGTTTACCATAGACAATGCTGAAATGTGACCTTGTAATGATCTTTCACAGAAAAGGCTCCTGCTTTTTCTTTGTCTACACAAGGGTTTAAAAAAAGAGGAAAGGGGGGTGGGAGGTGGGAGATGAGGGTAAGGGGGATCAAATATATGGTGATGGAAGAAGAACTGACTCTGGGTGGTGAACACACAATGGGATTTATAGATGATGTATTACAGATGATGTAACTGTACACCTGAAATCTGTAATTTTACTAACAATTGTCACCCCAATAAATTTTAAAAAAAAAAGAAGAAATTCTTTTAGGAGGAATAGAACATAGTACCTGGCACAGGCTAGTATTCAGTAGTATTTTTCTAATAGTGTTTGCTTAGAAATATTTATTAGAAATAACGTCCAGGTAGTTTTGAAACATTGAAATGAGTTACCAAGGAAAGGAAGTTTTTTCTTCTTCTTTTTAGCATCTTGCATATGTAGGATAGCCAAAGACATCCACGATACTTGTCTAAGAGATTAAAATTTGGTAGGAGAAGTAAAACAGGAAAGCAGTGTCCCACCATGCTGTGTGGAGACCTCCACACGTGCTCACTTGTCCCATTTCATTCTTGCAGGTTAGAAGGGGGACATAGGGCTTGCTGTCTGTTTCAGTACTGAGTAAACAGGGTCAGTCATTCCTACAATTTAAAATTCTAATTTTACAGCTGTTTTCACCTTCAGGGAATGTGAAAAACAACAATTTCCACATATTGATGGTGACTTAACCTTGCAGATGCCACTAAGATGGACTGGGCAGAGAGAACATTAAGATAAAGCCCAATGTTCATGACTAAATTAGAACTAAAAACAAAGAACACCAAGAACCAATGTAGCTATATTTCAAAATTGTAATGCCAAATAAATAAATCAAAGAACATGTATTAGTGAAGGTTGAGCTATAAGAATGACATAATAGGAAAAATAAAAACTAAAAGTATTAGTTGATAAATGATACTGTATCAGAGTAGTTTCATCATGAAGTAACACTGTGTGATTTGTAGAGTAATTGGCAATTCCTAGGACATACAGCATTAAAGCAGTGAGTGTCTTCATAAAGTTTTGTGGAAGTCCCAATTTTAATATCTTAGGTCAAAGGTACAATAGGAACAATATGTAAGTACTGTTTTCAAGTAATGTGTAAGCTTATGATAAATACTGTATTATCCAGAGCTCTTGGTTGCTAGTAACAGATTCAATGGAATTTATTGACTAATGTAATTGGGAAGTCTAATGGGGTGGGTCTAACTGGATTTCCAATGATGTCATCATTGTTTCTAGCACTATTTCTATCTCTTTGCTTTACTTTACTCCTGTGGGTTTTATTTTCAGTAGATTTGTCACATGGTGGCAAAGCGGCTTCCCTGGTTCTTATCACTTATAATTGCAAAAGACATGAGGTCCTTTTCTTTCTGCCTTTTATTCAATGCTCCCAAAAAGAGTCCACTTGGCCCACTGGATCACTTGCGTACCCTGTGGCAGGAAGATAGGGGCCCCAAAGGTGGGGCTGCAGTTCTCCAAAGGAAAGGAAGGCTTCTCTTACCAGAAAAGGGGGGAAGGGTGTTGAGTAGGCAGAAAGAACAGATGTCCACCCATATATTACACAATTGCATGCCAGGCGCTTTCACATCCTGTGGCAAATGGAAAACCTTCACCAATGAAAAAGAAATGACAGCTTGAAATATTGTGAGTAGTGAGAGAAAAAAATTCAAGGTCCTTTTTAACATTCTCTTCAATTTCCAAGGTTACAACTAATTATTACTTCCTCTTTGCTTCCAAGTATTTTGCCTACCCCTCTACTCTGTCACTTAGTTATCTTCTACAGATCTGTCCTCCTGAAATAGGGTGTGAACATTTAAAGGTAGAGCCTTGTCTTTTATCTCTTTATTTCCAGTGCCTAGTCCAGTTCCTGGAACACAGAAGCCACTTGATACTTGAAAGGAATTGGATTCTATCATATGTACTGCTTAAGTTAGGAAAATAGTAATAATAATAACAATAACAACAATACCGACAACAATAATAATAAAAAGTTTGCTAGACAAGGGCAAGAGGGTGAAAGTCCTTACTCTCTATGAGAAAGGGTTTCCCTGCGTCACTTTTGGCCTCTCTCTGCTTCCTCATGACTCTTCCTGAGGGAAAGTGGAATGGCTCATCTGATTGGTGAGTCTGGGATGAGGAAGGAACTTCTCACATTCAGGTATGGTCCTCCACCAGCCATCGAGGTGGGGAGGAGCCACTGCCGAATCCAGTTTGGGGGAGCCCACTATTTCTGTGCACCCAAGCAATGTCGTCTGTCTCCTGTTTCTTTTGACGAGTTCAGAATTCAGATGTGGAAAAGGTGTATAATTTAATGGTACCCTCAAACCTCACAAAAGAATTTAGAAAGATCTTATATTTGTCTTTGGATATGTGCAAAGAATAGATTTAAAAAGTCAATATGTTGGCATTTTATATATTATTTATTTATATCCCACCATTTTGCAAAACAGATTTAAGGTGGCCTCCTGGTACATGGCAATCTAATTCATGACATTCAAAAGCCACAAGGACAGAAAAAGAATCTTCGAGACTCCCTGAAGCACAACTTCATTTGATATGGTTTCCTAGTCTAGATTAGCATCAGGAAGGCATTGATTCCCTCTGTTGTTGTTTTTAAGCAAAAAAATCCTATTCCTCCTCGTCTATTCCTTCTCATCGTGAAGAGCTCCACAAGTTACCCCATCACCAGACCAAAAACCTGGCAATCAACTTAGACTTCTTTTCCTCTCTGCTGCCCTTTTCCCCAAACATCCACTCCATCATCAAGATTTCTTCCTCGATACCTTTCAGATCCAGTTCTACATCCAGTGTCTATATTCACGCCTTGAATTTTCTCTCGCCTTGACCTGTCCAGCGGCCCCACTCTGTAGTCCTTCATTCCCTCTTCCACATGGTAGCCAAAGTGTTCTTTCTAATGCAACAGTGTGATTGTGTTACTTTTGTATTTGAAATCCCTCAGTGTCTTTTTACTGCCTCTAGGATTTAGTCCAAACTCCTTAGCATACATACAGGGACCGCGAGGAGCTGGCAGCTGCTGAGTTCTCCAGCCATATCTCTGAATGGTTTCTCTCTCGGCCTCATTTCTCCATCACCCCTCCTCCCCCAAAACACATACACTAGAGCCATTGTGAAGCACTCCGAGTACCTCTTATAGGCTAGGCTATTTCGCACTTTTGGGGTTGCTTTTGCCGCTCTGTTGCCTATAATTGACCCCTTCCAGCCTCCCAAACTGGCTCAGCTTTGAAGATACAACCAAAGTGCCACGTCCTCTCTGAAGCCTTTTTGACAACTCCCTCTCTGGAAGATTCAAGCACTTTCTTCCTTGTATCCCTCTCCATGCTTTATAGTCCTCGACACATTCTTTTTCTTTTTCATGAATCGTTTGTAACACAGTTTGCCTCCAGTGGACTGAAAGGTGCTGGGGACTAAGTACAAATCGCGCTCCTTTTTTTGTCTCTGACACAAGCACTGTACCTGACACTTTAGCAATGTTCCAGAAATGTTTGTTGACTAAGTGCATGTTTATATGCCTGAAAGAATAGCAACTCAGGAGTTTTCATTAGCAGTATTCCCGTACTTCCTACAACTTTGAGGATATAGAACTTGCTGCTCCCACAAAATGGTTGGGGTGGAGGGCTGTATTGCAAAGATTTGTCTTTAAAAAGCAGGCTTGTGAACAGCATCAGGCTCTGCCTACAGTGATTTCAGCTACTGATGTGGGCAGCCTGTGTTCCTTGTCGAGTTCAGAGGTCACTTTTGGTCTTCTCCTTATAAACACACACACAGCGCTTGCGTGGGAATCCAAGCAGAGGCTATCTGTGTGGACTGACAGAGGATCTTAAAACTTTAGAGAGCCTCATCTTTCTGGAGTAGTTTCAATATGCATCTCCAGGAGGGGATGAAATCAATGAATTTGCTCAATATTCCACCCAGGCTCTGAAAGTCAACAGGACAAGAGAGAAGTCAAGAAGCAAAGAATAGTGAGTGTAAACTCAGCAAGTGTTTACCAAGTGTTCATTGTATGGCTTGTACTGTGGGAGAGTACAGACAAAAGTGAAATAAAAAGGACAATCCTCAAAGAGTTTATAGGCCAATCCTCAAAAGTCGTTAACGTCATAAACATGAATATACCTTCTGTGATAGGTTCTGAGGATAAATGTGGGATACTTTTATTTATTTTCTTAATTATTTAAAAATATAAAATACTCAGCAAAGCACAGACAATCTTCTTACAGTTGCTAATGGTTAAAAACGGAAGAGTTTAGGAATGCTCATGATCTAAATCAGAAGTTGCAAGCTGGTGCCCACTGGGCCAGCGGGGTACAGTATTTTCAAATACAGAACATTTTTAATACAAATTAAGATTTCTTACTTAGTTGTGGTTCCTGCCTGGCTCTTCCATTCCTTTGACTTTGTGATCTTAGGTCTAAATGGTTCACACATGACTTAGTGGTGGTGGGGGGAAAGGCTTTTGACTTTTGATAGGTAGATTCTCGTATAAATGCAAGGAATATTTAACTCATTTGTGAGTTCCTAGGCATAATACATAGGTTTGTTTAAAACAAAATGGCAATTGAAGGTTAACATTGCCTTTGTTTCATGGTTTAGTCCTGGGATCAACAGACCTTTTCTGTAAAGGACCAGATAATAAATATTTTCAGTTTTGCATTGCAGGTCATATGGTCTTTGTTGCAACTATTCAAGGCTGTCATTGTACTGTGTGTGAAAGCCGCCAGACACAATACATGAACAAATGAGCATGGCTATGTTCCAATAAAACTTTATGAACACCAAAATTTGAATTTCGTATAATTTTCATACCACAAAATATTATCTTTCTTGTTTTCTTCTCAACTACTTAAAAATGTAAAAACTATTCTTAGCTCATGAGCCATACAAAAGCAGGAGGCAGACTTTATCTGGCCCACAGGCCTAATGGACATTGGCTCATTGTCACTGTAAAACCTTGGCCTTAGGTTTTTTAGACCTAACTAGCCCCAAAGGAACAAGCTAGGGTGTTCCTTCCTTTGTATAGTGCAAGGGAATTCTCCTTTCCTCACTTTTTCGTGTTCAGAGGGAGCTCAGTTGACGTCGGTCTTGAACATGGAAAAGGCAAGTTGTTCACCTTGCATTTCCCAAACGATCAGACGCTAGTCTGCATTTCAGACAGCTCAGGTGATGAGTGAGCCTTGCGTTTTCCACGAGGAACTCTATCCCTCAAGCATCTGTATCCCAGTCATACTTATGCATGGAAAAGGCTAAGTAAAATCTATTAATATCCTAGCTAGAAAGAAAACTATAAAATTACACATATATGCAAGCTTGTGTGTATTCTGCAGTTCAAAGTGTAGTCAGCAAAAAAAGCATGCGTGCTATTGCACTGGGAGGAAATCGGTGTCTTTGAAATCAAATACCCTGCCATTGGCATATCCAGGCTTGAAACCCGGCTGCAGCTTTTAGCTTCCACCACATGTTTACATTGGAAATCTCTCTGTGCGCATATAGAGTTTGTTCTCTTATGAAATCATGTCTCTAGGGAAGGATAATTTAAAGCCATTTCCGTTTGTTATGTCTGAGCTGAACTAGACTATTAGGGCTTGTTAACGCTGGATAAACTTGAGCCCTATAACTGCCTTCATCTGCAGATTACAGAATCTGTCCAACAAATTGCATTCTGATGTTTTCAGATGAAGGCTAAGCAAGCAAGGGCCTTTTAATTTATATTCTATCACCATAGTTGTCTTAGGAATCACAGTTTCGACTTTCATGCCTGCTTGGTACAGTGGGGATGATATGACTCCTAAACGGGCCAGATCCAGAAGTAACCGAGACACTAACCTCCATCTGCATGCCGCTCCAGCAGAGCAAGCAAAGGCTGGCACTCAGAAAACTGCTGGCTAAGCATCTTTCTTCAGAGCCTCCCTCCCCCAGTCTCAGCATAAATCAATGTTAGGGCCACTGAAATCTCGTGTGTGGTCTGCATTTAGAAATTTCATTTGAAAATTATATTGTGGCAACCATGAGACAGATGGATAAAGTAAAACAAGTTTTCTTTAGGCCCGTGTTAAGTAAATAGAATTAAGTGAAGATAGACGGTTCCCTGATTTAGTGAAGGGGAGGTGACGGTGCCCCAGGGTATCCAACTCCCTCCACCTCCATTCATCAAACCCACTGAACACACTTACTGTAATGCGTATGTTTAAGTATTTGGCCGATAATCACTCTCCATTTTAGATAGGATATTAAAAGGTAGGCATTATATCTGTTCGATTTCTCTTTTAAAAACGTCTAGTAGAACTGCCAGTACAGCATCAGTAAAGTCTGAAACAGGATGGTACTGGGAAGCAGTGTGACTATACAACATGGCGTCCCCGAAGTCTAGAGAAGGAATCCTTCCTTCGTGGCTCCAACCTTATTAACAGCGTCTCCACTGAATTTAATTATTTTCTATAAACTTGTGGAGGCATTGTCCTACATGTGCCTGGAGGTTGGTGACGGGTGGTGGTGGAATATAGAGACAAATAAGACCCAGAGCCTCTCAAAAGATGACTGTGTGTATACATCACCCTAATCAAGACCAGACTCAAAGAATGCCACAGATGAAGGGCAGAAATAGGACAGTGACATTTAAACTGGGCTTTGAGTGAGAAATAGGGCTTTGACTAAACACCATGAACAAAATTCCGCAGGTAGGAAAGTATAGAATGTGTTTAAGGAGTGTGGAAATACGCCCTTCCTCTGCTTGCTCCCTTCTCTCTTTCTTTTATTCATTATTAAACGAATGCCTGTGGTAAACCCTTGTCCGCACAAAGTTTACAGTCTAGAGCAGGAGTGTCCAAACTTTTTTCAACATTTTTTACCAAGGGCCATATGCCGTAAAATACACAAACAGCCGGGCCACTCACTCGAGGTGAAGTACGTATTGCCTCAACTGGTTTATTTAAGTAAACTGAATATATTTTTGGAATTTGCTGCGGGCCAATTAACAATGGATTGCGGACCGCAGTTGGCCCGCGGGCTGCAGTTTGGACACCCCTGGTCTAGAGGAAGAGACAGCCACGAAGTAAAGAAACCCAAAGTAAATGACGAATTACACCTGTGATCCTTACCTCAAAGGAGAGAGAGAGAGATGCATTGGCTAAGAGAGAGCATTATGGGAAAATCCAACATCCTTTTCAGGGCTTTGCTGGGGAGCTCGAAGGGAGAGTCCGCATTGATTAGAGGAGACCATCGCCTGAAAACCGGGCAGAATGTACGCAGCACGTCGTGCGAGACACTGCAAGAGTGAGGATACGTGCATTGTTAGATGTCGCTGACTAGAGAGTCAGGGAGCAGACCAAGGTGGGGAATTTGTCTTTATCCTAAAAGTAAAGGGAAGACATTGACTTTTTTCAACCAAGGAGTGGGGTGAGGTGATGAGGTTTGCTTTTAGGAAAGATCACTCTGGCTGCAATGTAGAGAATGAATCAGAGATGTAGAGAGAGGAGTAGGGAGTCCTGCTGGGAGGCAGATGTGAATGTCCAGGTGGGATATGCTGGTTGTTTGCACTCAGGTGATGGCGGTGGGAATGAAGAGAAGAGAATGAATTCAAGGTATAATTATGAGCTTGGCCTTGGAGACACGGAGAAGATATACCAGGAAGATATAGGCGTCTGGTGCTCAGTGAAAAGGTCTGGGCTGGAGATAAACATTTATCATCTCCCTGTAGACGGTAATTGAACTACGAGTGTGTAAAAATGTTTGTTGAATGAATGAATGGTAGAATAAATTAATGGATGAGATGGGATAAGGAGAGAGCACAGAGTAAGAAAACGGCCTGAACAACTGTGTGGTGCTATATTTGTGTAGCTATTAATTACCAGTTGTGAGGGTGCCAAAGTGAAGTTTCTGTCCTGTGGCTAGCTCTCATGTCTCGTATAGACACATTCTGAAAGCTAACAAGAACCTGGGAAGTGACCAGTCTGCCCCGTTGCCCACATGCAGAAACCCCTTCTAGCTTACTGGTGGGTGGGCTCTGAGAGTTCAACTAGAAGATGGTTTGGATTGTCAAACACTCTTTCCAAAAGAAGTCCCTAGGTCCCTAGGCTGATGCCACAATAACCTAATTGACCAGGGTCCTTACTATGAGACATTATGTTCAGTAGGATGTTGGGGTACTGGCACAGATTTCCCTTCCTGCTGCCTAGGTCATGGGCCTGGGGACTCTTCTCTGCTCTCCTCCCGTCCCACGGCCAGGCACTGGGAGACAGGACTGTCTACCTTGTTGTCATTGGGGAGGGCGGGGAGTTTAGTGGCCTCAGAAAGTGAGCCCCAGGGGATTCTGGGACACCTCCAGTGCAGCTCCCTGAGACTCTTCTAGATCTGCACATAAACCTGTCCACTCCCTTTTTATCTTTTCTGAAAACCCCAAGGATTGGCCAGCCTATGTCCCTTGCTTTTACTACCAGGAAGTAGGAATCTGGTTGGCTCGGGGGAGGGATCTAATGGGGGAGTGATGGGAGTGGTCCTGTTTTTCCCCCGTGTTTAGCCTATGAATATAGTCATAAAACTTTTCCTCATCCTTCTAGTTCCTGAAGCAAGCACACAGCTCTTTGGAAGTTTCTAAGCATTTTTGTTAGTAACAATGTCAGAAAGCAGGTCGAGAACAAAGCAGGCAGGCTGGGCCTCTTCCCTAGCCAGTCCTTACTTTGTGTTGTTTTCCTTACACCTAGGAAGAACACCATTCCCAGTTTCTGAGGTCAGCCCTGGCTTGCGCCTGGTGTGTTGGCATAATTGCCATTAGCCTCTCTTTTTCCCTTTAAAAAAATTTAGAAGACAAATTATGGCTAACCAGTTTAACCCCACAAGAAAGATAAAGTGATGCATTGATGGTAATGGTGGATTCACAAAGGATTGAAATCGTCTTTGTTGCATTTTAGTAAGACCATATGTGCCAGCACAATAGCTTCCTTGATATTTCGTCCCAGGAGCTAGACTGGGCCTGTGTGTGTGTAGGGGTAAGGAATGGGGTAGCAGAGGGAAGGACATGTGTGATATGCTGGAATTGGAGCTTGGGTGCTGCTGCCCAGGTGTGCCTACCTTTTCTCTCGTCCCTTCCTCCATCCTCAACCAGGCCTGCCACAGGAAACTCAGACCAGCACTGGGCAACATGATATCAAAGACCAGAGTTGAAGAAGGTGGGTGTCCAGGCAGCTATGGGGTCAAAATCCGAGAGGATAACATGGGATGTAAAATACAGGGAATATAATCAATAATATAGTAATAACTACATATAGCGCCAGGTGGTACTAGTTGGGGGATCACTTCCCATATTAGATGAATGTCTAACCACTATGCTATACACTTGAAACTAATATAAAATAATATTGAATGTCAACTCTAATTGAAAGATATAAAAAGAGGGGAAGGATCAATGATATTGTGACAGCATGGTACAGTGTCAGATGGTTGCTGGACTTTTCATGGTGATCACTTCTTTAGTATAGGGAATATAATCAATAATGTGGTAATAACTTTGTATAGTGACAGGTTGGTACTGTTGAATACCTATGGTGTACACCTGAAGCTAATATAATATTGCATGGTAGCTATATTTTAATAAAATTTTTTTTTTTAAATTTGGAGGCAGAGGTGGAGCCAGGTTATGACAGAGAGTGGGGTGTCGGGGAGAAGGGCCTGGGTCATTATCTAGCTATTGTAGTAGAGAAAGTAGGTCACAGAACTGTCAACATTTCCCTTAAAATTTTTCTGAAAAGTTGCCACTTTGGAAGAATGGTTCAGGAAACATTCCCTGTGTCCACATAACTATGTTTCTATTAAGAGGTTTCTGAGCAACTCAGGCCACCCAACTGCAGAAACCATGTACCTCAAACTCTTGTGTGTCTAAGAGATGTACTTAAATCACATGTACACAATATAAGAACCACCCATGGTGTTAAACAAGCAAACAACTGTGTGATCCTGTCTCATTACCACTGCCATGAAACAAAAAGCTATTTAGAAGTGTTGACCATGGTGGTAATATTTTCTTGACAAAGAGATTACTTGTAAAGTAATAAAGAATATTAGAAAAATGAGCCATAGTCATTACTATTTGTGTTGCTAGGTGCCGTGCCTGTTAAAAGAATTTTTGCATCTTCCAATATGTTTTAAACTAGAAAAATGAAGTTTGTTACTGCTGGGTACTCAGAAGCTTAAAAGCCCTAAGATCTTATGCTGTCTGGTGGGGAAGGTGAGTCAAGTCAATTCTTTGGGAAGCTGCAGGCCAGCCTCTGGGCTCACTCACGCTTTAAGTATGAGAAAGAAAACGCAATGGTGGACTCAGGACTGAACTTTGAATTGGGAACTCCATTTCAAACTCTGAGGTTTGAAATGCCTTTGTGTAAGCCTCATGGTCTCAGTGTGACTCGGTTTCCCTTTCCGTAAAGTGAGAAGATAATTCCAATACGAGAGTATCTGAGTACCTTTTAGCATTGAGGAAAAATTCCAGTGAACAAGCTCAGTCTATGGAGGGATCCGTGATGTACAGTGAAGAGAACTCTGTCTCATCACTGGGAGTAGGGAGGCAGACTGCCGCTCAGGAATAGCAGAAATGGCACTGCTGCTTTGCTGAGACTAGTTCAAACGTGAGTTTACGTTCCATGTCTTATATTGCCTATTTACGGAGACACAACTTTTTTTGTTTGTTTGTTTGTTTAACTCTTAATATTGCATAAAGAAAACATTAATACAAATCATGTTCAATGGTAGGTTAGCGCCAATATTTTCAAAGTCAGTCGAGCATTTTAAAATTCACCTTTATATTACCTAAAACCCAATTTGCCTGAAAAGTTTAGCTCATTATTTTAGTACTAGTTTCCTAAACCACCTGATTCTGGAAACAACAGAAAGTAAAGTAGAACTTGGGCTGGGAGATCTACTAGGTTGTCTAGCTCAAGCCTCCCACGTCTCTCTGGGGATTTTCATCCACTCTCTCCTATTCTGGCTGTTAATAAACTCTTTCTAACGAATCACCTGGTCCATGGTTGTCTTTCTGGTAAATGCGCCCCCGCTCCAGAAGTACATTGAATAAAATTCATGGGGCTTACTGGTCCCAGATTAGTCTAATGGCTTCGGATATTTTTTTCTTCCAAGATAAAAATAGACATTTTTATTATTGTTTTTTGAATTAAAAAAAAAAAGAAAGTATAAAGGAAAAAATCAATTTAAATCATATGAGAGGGGTAGGATTTTGGTGTGCAGCTCTTGGCTATCTCTCAGAATGTGCATATTCATACACACGGTGTGTTTACAAGATCACACTGTACTCGCTGCTTGCGACCTTGTTTTTTTTTTCCACTCAAAAGTCTGTTGTGGATAACTCTGTGTTCATAAGTGAAGAAAGACACCATGAATTCGAGTGGCTCCATAACAATATTCCATTAAATAGCTATGCCATGACCCATTTATTCGTTTTTCGGTTGTTGGTCATTTAGGTATTTTCTGTTTTTTACTATCAGAAAAAAAAGTATCGTAATGAACATCCTTTTACATACAGATTTCCAAACTTGTCGAATTATCTCTTGAGGATATATTACTGAAGTAACACTGATAGGTCATATGCATGTTTCTATTTTTATATGTATTGCCAAACGACCTGTCAGGAAGGTATCAGATTGCATCCGCGTCGTTTGTGTTGATGAATTCTTTTTATTTTTTATTTTATTTTATTGGGTAACTGTTTTTTCCAGGACCCATCAGCTCCAAGTTGTTGTCCTTCAATCTGTTTGTGGAGGGCGCAGCTCAGCTCCAAGTCCAGTCACCGTTTTCAATCTAGTTGCAGGGGGCGCAGCCCACCATCCCATGCGGGAACGGACCCAGCATGTGTTGATAAATTCTTGATCGTCCATACTAATGCCTACACTGGACGTTACAATTTTTTTCAATCTTTGTGAATCCCTTAAGTGAAAATGATGTCTCATTGTTATTTATATTTGCTTTAATTGCTTGTTAGAGAGATTGAGGATCTTTTTATGTGTTTATTGCCCAGTTGTAGTTTTCCTATTGTGACTTGTTTGTTTGGTCCATTCTGAAAACTCTGGGAGGGTTAGGGTCTGGTTGGTCCATGGAATGCAGGACATGGGCTATGAATTATTCTTCAGTTAGACTGCAGGATAAAGAACATTTTCAAAACCATTAGAAAGATATTTTAAGAATATTCCATTTTATGATTAACTATACCATGGAGTTTGAGTATCCTTAACAAAAGAAGAAATTCACAATGCTAATTGGAGCCACCAGTCCTAGAGAAGATAGGACTAGTCTGTGCCCCTCTGCTGCCATCCCAGCAAGTAGTGGCAGAATTCTTGGAAGCCTCTCCAAATTCACATCACCCCATAGACGAGCTGCTCAGCAGCCGAGCACACTCCACCTGCTCGAAGCTGCCATAGACCGGCCTCTCCAAGTTTTATGATACATCTGAAATGAAGTTTTACTGCCTCCTCCCTCCAACTCACAAAAAACCATGGGGGAGGAAAGCAAAACAGAACCCACCAAGAGGAACAAGCAGACCTGTCGGAGGTGGGGGGAACTGGCTACTCCATGGGGCAGTGGAGAGTAAACTACAAAGGACATAAAGCACACCTCGCTTTAATCCCTTCCATCCGCCCAGAGCCCCCAGAAAGCTAATAAAGTCTCCCTTTCTGGGTGATTGGATTCCTTTAGCTCAGGGGCAGGCAGCGCTGCTGTTTTGCTGTTTGGGTGGGGATTGGGGGAGCTGGGGAAAGAATGGCAGCCACTGGGGGAGAATAAAAACCAAGTCCCTCTCTTCCTGCTTCAAGGTGGTGAGTGGTAAACACAAACAGCTGCTGCCTGAACATACATGGGGCTGGGCGGCCAGGCCAGTCAGCTGCCTGTAAGCAGGGCCGAGCCATTCCTAGGGGCAGCTGCCTCCCTTAGAAGCCATGCATAGCTTCCAGGTTTTTTCACCTTTTGAGGGCTCCTCTTGGCTAACTCAAAAGAATGGTTTTGAATGCTGCTGGCAAAAATGTGGCCAAAAGTTGTCTGTGATGGGTGGTGTGTTTTGTTTTTTTTCTCTAAAAAGTGGTTGTTCTTCTGTGCCAGTATTTAGAAGCTGGAACTGTCTGTTCTTTTTGTTTGAAATAGAGACTTTAGACACCAGTCATTTCACAGCCTGGAAGAAAGAGAAAGGAAAAAAAAATGCTCTGGTTTGCCTTTGGCCTGGGTACTTTTGGCGTGTTTACTTTTGACCTTTCCCCGAATTTGCAGGCTGCAGGGGAAGCCTGGTCAGCCTGGGCTGGGCTCCTAGGTCTTCGACAACAAACACTCAATCATAAAAACAACAACAAAATATTCTTTGGCATTTAGAAGACTCTCCTACAATTTGTCTAGTCTTACTCATTTTTTGTACTCCTGTTGAAGACAGAGGAGAAAATGCATGTAGTTGGGTGAAGTCCTCCTCGCATGTATGACTACTCTGCCTGCACTGAGCCTTCCTTCCACTGGCTGCTGTCCTTGCAAGCAGGCCCCATCCTTAGGTGTCCAGCACAATGCCTGTAGTGGCAGCAGTGGTATTAGTATTAGCAGCAGCAGCAGTAATAGCAGTGGTAGTAGTCATGCTTACTCTTTATTGGGCATGTGCCATGTGCTAGGCACTGTGCTAGGTGTTTCTCACATGTATTGCCTCTAATCCTCCCAACAACCCTGTGTCATAGGTGATGTCATCTCCATTTTATAGATGAAGAAATGAAGCCCTAAAGTTAAGAAACTCAGCCAAGGTCTCATAGCTAACAAATGAATGGACCAAAACTGGGATCCAGGTCTTACTCATTTCCACTCTGTTTGAAGGCCTCTTATTAGATGCTCAATGAATCTCTACTACTGATTGAATGAATGGCCCTGATATTGTTTTCTGAGCCTGGAGAAATCTTTCCAGGAATCATAGGAGCCACGACTTTTTCTTGGTCCCTTCAGCTTCTAAACCTGATTATCATCTGGTCTCCTGTTTTTCCACTAAGAGTCATACCTTCTCATTATGTTTTAGGTCTGGGGGGATTAGGATAGAGCAAAGGGTAGCCTCCTTGTCCCGTGTATCTTTTTTTTTTTTTAACTTTCATTTATTTTAAGTGTGTTTTTCCAGGACCCATCAGCTCTAAGTCAAGTAGTTGTTTCGATCTAGTTGTGGAGGGCGCAGCTAATAGTCGCCCATGTGGGGATCGAACTGGCAACCTTGTTGTTAAGAGCACCGCACTCTAACCAACTGAGCTAACCGGCCACCCCTCGTGTATCTTCTTTTCTTGAACTAGAACTTGTTTCCCTGAAGTCTTTATACCTCAAAGAAATTAGGCAAAATTAAATGAAGTTAGTGTTTTTATAGATCAAAAACAGTCGAAAATCAGCCATATTATATTAATAAAATAATTTGTAATTAATTAATTTGCATTAATACAAACTAATACAGTGCCTCTGTCAGAGGCCTTAAGATGCCTACAAACTTCCCTCATGGAATTGTTGTAAGAATTAAATACATATAACACATATAAATGACCACTAGTGCCTGGTACATAGAGAGTTCTTAAAAAATATAAATGTTAGCTCTTATCATTATTAATCCTTGACTGGGGTACTAAAATTCCTAAAAGGGAGTGAGACTAGGGAAATAAATAAATTAATATTAATAATTACTACAGCAACTAATACTTATTACTATGTGCCATGCACTGTTTTGAGGATTTTTCATGTATTCACTCACTACACATTCTTATGACAATCACGATGTGGGTGCTGTCACCACCCCTGTGTTACTGGTAAGGAGATGGAGACCATACAGAGGTTCAATTGGGGAGCTATGGTTCAAGTTTCTGGTTCTGAAGTCTATACTCTGCCATAATCATCAGTACTCTGAAGAAAAGTAAGCACCAGGCCTAAAAGAAACATCATAGAAATGTAATATATCAGTTTCTTCCCATTCTTATCTCATTTGTATTTTCACGGGAATAAGTGTATTTGTGAAAGGCCATGGCTCTGGTGTTTTTGCAGAGTCCCAGGTACCACCAGGAGGAAGGAGGGCAACCCAAAAATGTTTGTGTTCCAGGGAAACAACTCAAAATGGGCAGAACCTTTGTGTACCAAACCCAGCTTCTTCAAAACAGTATTTCCCAGTTGCTACCTTGGTGCAAAAACCTACATTGCCACAGTTGATACTCTTCTGTGAGGACAGATTTTTGGTACAAAATTGTTTTTCATATTCAGCTACCTTACACTCTCGTTACCCTTGAGACTGCAAAATACCATGTCTCCCTGTTTATAGAGGCCAAAATAAACTCTGGGAATAAACACAATTTTTTTTTCTTTTTTTTTTTTTTATAAACACAATTTTTGCAGCTCTTTTTCAAAAATTGATACTATGCATAGAGTAACTATTTGGTGAATGAACAGAGGTGATTAAACAGTAAAAAGAAGTGCATACAACCACACACTACATATTTGCATAGGAAATAACACACATATATAAAAGAAATTTCATATATAAACTATATGATATAGTTACGTGTATGTGGAGGTTACTCGATAATATTTTATTTTGATGCTTTCTGTTCATCTTTGTGTTTTTTCTAAATTTTCCCTAATGTGGAGACAGAACATCTGCCAAGTGTACACGTTTTGAATCAGTTAGGCCTCCTCACTCCAATGTGCTGTCCTGTGCCCTCTCTCATCCTCCTTCCCCATTTTTGCTTGTCGCCCTGTGGTTACCATAGTTCTGTGGTTCAAGTAGGAGGGCCAGAGGCAGAGGGCTCTGATGCTCTATCTATTATACCATCGTGTTTCTTAGCAGGTAACCAACCTACCAGGGAGAGCTGGAAACAGACTGGTGGTGGTGGTGGTGGTGGTGTGTGTTGTCTGTGTGTGTGTGTGTGTTGTCTGTGTCTCTGTGTGTGTGCCAGCTTAGTAAGACTCAGAGCCTACCCCTCACTGTTGTGCTTCCTCGTACTCATGTGTAAGATGGAAATTATGTCAACTGTACTACTTCACAGAGATCCCCGGAGAAGAGGTGAAATCCCAGATGTGTAAGAGTGGAAAGGCACACTTCTGGCTGGGCTGCCTGTTTGTTTTTTATGCGCCCTGAGTGAGAGCAAGGGTACAGCGGGCTTCCTTCTCCAGCGCCCGCACAGCTTGTGGCAGAGCAAATGTTCGTTCGGTATTTACTTCAGCTTTGCTTTCCCATCACGCTCACCCTAACTCGTTCTCCTCCCCTGCTTCCATCTTCCCTCTCTCTGGATTATACTTGTTGGTTTGGCCCTTGCCCACCTCCCCATCCATCCCATGCATCCCGCATTGCTCTCTTCTCTCCGCCCCTCTCTCTGCGACCACTCGCTCCTCACAGGCCTCAAAAGAGCCCTCTCTTGACTCAAGACACCCATTAAACAGAGTGAGACACTAGCAATCATTGGGCACTTTGTGAGGAGGGCCAATTAGAGGCCAGATTGACCAGGACGAGCAGCAGGACATCCAGAAAGACGCTTTGCTTCTGGGGAATGGGAGCCTAATCCCGTTACTGGCGGCTGGAGGCTCCTGGGGCCTACAAGCCTCATTCCCGCTGTGCCTGGAGGGATATCATTGGAGGACGGCTTTGCCATGGAGGGCTCCGCTCGCCAGCAGCCCCCCTCCCTCCCCCAGCCCCCTCGCTTCTCTTTTCTTTTGCAGTGACACACACTGCAGTGCCTCTGAGGTCATTTGTTTCCCACAGCCTCACAGGGCGCTGTGGCAACGAGGGGGACAATGATCTCTCACAGGGACGATGGGAGGCCTTGTTTTGCCTTAAATAAGCCCCTTCAAGGGAGCAGTGAGGTCTGTTGTGTGTGTGTGGTTTGTTTTTTCAGAAAATCCTTTTGCACGTAGTTCCAGTGTGAAGTACTCAGGCAACTTCATTTGAAGACATAAAGAATCGTGTGTGTGTGTGTGTGTGTGTGTGTGTGTGTGTGTGTGTGTAATTTTATTTTTATTGCTGTTTTGAGACCAGGATCGTGTTTTCTCTTCTACCAGTTACCCTTTTCCCACTCACGCTCCCTAGACTCCTGCTTTCCTTGGATAGTTTCAGGCAGGAATTGGCAGGTGTTGGGGCCGAGAGATGCCGATGTCCGTGCTGGCATCTGACTGCCCTCAACTGTGGTGAGGCTGCTTTGGGGAGACTGCACCAGGGAATTAGCGCTCCAGCACGTTTCTCATCTTACCTGGGCCTGAAGAAAGTGTGCTGGCCTGGATATCCAGGGCTAGAATTCACAGCAAAGTGAACTGAGGTAGGAGGAAAGAATACTTTGTGGCCACCTCTAAAAAGACCATCATCTTTAATGCCAGAGCTTCGTGGAAAGGAAAAGGCCTGTGTATGAAATAGAGAATAAGGAGATGTCAGGTTCTGCGCCCAATTTCGCTGTTTAATAAGGAAAGATGGGAGGTTATTCCTATCCACACCCCGATAGCACCCCTAGAAAACACAGAGCCGACCTATTTGTCTTATGCTTTCCAGTGTGTTAGGTCTTCACACTGCTCAAGGTAGTTTAACGTAAGAGCTTGCATGCTCAGGCATTATTATTTTAAAGGCTTTCTTTTGGGCAAATCATGCTGTCATGTAATCTAGATATTTCATCTGGAGAAACTGAGGTTAGGCAGATTAAAGTCTTTCCCAAAACCATCTGATGAATTAATTTCAAGGTTTGAGATTAAAACCCAGGTCCTTTCATTTCCAGATCATTAACTAATCAGTGTGATTTGTGAATTCTTTCTCCATCTTCCAAAAAATAAAAATAAAAAGCTATCCAGGCATTCCTCTCATTCTCTCATCTGAGCAGTATGTATCAGAAACTATATGGCTATCTAGATTATGATTTAAAACTATCTTTTCTTCCTTTATAAATATATCTCCCTTTTTTGGTAAATCATATCTTCAACTCTTTACAAAATTTTGTCACCTCTTTAACATATCAGACTCAAAAACTATTGGTTTTATGATTGGGCCACTAGAAGAATATTTTTTCCCCTTACCTTTTAATTTCCTGAAATTTTTCCAGTGATAATTTAAATACATTTGTGAAACAGGCAGGAAGCAGTTTTCAGATGTTTCTGTTGACTGCTCTATTGAAAATACAGAACAACTCAAGACTGGTATCACTTTTGGGGAAATTGAAGAAACACATTTTTTGATAACTACTTATCTTTGAGTTTAATAAACAGTCCTAAGATTAACTCTTAACAACTTTAGTGTCATTTAATTGTTCACAAATTCTGAAGTGGGAGTCCCAGAAGTTTTGATAAATGAATTAACTTATTGTCTTATTTCTTTGGACCATCAGTTCAATGCTTATTCTCAGCTGTTCATTAGCTTCAAATAACAAACATCTCAGTCAATTCCAACAGATAGCCTACCGTGTTTCCCCGAAAATAAGACCTCGCCGGACAATCAGCTCTAATGCGTCTTTTGGAGCAAAAGTTAATATAAGACCCGGTCTTATTTTACTATAACATAAGACTGGGTCTTACCTAACCTAACCTAACCTAACCTAACCTAACCTAACCTAACCTAAAACATAACATAACATAACATAACATAACATAACATAACATAACATAACATAACATAACGTATAATATAATACCAGGTCTTATATTAATTTTTGCTCCAAAAGACACATTAGAGCTGATTGTCCAGCTAGGTCTTATTTTCGGGGAAACAGGGTATGTCTCTGACATTGATAGGACATTGGCCAGACCATTTTCTCTCTGGCCATGATGGAAGTGTTGTAGTCTTAGCTAAAGCTAGACTGACTCATGCTTTAGTATTCATTGCAAAGGACACACCAAAAACAAATAAATAAAAATCACTAATATAAGGTCTGTGGCAGATGATGAATGGCAAAAGAAAACCTCTGAACTGCAGTTATTAACAAGCCACCTTTGGAAATGTCTGACTCTGAGGAAGAGCAGATTGTGCCTAGTCTGTCTGGACTCAAGCTGCCTTCCCTCATGGCTCATCTGAACATCTCTTTAAAGGCTCCTGGCCTACTGGCAAATTCTACTCAGTCTTCCAGATGCACAGAAGATGATATTGATTAAGTCCAAAATGGTAACCCAAAATGTTGAATAGCAAGGAACTGGCAGTGGTGGCTTTGGGAGCTGGTAAATAAATAACAGGCTGCTGTCCCACTCCCTAGTCTAATGCTCTCAAGAGGTTCTTATGTTGCTTGCATTAGTGGGCATGTAAATGAAACCCCTGTTGGCCTTGGCAGATATTGGCCTCTTCTGTGACCTTGTTTGACTGAAACAAAAAGTCATTGGTGGAACAAAATTTCAGAGCTCTGAACTTGATTGAAAGAAAAGGGCAATTCTCTGAATTGGGTAATTGGATCACCCTCCCAAGTGCCCTAGGGCTTATATCAAACATATAAGAAGGGGATTAGAAACTTCAGTGTATAAATGAGCTTCGGGCAGCTTCCAACTGTAACATTTCACTCTCAGGAGTTTTAGGACATAAAAACAGATTTTTCCAGAGCATTTTGAAGTGCTCTTTGTAAAATGCAGGAAGAGGCTGCAGACTACTGTGGAATCCTTGTAATTGTGTATGGTCTAGTCTGATGGGTGGGCAACCTGAAAGCCTCTAAAACATGGCCATTTAATAAAACTGTTCATGAGCTGTATTATTGGAACTAAAAGATGATGACAATAATAGTTTTTCAAATTGTGCTTGATATTCATTTCCTTGGTCATAATTTTATTATCTAGAGTCAATTAGATGTACCTATGAAATGGAAACCTCACCACATTCCTATTTCTCACAGTAAAGTCAGAGGACTTCAAGACTTACCAGACCTTTTGCTTATGTGTGAGTTGTAAGGGGACATTTGAGAAACTGAGAACTTTTAAAACTTTATTTATTTGTTTGTTTACTCAATATTTAATGCCTACTGTATACCAGGCTTGAGAATACAAAAGGGTATTTATAGGGGTGATGACTTTGCAAGTGATATAAATGTCTAGTCACTATGCTGTATACCTGAAACGAATATAATATTGTATGTCAACTGTAATTGAAAAATTTTTTTTAAATGCAAACCAAAAAATGCAATATGCATATGTGTGTGTGTGGGTGTGTGTAGTGTGTGTGTGTGTGTGTGTGTGTGTGTGTGTGTGTGTAGAGAGGCAAAGCCTCTATTAGAATTATATTTGAATCCTCTCATATTTGTTTTGGTTTTGTCATTGACCATGTTTTGCTTCCTATAAAGAATATTTGTTTCATTTTTTCTTTCCTTATAATACCTGGGTGCTTCTACCCAGAGATGGCAAATAGATTCCATCTTCCCTTCAACTCCAGATAATCAGTAGTGGCTGCTTAGACTAGGAAACGGTGGTACGTGTACAGTCTATCTGTTATCAAGGCTGCTGCTTTAGCATCTTGACTTGACCCCTAAAGATGAATGAGATAGATCATCTAAAGTCCTAATAAAAGAAAGCCATGCCTACCTCCCAAACTAGGAAACATTCTGCTTCCGCGTAAAGACATGAAAAAGAGCAGTGAATTCATGAGAGTTTGGCAGTCTGAGAATTAGAAGAGAAAGCCTGAAGGAGGCTAAGTGAAATTGATTACAAACATCTGAAGTGTGAGTACAGAATCAAGTTGGGATTTTGTGCCTCATTTCAGGGTAGCTGCTGGAATCTGTTTGTTGTTTTCCTTTCTTTTTTTAGGGTTATTGTATTTTTTTCCCCCTCTGTGTGTAGTGAAATGGCAACCGCAGAAAGCAACAGCCTCCTGCGTCCCTTGGCTGTGTAGTTTAGCCAGTACCCAGCCCTCCGCTTGCAGTTAGCGCTGGCCTGTCCTGAGGAGGCTAGTGATTCATCCCTCTTGGGAGATGAGACATGGTTCCATATTGATATCGCCCATTGGGCTCATTGCTTCAATCCCCAGATTGTTCATGTGTTTGTTGACTTTTCATCTAAAAATAAAAGTCGCTTAAGGCAAATAGCTTAGTGCCAATGGGTTTGGTTATTTATAAAATTTAGAAACCCATTTAGGAAACCACCATCAGGATTTTCTTGGCATTGTATCAGGTTTGGCGTATTGCACTTCAGCACACCAGCTCTTACACAGATTGGGTCCACTGAGTTCAGTTATGGAAAACCTCCCTAAGAAAATTAAAACACTCAGGAAGTAGCATTGGTGATCCGAAAAGCAGTGCTAGCAGATTCTTTCCTGGTCATACTATTGTTTGTTCTTAGGTAAAATATGAATCTGGCATAACTTCTCAGGTGAAAAAGTGTTAATTGCTTAGCTTTGGAATGTTGGTGCAATTCAGTCAGTGACTTTCCTATTCCATAAACTCCTCCTGTTCTTGAAAATGGTGCCACATCCTTCATTTTCCCTTCCAAGTCATTATATATTATTTCTGGCTGCTAGATTCCATTCTAGAGCCTATCACATTTAAGTAATGGATAGAAGAATTGTAATGGCTGGCTCGCTGCAAGTTGCAGAATTGGCAACACAGCTAGTCATCTCTCTGGGTCACCTAGAAGTCACTTCTGGACAAAAAGTGCTGTATACAATATATATTTTTAAAACTGATCTTTATTCTACTTCGTGCTGCAAAAACAAACTTTGAGGGGATGGTTCTCCCACAGGATATGGAAATGACCTTGGACCATGTCCAGGGTTAGGGACACAGCTGCTGTTTCCTGCAAAGGACATCCCACATCCAGAAGGGGGAAAAGACAAAGTTAAATATATAGCAGGAGGGTAATGACCGAACCTATTAACAGGAACGAAGGGATTTGCCTGTTACACAATCTGTAATAATATATAGCCATTGGCAGGAATTACAGTTTATGTTTAGAAGACATATTTTAAACTCTTTGCCAGAGGTCAACCGACCCAATAATAACCATAGCAACAACAACATCATTTACTTATGGCACCTAATAATTTTAAAGTTTCTTTTTGTATCTAGTTTTATATTCATGACAACCTGATGGGGCTGGATAAGTTGTATGGAGAGGTATGGTGGTATGTAAAACAAGGTAAAGAGTTTGGATTTTATTTTAAGCATGATGTAAAGTTTTAGCCAAGGATAGACAGGATGTGATTTACATTTTAGCAAGATCAGTTGGCCTGCTGTATGGAATATAAACTATAAGGTTGTCATAGTGGAATCTGGGAAACCAATCAGGAAACATGACACTAATTCAGGTGAGAAATAATGGTGGCTTGGATGGGTGATGGTGGTGGAAGGGATGAGAAGTGGTTATATTCCGGATGAATTTTGATGAAACTGCCTATAAGACCTGCAAATAGATTGGATGTGAAATGTGAATATTGAAAAAAAATCAAGAATTGTCTGTAGATTTTAGGGCCTAGATAACTCTGGGAATGGTTTGTTGTGTTTTGTTTTGTTTTGTTTTGTTTGTTTTTTCCCTATGGAGTTTCATCGAGTTATTTAAACCAAAAAACTTAGGAATGCTGAGGAGAAGAGCAGACTGGAGTGGAGGAGAGCAGAGTGGGGATTAAGAGTTCTATTCTGGAGAAGTTAGGTTAAAAATGTCTGTTAAACATGCAAGTGGAGATGTCAAGTAGACAACTGGACATATGAGTCTGGAGCTCAGGGGAATGGATGAAGCCCAAGGACTGATCTTGGGGTAAAGCAACATTTAGAAGTGAAGGAGACATCTGTAAGGGAGACTGAGAGGGAAGGGACAGTAAGGTGGGAAGAAACCCATGAGAGTGTGATTTTTCTGAAAGCCAAGTGAAACAGCTATTTTAAGAAGGAAGGAACTAGACTCAACACTGCTGAGAGATCCAGTAAAATGAGGACTGAGAATTGACCCTTGGATTTGGCGGGAAAGTCGATGGTGATCTTGACAAGAGTGGTTTCAATGGAGTGTTAGGGACATCAGCCTGACTGGAGTAGGTTAAAGAGAGAATTAGAGGGGAGGAAGTAAAAAGAGAGAGCATGGACACTGTTTAAAAGTGTTTTGATACAAATAGAAATGGGGGGATGAAATGGTGGCTGGAGAAGCCAAAGGTGTTTTTCTTTTGTATTTTTTATGATGTACATGATTAGTAGAAAGAGGAAATGTGATAATGCTGGAGAAGAAAAAGGCTAACCATTAGTTCAAAAGCCTGGAGGATGTAGGAAGGGATGGGAACTGGCCGTAGGTTGAGGCAGGACTGCTTATCCATTGGACAGAAAAGAAGGAAGACTCCATGAGTATAAATGCAAGCAGGTTAGTAGATTAGGTGATGTGAGGATGAGGCTATAGCTTCATTTTTCTCTGTGAGAAGACAAGAGATGATCAGTGGAAAGTAAAGAAAGGGAAGAGAGTGTTGGAGCCTGGAGAAGATAGGAAATAGTCAGATAATCTTTATACTTTGCTGCCACTGCCTTTGACTCCTTAATAATTTCATGAGACAATAGTTCCCAGGTCTAGACTTAGTAATTTACTCAAGAGAGAGCCCAGAAAAAAGACAGGACTCCCTAAGTAGCTGATAGTTCTGTGAGCGAGGGGAAGTGAGATATATAAAGAAAGGATAAATGTTGGTACCTGTGTGAAGGGAACCTCCTCTGAGGAGTCTCCTGCCCCTGTTTACATCCCCCCAATTGGTATGTGGAGTGGGGAGGCTATCAGAGCCTTTGGTTCCTTCCAAGATGCCCGCTTGGCTGAAGTCATGAGGCTTGAGGCATGTTTCCTAGCTCTCCCCGGGGCAGCACTGGCAACTCATTGGGTCCCTGAGATGCTTAGAGACACTGACGAAACAATCTAAGTAAATCACTCCACATCCCCATTATGCCTCTTTTATATTTATGAAAGAGCTCTTGGCTCTCCTATCTGCAGGTACTACAGACCCAACAGTGGGTGCTGAGGGAAAGAGCATATCGATTAGAGCACTTCCCAGGAGAGAGTTATATATTATGTTCCCTGTCAGATATTCTGGTTCTCTCAAATGCTGTCAATTTCTGGGGTTAATTAGAATTCTGATATTCTAATTGCTTAGTGTTCTGATAACTGGAAAGTAAAAAAGTTGAGCTTGTGGACAATTAAGAAGAAACAGTGGAATTAGGGGAACTACCTCTTTTTTCTTCTGGAGAATCTGAAAGAGTGGTACCACAAGAGCCAAACAGAACTTTCTTCCCTGTTTAAGATGATGATATTACTTTTTCATGGCCCTTTTCACTGCTTCTCCCCAGGAATCCTGCTGTGGTGTACTCTATTCTTAGGGTAATGATATTTGCTTTTGATACATATTTTTGTATATCTGAGAATAAATAAAAGCAAATGGAAAAAAGTACTACAGTAATTAAATTTAGTTCCATTGAGACAGGCTCCATGTGTGTACGCATATGTGCCCTCATTATTTTCTAATCACCCAGTTATTTGCCACTGTTGACTACCCTAGGTATGTTGCATTTATCATCTTATTTAATCCTCAAAACTACTCTGTCATTGCCATTTTACAGATGAGAGCATGGAGGCCCAGAGACGTTTAAGTAGCCTGTTCAAGGCCACATATCCAGCAAGTGGGAGATTCAAGAATCTAGCTCTGGTCTCGCTGTTTCCAAACCAGATATCTTTCTACTACACCACACTATTATATATGATAATAATGACTTGGTCATTTGCATTTGTGAAACATATTTTATTGAAACTCTGTAAACATTATCTTCTTTTTCATTTGAAGAAAGGAAAGACAGAACAAACATTTATTAGATATGTCTGATGTAATTTTAGGCACTTTCACATACCAGACAGGTTATATTAAGTTCATCTTACAGGTGAGGAAATGAAGCTTAACAGAGAAATTAAGTTTCCCAGTGCCACAGCTCACAAAGGAGTTAGAGTCAATCCTGGTGCTTTCCCTCGGCAAAATCTAAGCTCCACTGGAGCAGTGAGCGAGTCTGTTTTTAATCACTGTTATATCCCTTGTATCGAGGACAGGGTCTGACTCTGGCATATAGAAGGTGCTCAGGAAATGTTTGTTGAATGACTAATGATTGAACATGCTATAAGCTGCAATTAGAATGCATCGAGCCCTTGTGTTGGACTTTCTGGAGTCTTCCAGTGGATGTCGACATGATACAATGAGAAGGTTTTGAAAATGAATCAGTGAATGCATGTGTATGTTTCTGATTGTAACAACCTTGCTCTTCTCACAGCTGTGTAATCTAAGTGGTGGAATTGCTTTTCTATTGGGAAAATTGAAGTGCAGAGTTACCTTGGAAAAGACTTTGCAAGTCAGTGGACAATTTGTGGCACAACTGAAATCTTGAGATTCTCACCTTTGCAGCCCTAACCACTTAACAACCCTGTGGTCCTGGTGGGGTTATAGCTTTCCATAAATCTGGTACTTAATCATTTAAAGAGATGGCAATTTATCTTAAATGTGCACCTTATTATGGATGTGACACCCTTAGCACAGATGGGCTCAGAAGTTTTTCCTGGCTTCCCCTACCCTAACAGTATCTAGTATGTTAATGTCAATATTAGCTTTACTGTTTTAGGTACCTTTGGTATGCTTCTCATTAGCTGGAACCGTAAAGAGCTCAGTTTTACCTGCGCTGAGGGATCACTAAATTCCTATTGGCATCTGAGTGCACAGTCCCATGTTGAAAGTGAGGTCATGTTTCTCCTGGATTGTGCCTGTATCTGATGAGCCTAGGCTGGCGTGAATCCGAGACAATGAAATAATCACACCCATTAGCTCACCAGGGCCCTATTAAGATGTGGCCTGGCTTTCCATCTATTTCTCCTGCTTGGAAAAACTGACACAGTCATGGTTTGTAAAGGTTAGTGGAAATGGAACTGCTTCGACAGCCGAAACTTAGCACTACCCTGTTTAGATTTGGGACCAGTCTGCTGCTTGATCTCGGGAAATAGCACTTCAGGAGCCGATCTTCTTTAATCTTCTTGTGTGTAGTGGTTCAAGTTTCCTAATACTCTGTTTCCCCCATCCCAGCTTCTGGGGGTAGGGGGTCACTCTGGAGCAGTGGTTTCCAAACTCTTATGCTTCTCTTTATAGACCCTGCGTTTTGAAGGTTTGGGTCTAATCAGCAAACTATAATGGTTCAGGGGCGGCCTGTTAGCTCAGTGGGTTAGAGCACGGTGCTCTTAACAAGGTTGCCGGTTCGATCCCCACATGGGCCATTGTGAGCTGCGCCCTCCACAACTAGATTAAAACAACTACGTGACTTGGAGCTCATGGGTCCTGGAAAAACACACTTAAATAAATAAAAGTTTAAAATAATAATAATAATAATGGTTCAGTTTTCTTGTTGATAACCTAGTGTCGTTATGCTGAATTTTCTTCTGCCTCAGATCTTCCTTCCATGGCATTTCTCAGGAACGCCATCATAGACCTTATGACCACTCCTAGGTTGTAGCCTCCAGTGACACCTCACATGTACTCTTGACCTCACCCACAATGCTCTTCTCACAGTTATAACTAATTATTTGTGTAAGTACTTGCTTGTCTAGGCTATAAGCTCCACAAGGACAGGGACCAAGCCTGTCTTGTTCACAGCAATTTCCCCAGTGCCTCAGTCTTTGCTTGACACATACTGGGCACTCAGAAGTATTTGTTGAATGAATTAGCTGATTTAAGTTCAGTGAAAAAAAATCTGTCCCTTATATTGACTTGGGGAGCCTTATCCTGTGTAAATTTGATAGAATTTTTGAAATATTGACAGTATCTTGGATGAAAATCACCAACTTTGGAATAAAGGTTAACTCTGGGTGGGAGAATAGATGACATTATTGGGGAGGGAATCTAGAAGAGGATTCCAGCATATTGGATATGTTCTATTTCTTTTTTTTTTTTTAAGGTGTTTGTTTGTTTTAGTTTCAGTTATATAAAACAACATAATCATTATACATTTATACCCCTCCCGGAGTGATAACCCTCTCCCAGCCGATTACCCCTCTGATATCGCATACCATTGACTATATTTCCCTATGCTGTACTTTATATCCCATAAATATATGGTTATAGTTGACATTCAATATGATTCTACATCAGCTTCAGGTGTACAGCTCAGTGATCAGGTATCTACACAATCTGAAGTGATCCCCCTGGTAAGTCCAGTACCCATCTGACACCCTACATAATCTATATAACATTATTTATTATATTCCCCATACTGTATTTCACATCCCCATGACTATTTTGTTACTACCAATTTGTACTTTCTAATCCCTTCACCTCTCTCACGCATCTCCCAACCTCTGTGCCATCTAGCAGCCATCAGTTTCTTCCTCTGTATCTCTGAGTCTACTTCTTTTTTGTTGGCTCGTTTATTCTGTTCTTTGGATTCCACATGTAAGTGAGATCTTATGGTATTTGCCTTTCTCAGTCTGAGTTATTTCACTTAGCATAATATCCTCTAGGTCCATCCATGTTGTTGCAAATGGTAAGATTTCATTCCTTTTTCAGGTCAAGTAACACTCCCTTCCATAAATGTGCCACGATTTATTTATCCAATCATCTATTGATGGGCATTTCAGTTATTTCCATGTCTTGGCTACTGTGAATAGCGCTGCAATAAACATAGGGGTGCATATATTTTTTGGAAGTAGCATTTTGGATTTCTTTGGATAAATACCTAGGAGTAGAATTGCTAGGTCATAAGGTAGTTCTATTTTTAATTTTTTGAGGAACCTCCATACTGTTTTCCGTGGTGGCTGCACCAATTTGCAATCCCACCAACAGTGCACGAGGGTTCCCTTTTCTCCACGTCCGCGCCAGCACTTGTTGTTTGTTGATTTATTGACAATAGCCATTCTGACAGGAGTGAGGTGGTGGTAATGTTCTATTTCTTAAGCTAGAGGGCTCCTAGGAATCCAGGAGCCCCAGACTCACCCCTGAACTAGAGGAACATGCCAAATAAACCACCTGCTCTTTATTTATTTTAGCCATACCCAAAGCAAAGCTGTCAGGGCCACCTTTGTAAAAGGTGAGGGTATTATTAAGATAGCCTTACTGCTTTACAGATCTTATGATTGTTCCACTAACCGCCTTGAAAATTACCTATTTTCCTCCACTCACATCTTTTGGAAACATGCAGAGCCACTGCAAACAAGCTAGCCCTTCTCTCTTTTTATATCTTCTACCTTCTGCACTCATCTCACTTTCCTAAACTACCTGTTGCCACTAACTCAAATTAAAAACAAAAAAGAACAAATCACACAGCAATGGTTTGTTGAACACCTACTGTGTGCTTTGTATTATGAGCTATAATTAGAATGCCTTGAGTCTTGTCCTGAGCTTCCTGGGTCTTCTAGTGGATATCATCATGTAAGAATTGGAAAGTTGTTGGAGAATGCTCTGCTGTCAGGGCAATTTTTCAGTCACAATCTTTGGAAGTATCAGAGCAGAGATATGTTGGAAAAGTCATAGCACCTGCCAACACAGTTGGGCAGGGTCCCTGGTGGGATGACTTATGCTGCATTGTTCCCTGGCATTCTTGCTAGGCCTAGCTCCTGGGAGATGTCAAGGGAGCAGGCCCAGTCAGTCCTCTCATCCGATGCAATCAAAAGTCTCTTGATACATCAGTAAGGCTGAAAATATTCTTGGCGATTTAAACAGGCAGTGGTTAGAACATGCTTTCTGTAGTTACAATGAGTTCATTATCCAAGGGCCGGAAGTGACCAAAATCATTGATTGGCTAATTACACATAGCTCAAGGGTCATAATGCTTCAGTCATTATGTGGGACTATTCATAAAGCACTTGAGCTCAGCTCCAATAAGGAGGGGGAATGCATCCAGGGAAATTGCAGGGTGAAAGTCTGGGAATGTAGATAGTATAGGATATTACTGGTCTGAAATGGAAGGTTTAATACATAGAGTTTTTCAAACAGATTCTTGGGAAACAGATTCCCTAACTCTTTCCCGGTTTTGGATGGGATGTAAAACTAGAGGCTTTAACCTTTTCTTGTGGTTGTCTAAGAATCTACCCTATTTTTCTTAGGAAGGGAAACAGTTGCCTTCACACTTGGCCAGAGTCCCGACATGTGCAGGGTGGCCCGTTTAAAATAGGCCTGTGGATGCCTCAGAGTGAGGAAAGGGGTTTGTTGTAAAGCACCACGTGTTTGTGGGTGTTTAATGAATATGAGCTGATTAAATTGGCCACCCTGAATTATAACCTCATACCTTCTGCAATTCCTCTCCAGATTTTAGCTCAAGACAATATTCTTCCTACTTTTCTGCCCAAACTTGTTAGGCAGAAATGCTACCGCTGTTAAAACTGCTTGTGTTTTCCACCCAAAGTGTATTTGTTTCAATGGTGAGCAGAAGAATCCAGCCTTGGAAATACCTCCCTTACAAATCCCTCGCTCAGCTGCAATGAGCTTCTGCAACAGCCACACCCACATCACCTCCCCTTCAAACCTTCTCGCCTCCATCTGCTTCCCTGTCTCTGAGCTGACACAATACCACTATCTGTCTGGAGCAGATAGTGAGCTCTGCCACAAACAGAGGAGGCCTTGTCTAAAGAAGGAAAAACCTCTGCTCTAGAAATCAGGCGACCTGGGCTTATGGCTTGCTTTTGCTAATAGCCATCTGTGTGGCTTAGGGGAGTCAATTTATCTCCAGAGGCCCAAGTTCCCTCATCCATAAAAAAAAGGAGTGAGACAAAAATCAATTTTTCTCAAATTGGGGGCTGTTGATACTTGGAAGTCTGCAAGTTCTGTGAGGTTTTATATTTTTTATGTTTTTATTTTAAAGACTTTTTTTTATTATAAAGACAGTACTTTGCAATTAAAAGATGTTTTAAAAATACATCTTAAAGTTTCTGAAGTTGGTGATTCTGAAACTCAGTCTAAGGTCTCCTAGAAGTTTTGAAACGTGTTTTGGATGTCTCAAATAATTTTTCCCCTTTAAAAAGAGCTTATATATCAATCATTCCAGTTTGAGAAACATTGAACTGTTTCCGTATACTCATAAACTATATGTAGAGATGGTACAAAAAAGTGAGCTTTAACTTTCTTATTCTCATCCTACTGGACCTAATTACTTTTGGACCACCCCAGTATATTTAAGTCTTTTAGCATATAGACTTTTGTTTTCATAACTGCAATATTTTGTTTTTAATTACTGTATATTAATTTATAAAGAGCATAGTTCTCCCAATAGCTACTTATCTTTTCCTTTAAGAGTCAGATGATTTAATTTATTTGTGACTAACCTGACTGAGACTGCCTTCCTCTGTGAAGTCTTCTGTATTGGTTAAAGTGAAGAGATGAGCTACTCTTATCAGTAAGCTCAAGATTGAGTCATCAAGTAGTTTATGTATGCATCCCACTTTTGTAGTATACAAAGTGCTTTCTTTCATATACATTATCCTTTTGATTCTCACTGCAATCTCTTTGGTAAATGAAGCAAGTTGTGTGTCATCCCCATTTTACAGATAAAGTCACTGAGACCCAGAGAAGGTGCCTCACATCTTCTGACTCAGTTTATTTGTTCTTCCCAATAATGCTTCTCATCCAATAATAGCAACAAATATATATTGGGGAGCTATTTGCCATGTTGTGCTGTTCCACTGTAATGTGTTTCAAGAAATCATATGTGGAGCTTCTCGTTCAAGGATAGACTGACATTGTCAGGCTTGCTGAGCCTGACATTAGTCACATGCCATTATTTATTAAAAAAAACCTTGCTGGTCTCACGCAGCCCATTTCCTGTACATGGAAGTTACTCAGTGAATATTTATTGGATGATGAATGAATGAATAAACCCCCCAAAATCATCCCTCTGATTAAAATTTATACATGGGAGATAATTTTTGCTGCACGGATTTATGCCAACATTTTTTTCAAGTTCTAAGTCAATAGATTTGCTCAGAGACAGCCAAATGCTTTAAGGGGAAAAGAACAGGGAACTATGAGACAAAGAGGACACTGGCAGGCCAGCAGAGGAAATCCCCTTTCTGGCTTTATCTACCTTCCTGTCTATGATCTGTTTCCTAGGCCTCACAGTGGAGATGGGAAATGGTGTCACTTTGCCTGGAGTTGACTGAAATATTCACTCCCACCACAGGGAGAGGATAGGAATGATGGAGGTGTGTGAAGAGTAAGTGGAAAGGCAGACAAATGTAACCAAGTGAGAGCGTTGGGATGGAGAGCAGAAACGTTGGTGGGAAGATAGTTTCTGTGGTCAGGATAAGTCTGATGGAAAGGCGAGAGATGTTTTGTCTGCTCCTTGCGTCGTGTGGTTTGGCTACTTTCCCTTCACTTCCCAAGAGAACTATTAGTGACCAAGGACATCACATTTTAATCACAGCAGCTCTTGCTGGGCTGGTGAACTAGGCTCCCACGGGAGTGGCGAAGTTAGAGCAGGGTGAAGGAGGGGGCTGCTGCTCACGGAGGGAGCCACTCACCCTCTTCCGCTGTTGGTGGCTGCTGTGGTATCTATAAACACAGAGCGTGTACTCACAGACTCCTAAGTGCTAGTTAGTGTCCTATGACTGCATTATCTATGAGAGCGGATGGATTGCCTGGAAAAAGTGATTCCACTGTATTTTTGTATACTCATTGTTCCTGGAACCACTTCCTGAAATTCCAGGCTTTTATTTCGCTGTCATTCTCTTAAATTGCCTCTTTCTCAAAGCCCCAGTGTTCTGGAGACGTTCTCGTGCTGCAAGTAATTTCTGGGAACGACGGAGCATCGTCTGGCTCCGCTTGGCCAATGAGGAGGCTACTTTCCCTCCCGATTGGTCATCTTGATAGGCTAAGAATGCGAGGGGACCGGAGTGAAATTGCAGAGCCAAACTGAAACGCAAATGATTAACTGACCACACACGGTCTCGAAATGACATCTCACTTGGGGAGTAAAAGCCGAGGATCGTGGTTAGTGCCCCAGCAGACCCCAGATGGTTAGAGTTAATATACACCCATGCTTTCTGCCAGGTAGTTTTCATCAGTTCCCTCAGGATGTCAGTGTGTGTATATAATTAAGAGTATTTAATCATATTAGAATTCTCCAGAGAGATGGCGTGGGGGATGGAGTAGGGATCACGGGCGTTTGCAGTGTCAATGAGAGTCATCGTTGAAAAAGAAACAGAAAAGCCAAGTATCGGGGCTGTGTCTGAGCCATAATTCACTCAGAAGTCAGGCTGGCACCACCACGCCGGTGTCATTTCACTGAACATGTAATCCCAAGTCTTTTGTTGCAGTCTCAGGGTTCTCAGTGTTAGGTTGGAATACTTGGATTGCAGGAGGAAAGCTGTGTTCTGATTCTACCTCCATCTAGGTGATGCTTTGTGTAAACCCACGTAAGGCAACCTACAGTTTGAAACAGTAGTGCCTCCTGTCTTGTAAAAATAAATGAGGTGGGTACTTCAATTGTTTTAAGTTAGAGTTGATCAATAGGGTACCTTTAATCAGCAGCGGTTGATAGGCTTCTAAACTAAAAGAAGAAAAAAATCTAAGCCATGAAATCATTTCCGTGTTTATTGTAAATCCCTGACTTTTTCCACCTTCCCTGTATATTCTCCTTTCTTTATCCTATCAAACAACAAATATAACTGCTGGAAGTGATCTCTTATTTTGGACAACAAAACCAAGTTCCACTGACTGTAAGTGGTTTTTCAGAATCATACAGCTGGTTAGCTAGCAAGGGCCTGGCTCACTGGAATGCCAGCCTTTCCGCTTCACCAGGTAAGCATCCTGGGAGATATATTTTAACCTATTTCTTAAAAGAATTTTACTAATGTGAGCTTCACTTAAAGCAATACTGATTTATTTCCTAATTCCCCTAAATTGATCATGATGAATTTCTGTCTAAAAGCCATACAGTTTTCCTCTAATTAGGTGCTAAAACCATTTCTTCATTTATTCACTGAAAGAACGGCTACTGCAAGAGACACTAGTTCAGGCATTCTGCTAAATCTATTAATAGATGAAAAGATAGAACCTCCCCCAAGGACTCAAAACTTAATATTCTTTAAATTCTGTTCAGTACAGTTGATTTGTTCACCATTGCTAATAAAATTAAGATTTTGAGGGTGTGTTCCCTTATCTGGCATTAACTTGGGCCGGCCGTCTGACTGATTGGACCAGCACAAATGTATCCAGTTTACTTTAAAATATCGCTTTAAAGACATGTCTTACTCATGGTATGTTGATAGCTTCCTGGGATATGAAGGTGGCGTGGTTAAAGCTAAAAGGACTCTTGTGGACAAGTGGAGGGGGAGAACCCCCTGTTAAATCAGAGTCACAGTAACACATGGCTTTTTCTGGCCCAACTGAGCCTCGCCCTTTTGGTCTTTAGACTCAGACCATTGTACTTTCTCATATCAGATGGCCTTGTTTATATTCATTCTCTCCTTTAGTTTACTCTGATCCCTCTTTGTAGATAAGAAACCACAACTGGAAGAAAATCTTTAATTCCTAATTTGCCCTTAAATTTTTTTCCCCATTGGAAGGAACCAATGCCTTTGTCATTTAATGCTAATTCCCCTTTAGTATTTTAACCTCTTTGGATACTTATGAGTTGGATTCTAGTTAAACAAGATAAAAAAATATATTTTACAAGCTAATTATGTAACTTTTCAAAGTAGCAGCAATAAGATTATAAAGTCTCCCATTTATGCTTTTTCAGAGTCTTTAGCTCTACCATACATACTAGCGTACCAGTGGTTCTCATCCTGGGACCATGTGGCCCTCCAGGGTACATCTGGCAATGTTTGAAGTCATTTCAGTTGTCGTAACTGGAGGGAAATACTTCTGGCATCTACCCAGGGGTATTGCTAAACATCTACAATGCACAAGAAGCCCCCACAAACAAGACTGTCCAACCCAAAATGTCAACAGTGCTGAGGTTGAGAAACCCTGTGGGGTACAACCCAGATATACACGTCAGAGGATATAAAACTCAACTAGATGTTGATCATTTATCAGTTTCGCTTCTTCAGGCTGATCTCTTTTAACAAGCAGACTCTTACTGGTTACTTCCCATGAAAGGCAGCTGACCCTTAGGGTTGGAAAATATGTTCCACAATTAAGTTCCACTTCCAAAAAGGTTGTTTTTGGTTCCCTCAGAGTGTTACTCTCTGCACTCTCTGTTCAAGTTCTGCAACAGCATATTTTGCTGCCCCTTATTATCAGGCATATGATTGGGAGAGAATGTAAGTATTTCCCCAGACATCATTTGCGCTAAAGTTGACCCTGCCAGCTGGTAAACTGCAGATTGTTACAGCTGATCACTTGTACTCTGTATCAGTCCCAAGACTCTGTTCTAAGAAGCTAGAGATGAGCAGGTAGCTCCTGAGAGGGTCATGGGGGGCGGGGGAGGAAGTTTGTGTGGGAGTTAGGAGTATACCGTTCTTCTTACAAGCCTCTTTCTCAATATCTCTATTTAGAAACATGTTCTATTTTGAATAATTCAAATAAGTTTCTTCTCGTGAATCAACTTTTTACTTTGCAAAAGCAAAACCCATTTGCATCAATGAAGTTTAACTTAATTTTTTAAAGTTTCTTATTACTTTATTGAATGTAATAACTAGGTAGAATAGGGAAGAAAATGAACCATTTATCAAAATGATTAAATCAGGGTGTTTTTTTTAAACTTCCTTTTCTTTCTGAAAGTCTCCTGTTGTTTACATGGTTGGAATTTTATTACTAAAGAGATTTTTTATTATAAAAGTGAACCAATTTTCAAAAGTATCAAGCAGGATTTTCCAGTATGTCTTTGTCCTGACTGGCCTCAGGACCAGGTGAGTCTCTGAGCAGCTGGCACAGTAACACCACCTGGAAACAAGGACCATGGAAAAGAAGCAGGAAAAACATACACACAAAAAAACAAAACCCGAGAAGAATCACAGGGTGGTAAATAACTTGTAACGCAGTTGTTTGTCTCTCGAAGTGGCGAGGTTGGCATGTCTGGCCTAATCACGCAATAAAGTATTTATCACATGTGGTAGGTAAATGCCTGTGAAGGAAGCTATTGCACAGCCTGTAGTACTGACTACAGAAAACTTGTTTCGGGGTCAGAATCAAAGTTCCTTTTTCTTGTTTTCATCCCCAAATTGCAAGTTACATCCCTTTTTAGCATTCTCATATGCAATTGTATACATTTTAAGCAATTGTTTTGAGGAATTATAATCTCAAATATAAAATAACAATTCAGTAAAAATAACTTCGTTTTTTTCTCTAGAACCAGAGGTCAGTGTCTCTCCAAAGCGGTCTGCAAGACCTCCTCCCCACCACCTTACCCCACTGGCGGGTGACGGTAGTGTTTAGAAAGCAGTATTGTGGCTCCTTTTCCTGCAGGATAATCTCTAGGACCATGATCTGCTGGGATGGACGGAGAGGGCTGGGCAGGGTTAGATAGCATGAGGACAGAGGGGAAGCTTGTGGGAGTGCACTGCAAACAGAGATGGGCGAGTTAAGTTACTGCAATTGCCATCTGTCTCTGTTTTGCTAACTCATTAGCTCGGACACCACATTGTGTTAATCCCCACTTCCTCTGGCTATGAGCTTGATCCAAATCTCCAGAGAATAGTGGGATGGCTCAGCCTGACTCTCCTGTCAGCTGGGCCGCAGCCTTTCTGCAGTGGGCAGCTTGCCAGGCCTGCCGCCCTTCCCTGCTGCATCACGTCAAGGTGAAGCCTTCCCCTAGCCCTCACAACAGAACTGTAGGCCTCTGGACTTAGTTCTTGCTTCCAAAAGTCTCTTTTGTCAGCATGCTAGACGTTGGTCTTTCATCGCCTGGCCCCGCTTTCCTCCCAGCACCCCCTCAAGGCAACTGGCAGTTTCAGGCTGACCACCTTGATGGCACTGTTTACCACCAGCCCAATGGTTTCCCATTCTTTCTGTGTGTCTCACAAGGGCCCATCGGGCAGCTAAGAATGACTAAGGCCAAACTGGTCCCCCAGGATGATACCCAAGAGGACACGTCTTACTTCTGGTTCTAGTCTAGCACGAAGAGCATCCAATGATGACACTTACGGCACTTTCTAAGAATAGTTGGTCAGAAATGTCATTGTCTCTGCTGATGAGCTGGCTGGGAGATCCAAATCATTTCTATTGACTTATTTTGATCTCTCTTGCTCTTGGTTTTCTAATCTGTGAAAGGGTGTTTTCTGAGAAGGACTAGCTAGATATTTTGTGAAGTCTTCTAGCTCAAAAGATGAAAATATGCAGTTGTCATTCATAGTAAAATTTGCTGATATTTATATACGTGCCACACACTGCTTTAGACACTTAATATGTGAACTGATTTAATGCTACCTGTGAGGTAGGTACTGTTACAACTTCTGATTTACAGGTGAGCACACGGAGGCACTGAGAGGTTAAGTAGTTTGTTCAAAGGCAAACAGCTAGTAAGTGGCAGAACCAGAAACCGAAACCCAGAGCTGGGCTCCAGGATCCGTGCTTTTAGCCACTTACTGTAGTCCCTTAAGGTGGTCCCTTACTCCCTTCATCCGCTCTATTTCCTCAGCACTCTTTCCAAAGTTTGCAGGTTCTTCAGATGTGCTCTCATCAACATTTAGGGCAATATCCGTTGGAAATTAGTTATTCTTCCTGTTCAATGGAAACGTTGAACTAAAAGCAGGCACGTACATAAGGCCACACGTAAGCATGGCAGAACCCAGGAGTCCTGCTTTCCTGCCGGGGACTCTCTCAGCTGCCCTTCTCTCCCACTCATAATTATCATGAGCAGAAAATTCGAGTATTAGAGGTTAAGGATTCTTTGACCTGCTTAACCCTTTCCACCAGGGCAAATCAGGCACAGCCCGATAGACAACTGGGTGAAGTTCCCAGCTCAAATGCTGAGTGATCTCTGCAGGATATAAAGCACTTACAAGCCTATGACTCATATCGATGTAGCAATAACATACCATTCCCCATTCCTCTCCTTGCTGTTAGGCACCCACTAAATATCTTACACCTCTCTGGATGGCAGGAGTTACAGCAAATTCTGCAAATTTCCTCCCACATTCAGTCCATGCAGGGCTCATCCAGGAATTTCAACAACAGGAGCTGACAGAGAGCTTGCTCTTTGTCACTATCTGTCTCTGCCCTGATACTGCCTAGTATCCCGTTGGCTCTCTACTTCCTCCAGTCTCACTGGATGGCATGTGCCTTTAGGACTGGGTTTTGAAAACTGATCCAGATCTCTTCTTTATGGAATTCAATGTCTCTCTTCCCAGTCCCAGGAGTGGTTTCCCATCAAGCAATGCGAAGGCGATTGTTTCTGCCTCTTGTTTAGTCCTGCCTTTCCAAGGTACTGGCACTAAACTGCCTGCCAAAGGTGTCTCAGGAAGTGTGGCAGCACAGGCAGTTTAGGATGCCCCAAGACTGGTTTGTGACATGTAAAAGTTGGAATCGAGATGAAACTGGACATTCACTGATGTCACCTCTCCCACACATGTCTGCCCCTAAAACAATACTGAAATATCAAACGTATTTATGGCATGTTAGTCACACATGGATTTAGGCAGTGGGTATAGGGAGACTGCGGCTTTTTTCTCAGGGTAGTTAAACCACTGACCCATTCCCCTCAAACTCCAGTTCCATGTTTAACGGAAGACACACAGAAATAAATGTGTGTTGGCAGGAAGACAACCCCTGAGATGAAGCAGGAGGTATGTTGGCTGATAGAAAAGCTGTTATTTTCATTTCTCTTGCATTGCAGCAGTCTCAGAGGGATAGTGTCCAGGTAACTTGTAGTGCCTGCACCTTATTAAACTCCTGTTTGATTCAGAATTTACAGCCAAAATGCACCTGGAATACTTCAAGTTAGAACTAAACTTTGGTTCATTTGTTCTCAAAAGTGATGTACAAATTGATTGCAACCTGCAACAAGTGACAGAAGAAGCTTCAGAATAAAATTTTTGTTAATAACTTTGTGTCTTGATTTGTAAATTCAACATTGCTGATTTAATGTCAATTCTTTGCAGGCATCGTGCCTGTAAGCAAGACACACACCCATGGACATGTTTTCTCTATATACTTATCTCTACTAGGATTCTTTATCGCATGTGACAGAAACCATACTCGAAGTAGCTTAAGCAGAAAGTGGGACTTATCGTAAGGATGCTGGCATATCTATAGAAACCAAGGACTAGGCTACAGCTGACTTAGGAACAGATGGAACTGGTATGAAATAGAATCAAGTCAGTCTCTCTCCCCCTCTTACACACACACACACACACATACACACACACGTACCATTCATCTTTTCTGAAAGAAATTCCACCAAGTGGATGTCCTCCTAACCGTGCACTGTTGATCCAATAGCCACTAGGCATATGGCTATTAAGTGCTTGAAATGTGCTGGAATATAAAATACACACAGGATTTCAAAGACTTACTACTGGGGAAAAATAATGTAAAATGTCTTAATTTTCATATTGATTACCCATTGAAATGAGAATGTTTTGGATATGTTATGCTAAATAAAACATATCATTATTTCACCTTTTTCTTTTTATATTTTTCATGTGGCTACTAGAAAAAATTTAACTGTATTTGTGGGCTACATTATATTTGTATTGGAAAGTGCTGTTCTAAACGGTTTTACCAAATATCTACAGCAACACACATCTCCCCATGCCTTAGCCTGACTTAGCTTTCATGAGAACACTGAAGGGACCATCAAAGACACATATCACCAATCAAATATGTGTCATTGTACGCCATCCTTTTCCCTTCCCTTTACCACCCATGGTAACTTCTACTTAAGCTGTAACAGTTTCTTCTTTTTGAAGGTGAACGTATACACTCCCTCACTTCAGAAATATTTATTGAGTTCCCATTCTATGCCAGGTCTTGCATTAGGCACTGCGGATTCAAAGTCCTGGCCTTCACAAAGCATCTCTTCTAGCAGCTTGAGCCACTTTCAGCTTGTTTTTTATGAATGTAAGCTCAGTTCAGAAGTACTCCTCCCAAGGTGGCTGCATCTGGTCCAGGCTGATTCATCAACCTGTATAGTGAGCCTGCGTCAAATGACAACTTGGATTTCCAGAGTCACCAGTACTACAGTTGTCACGGGGGGTGTGCTGGATGGTAATAGTCACGAATCAGGACTCTTCAGTGACATAAACGTGTGTTTCTCTTTCTGCTTTTAGGGAGCCAGGTTCCAGAACACCTTTCCTAGAGATGGTTAGCTATAGATATGGTTGTCTCCTCCTTGTGGTTGCCACCAAAGGAGACAATTATACAATTGAAAGTACAGTTTGAAATATCCCCCCCCCCAAAAAAAAAAGATATTTTTTCTAGACTTCTGACAGTGTACGTGTGAGGAAGCCTCTGTTTTGTTTTAATTTAAAATGAAGTATAACACAAACAAAAGAGTGTATACATCATAAATGTACCTTTCCATGAACGTTTTCAGTGAACACACCTGTGTAACCAGCACCCAGATTAAGAAATAGAGCATTGCTAGTACCCGAGAAGCTCCTCTGTCACTACCCTATCCTCCCCTCTCCCAAAGGTAAGAACTGTCTGGATTTCTGCAACTATAGGTTAGTTTTGCCTGTGTTTGAACTTCATATAAGTGGAATCATATAGTAGGTTTTCTTTGGTACTGGTTTCTTTTGCTCAACATTATGTTTATAAAATTTATCCATGTTGTTGTATGTCCAAATAGAAAATATAGATAGCCCAAAAAGAAAATAAAAATTATAATGCTATTATAGTAAGATAATGTAAAATGCCAGTGTTTGTAATTCTAGTGACTTTTCTATGCATATACTTATGTAAATTTTTTTCAAAAATGAGACCGTAGCACGCATACTATTTTGGGATTTGTTTTTTTGTTTAATATATCAGATCTACCAAAGTATTCTAAATGTTAGTCTATCTTACAGAGGCTGCCTTCTGAATTCACCAGAAAGGTAATACAGACAAGTGGAAACCTTATTTATTTATTTATTTATTTTACATTAATTTTTTTTTTAATTTTCAGTTACAATTGACATTCGATTTTAGTTTCAAGTGTACAGCATAGTGGTAATACATTTATATAACTTAGGAAATGATTCCCCCAACAAGTCTAGTACCCCCTGGCACCACACATAATTATATTATTGACTATATTGCCTATGCTATGCTTTACATTCCCTTGTCTATTTTGTAACTGCCAATTTGTATTTCTTAATCCCTTCACTATTTTCACCTAGCTTCCCAACAGACAACCATCAGTTTTTTCTCTGCATCAATGAGTTTGTGTCTGTTTATGTTAGATTCCACATATAAGTGAGAACATATGGTATTTATCTTTCTCTGTCTGACTTATTTCACTTAGCATAATACCCTCTAGGTCCATCCATTTTCTCGTAAATGGTAAGATTTCCTTCTTTTTTAGAGCCAAGCAATATTCCATTATATATATATGTACCACCTCTTCTTTATCCAGTCATCAATTGATAGACACTTAGGTTGCCAGAAAAGTGGAAACTTACTTATAAAAAAAACAAAACAGGGACACTCATTAGTTTCTAATTAGTCATTTTGGTAAATGTAGATTTGGTCCATCCCGGTCAGGCTTCAGGACTTCTGGGTAAACGTAGTGAGCAAGTGACCACTGGGTTGCCAGGGAGATGTGATACTCAAAATCAAAATGGGCCTCTGTTTCTCAATGAATCTTCTGATTTTCTCTCTACTATTTTTAACCCTGGTATACTGATGATGTGGAACCCAGTAGGAACCCCGATAATTCTGTGAGTGGCTTGTTGGAGTCTCTGTTCAAGTCCTAGTTTACTCTGTAACCTGTGACAAGTCTATAAAATGTTCCTTATTTCTCAAATGGAAAGCCTGATTGCCACATCTGTTTGGGATCATAAGAAATAATACTTACGCAACATTTGGAGTCCCTGAATGAAAAGTTCCTTGGAGTTGCAAACTGTTTTTAAAATTTCCTCAACTAACATTGTGGAAATCCATTGTCATGGATATAGTTGAGCTGAGTCGTGACTACACTGCAAACCTTGGACAGTAAAAACATTTAAGCCTTGAAGTGCTAGTCATTTATATTAAAAGCTACCCATTTGTTTCCTAGATGTTGACACTGAAAGCTTATTACCCTGTTGCAGTTTTGGTTTACATGCTAAGTCTTGCCATTGGGTCTTTATTCTTACCATTTGGGATTGTATCTATTGGCACATGCCAGTGGGTTTTCCTGAGTGAGGTCACCTGGAACACTAGAACTCTGACGTTAACTTTCCTCTGCAGGAGTGACAAGAAGTAAATATTCCCGCTGGTCGGTAATGCTTGAATTCATGACCTGAGACTCCTTGGACACTGTCAGGAACCCCTGGGGACCAGCACTGGATGTAACTTAAAAGATAAAAAATATACTGTGGCTGGGAAAATTGCTGCAGCCAATCTGTGCCCACATACAATAGCAGTAGTGCATCTCAGAGATGAAGGGATGTTACAGGCCTTCTAGTCTTACTCTCTCATTCTTCAAATGGGGAAACGGAGGCTTAAGGAGGTCACTGAATGATTTCGTCACAGAATCACGTTGGAAGCTTACTTTGATATTCCATCAACTACCCAGATGTCCGTACTAGTTAGGAGGTCCAGGGAAAGAAAGTGTCTGAGAGGTGATTACGGAGACTTCTAGACCATTAAACTAGTGCGACCCCTGGTAGGATCTAAAGCCTTATTCTTCCCTAAGACACCTGATGATACACAGACTATTGACTCATTCTTTCTCTTTCCTCACCTTGGGATTGTGATGGTGAAAAGAATTTGGCATTTCACCTGACAGTATTGGAAATTTGGCCTCCTGCTGGAGAATTCAAAAGTTCAGTTCAGGAGATGCCTTCCTCCAGAATCAGGTGGTAGAGATCAGTTATTAAATTTATGAGGTTTCTCTCTCTCCCTCCTTTCCTTCCTTCCTTCCTTCCTTCCTTCCTTCCTTCCTTCCTTCCTTCCTTCCTTCCTTCCTTCCCTCCCTCCCTCCCTCCCTCCCTCCTTCCTTCCTTCCTTCCTTCCTGTATTACTTTTTAACTTTGCTTCTGATGATCTCTTAATCTTCACTTTTCAAGTTCAGTTACATTTCTGATGTCACAGGTATATCCGTTGTTGAGTCTTTAGTATACAGAGGTACTGAGCTTGTCCTTCTGAAATTCTTCCGGGGTCAATCTGCCCTATCGTCTAGGTCCAGGAAATGAGAGTATTTCTAACTCATCAGGGACTCTCTTGGCCTTGAGCAGAAGTGGGATCTGAATCATTACTTAAGAGAGCTTTGTAGATTGTCACAGTTGGCAGCCTCAGGACTTGAGCTAATCCTGGAAATTCTTTAACTTCCCAGAAAGAAGGTTCCACAAGGTCAGGCTGAGGTCCTCAGGGAGAGCAGATGGAATAAAGTTTATAACTAGTCGCTTTTACAGCTGGACTTGAAGATGAATAAAATTATACCCATTTTTTTGAATCATCAAGCCTTTGACTTTCCAGAGATAACTGTGCTTTACTCCTTTTTTCCTGTATGTGGGGTGGGGGTAGGGGTAGGGTGGGGAGAGAAACTGTATCACTGAAATAAAAGCAAGCAAACTTGTTGACTCAGTTCCCATGGTGAGTGCAAGGAAGCCCAAGCCAATAGAAACAACTGAGATATTACAAAAATGTGTTTCTTTCTGGCAACTGCACAGTCAGTCCTTTATATCCAGTCACTGCAATCAGCCCATCACCCAAAACTCTTTCCAAGGTCATTATTCTGGTTGTGGGGGCTGCTTCTCCTACAAACAAATGTTGATTTTACTAAATGTCCTCTCTCTCCAGCTCTCTTTGTGGCAAACAAAGAGTATCAAAGCATCGTTTAGGAAAAGAAAGTGTAAAAAATCAGAGACATAAAATACTGCAGGTTTTCTAAAGACTCGGGTGAATCTGGCTCAAGCAACACAAATTATAAACTATGAAGCCACCTGTAAAATCCGGTTTTAATTAACTTGAAGGCGCATCAGTGTTATTTCATTAAAATGAAATTCTGTTTAAATGGAAAACCACCACTCCAGGGTACATTGCAGTATTGTTCACATGGCTTTGGGGTTGGCAAGTGAGTTCTGTATTTAGAGAAACCAAAGCAAACCCTCTTTCTTTGGGGCCTTCTTATACTTTGAAGCACTTATCATAGGTTCCTTGGAATGTAGGGAGTGCCCCTGGGTAGGGCCCAGGCACCACTCACAATGTTTGCCAATTCTTTCTGTGACCCTCCAGTCTGCTATTGTCCCGCTCCTTCCCGTCTCCATCTCTCTTTGGTGCTTGGCCTTAATGCCCCAGGACTACTTCTTGCATTTTTCCACCTCTCACTGACTGATTTGATCCCCACTATCATTTGGGTGGACAATGGATGACTTAGAGCATAAAGAGACAGGGATGCTATTTCAGGCTCAGCAAGAGAAATGAAGCCCAGGTTGGTACAAGAGGCTGGTGAAAAATACAACCCCTGTTTTGAAACTCTCTCTTCACTAATTATCTAAGGGCTGGAAGGGACCTTACAGATCCTTTCATCAAACCCCCTCCTTTTCCCCTGAGACTCAGGGGGTGAAGTGACTTGTCCGAACTAGTTAAGGCCATTCAAGTGGGGCTTCTCTATCTAGATTCCTGCCCTTTCCCCTGCAGCCAGTGCCCCAATTCTCTGGACCTGTTGATTACAACACAGCCCACAGCTAGAAAATCCGCCCTGTCAGCAGAATGGCTTTACAAGCTGACAGAGGACATGTGCACATTTGGAGTCAGACGACGGCGGAGTTTTAGTTCCAGTTCTGCCTCTGCTTTGTTGGCGCAAACGAGTCACTTCTCTCTTTGTCTGTTTCCCCTATTGGTAAGGAGAAGATAATGAACCTTTCCAGCTATCAGGCTCACTTGAGTGTTATAAAGAATAATGAGGTGATATTTGTAAAGTGCTTTGAGCGGCTGGGAAAGAGGAGGGGGTGAGCTCCGTAGAAAGCGCTATTAGCTGCAAGCACTTATCAATTGAGCTGTTTAACAATAGTGGAGCGTAAGAATACTCAGAAATGAATTCCAGGGACTGGCCCCGCTTTGAATTTAGGAGGAGGATTAGTGGGGACCTAATAGGTATTCCACGTCTCTGATTTCTTTAGTGTACCCGCAAACTAGGAAAGGTAATTACATTCTTCTATGTCGATTCAGCCTGGAGTTTCAATTGGGATGTCAAAATGTACTTCTATTCTCCTACAGAGGCCGCGTTATGTTGTGATTGTTAAAGCCTGGGCCATCTTCTATCCCCTGGGGGAATTTCACTTAGGAGCAGGACAAAGTAATTTCTATGCTGTGGCTGGGCTGCTGTTTATAAGGTTGATTAGTGGCACTTCTAAATCTAAAGCGCCTGGGGAGCAATTTGGATGAATCGGGAAAATAAAAGGCAAGGTCTTCATCATGGTTGATCTTTTTGTACTAAGCCACTCCTGGGAATTTTCTCAGTAACTCAGATGTACCTACAGTGCAAAACGCAGGGCTGGATGGCTGTGGTGACAGGCTCTTTCACGTGGAAAGGGAGACCTAGCCCAGGTAAAGGTAAACTTGCCAGGTCACTAAATATTATATTTAGAGCCGCCTTTTAACTTCCCTTCTTTCCACCGAGGGTTAGATGAGAGATGTGTAATGCAGAGTCTCTGGTCCTGCTCCCCGCACAAGAATGCACGATATGGTGAGGCCAAAAAGGAACACCAACGGAGCCATAGATAGGGGAGTCATACCACTATATTCTGGCTGGCGGCTGGTAGAGACACAAAAGCAAACATCCGCCAGTACCCTGGGGTCTTCCTGCACCCCAGTCTCACTGGCAGCCGGGCGAGACACAATCCACATGGTCTGCAATCCGCCATGCACGCTTGCTAACCCCACTTGCTAGCCGCAGCCCGCTTCCCGGCCAACCAACCAACAACCTTGCCAGCATAGCCATGGCAGTTATGTTAGTGGCTAATGGCTAACCAGTAACAGCTGATGGCCAACCAGCCACAGCGGATGGCCATCTGATACAGCTGATGGCCATATAATAACTGAGCCAGCACCTTTCCATGTGAGGCGGAGAGCCTGGAAACTGCTCTCTGAGACCCCACAGATATTTATGGGGTCCTGAGACATGTGGGAATATTTCCAAATGATAATTCTGATGAAGTATCCGTCTCCCCAAACTCATGCCCTTCTGTTTCTAGACCCTCAGCCCCCGAGTTCAGGTCTCTGTCATTTTCAGGGTCAGGGAAAAAATAGAGGAAAATCAAAACCGGAGAAACATTTTGGGCTTGTGCAGCTCTCTGTGGACCAACTAGACAACAAGCCAGGAAGAATGTCGCTCTCTCCTCAGTGGGCAGGAGCCGGGCTGAATTTTACAATCAATCTCACGATGGTATAGGGAGAAGTCAAGAGGTCATTTGGAACAAAAACTTTCGAGATCAAAGTGATATTGAGGAAATTACACTGATTGCATCTTTGTCCCATAAAGTTTGTGGGCCTCTTTTTAATGTCTGCTTCCTCAAACCGTTCCCCCTCTTTGCCCATTCTCCAGGCCTCCATCTGCAGGGCCCGACTGTCAGGCTTTCCCCTCCTGGGCATCCCGAGGGTCGCCCTGTGGTGACTTGTGAGTTTCCAGTAGCTTCCTCCAGGGTTGTGCAACTGCAAGCAATGAGCCTCCAAGCAGTCTTTCCAGATGCCTGCCACATGTACGCAGGCGCGAACTCGCCCGGGGCACCCGAGGCCCCTTGGCTCCTCGTGTCATTCTGCCGTGTCAAGCAGAGCCCCACTTGCTTTTTTTTTTGGGGGGGGAGAGGTTTATTTTTTATTTCTTTTTTTATTAGCCTCAGGTGTACAAAACATTATGATTAGACATTTACACACCTCAGAAAGTGATCACCCCAACAAATCTGCTACCCACCTGACACTATACGTAGTATTTACATTATTGACTATATTTCCCCAGACTGTATTTCATATCCTGTGACTGTTTTGTGACGACCAATTTGTACTTCCTAATCCCTTCACTTTCGTCACCCATCCCTCCAAACCCCAACCATCTAGCAACCATCAGTTTGTTCTCTGTATCAACAAGTCTATTTCCCTTTTGTTTGTTTATTCTGTTCTTTAGATTCCACTATCTATGTAAGTGACATCATATGGTATTTGTCTTTCTCAATCTAACTTATTTCACTTAGCATAGTATCCTCTAGGTCCATCCATGTTGTTGCAGATGGTAAGATTTCATTCTTTTTTTATAGCCAAATAATACTCCCTTGTATAAATGTACCACAATTTCTTTATCTGGTTGTCTATAGATGGGCATTTCGGTTGTTTCCATATCTTGGCTATTGTGAATAGCGCTGCAGTAAATATAAGGGTGCACATATTTTTTCGAATTAGTGTTTTGGATTTCCTTTATACCCAGAAGTGGAATTGCTGGGTCACGAGGTAGTTCAATTTTTAATTTTTCGAGGAACTTCCATACGATTTTCATAGTGGCTGTACCAATTTGCAATCCCAGCAAAGCCCCACTTTCAATTTGGCACCTCTTCGGGGCTGACTCAGACCTCTGGGTCCGACCCCTGGATTTCCTCCTGAGTCTGCCACCAACTCATTTTTGTGTTTCCTCAGCAAATCACTTCTCTGCCCTGAGACTTCATGAAATAATACAAGATTTACTTGGCAGGATCCTCTGACGTCTTTCAAAGACCCACATTTCTTGTTTATTGTAGTTCGAAAGCCTCAACCGTCTACAAACATTTGGAGTATTTTTTTCATTTCCCTCTTCCAAGGTGTCTATTTTGTCCCAGACATGCCTCCCCCAGTGTTTTTTCAGAAGAGGATGCCGGCACTTTGGGCCCTAGCTGCTGTCCTTTCCTTCACCTCGGCCAGGACAAGGACCAGCACTGGGCTGACCTTCCCAGCCAGGCCAGAAGAGAAGGCTGTGGAAGCCCCCATGCCGCCACTGTCCTTCCCTCTGTGGTCACAGCTGCTTGCCCTTCCCAGCCCCCTCGCCTGCTCTTTTTCCCAGTGAACCTCAGCGCCAGTGCCCCAGTGAGCCTCTGGGAACAGAGGTCTGTTCCCTGCCCTGGCCTCGGCTCCCCACACTAGAACATTCAGGCATCAATGGGAAACAGCAAGATCTGTCAGTATCGCCCTTTCTTCAAGGCTCTGAGGGCCACATTCTCCACGGCCATCTGTTCCCTTTCACCTCTCGGGACAATGTTGCTTTTTAAAGCCAGCGATTCTTCCTCCTTTATCCCCTCCTCTCCCGCCTCCCTGTCTTCTATGGAGCGTTTCCCCCCTCGTTTCTTTTCCCAACCCTATGAAATTAGCCTCTCTTAAGAGAAAACTTGCCCTCTTCCAACACAAAGCTGTTTTGTAACCTCTATGGGTTTTGGAGTTCTTATTTTTAATTTTTAATTTTTATTTTTTTGAAGTGAGAGTTTGCTACTTTCAAAGTTTGTGATTGTCTTGGGGAGTATTCTTTTGATAGGGACGGGAAGGGGGTGGATAGGACTTTTCAGTCATCCAGAAAGAAAGTACAGAATAGTAATGAGTTTTAGGTTCCTGCTGGCAGGCACTTCCCTCTTTCAAGAAGAAACCCTCCCTTTCCTTCCCTTGGTGATCAGTTTAAGGAAGTTTTGAAATCCAGAAGTTTTTCCACCATTTATTTTATTATTATTTGTTGTTGCTGCTATATTATTGCTGTTGTGCTGTTTTTAATTTAGAGCTTAGGGCTGCTGTGAAGCGGACAAAGTGATCCCTTTGGTCTTAGACCGAACTGTGCATAGTTACAGAGGTGCCTGAGCAGGCGGAGAGGCCATGATGTCTTCTGAGTGAAGCAATGGGTCCTGTGGCTCCAGGAGGGTATGTGAAGGGTGTTTGTACCAGTACTCACCCTGACCAAGTATGTGACCTTAGGCATGTCACTTTCCTTAAGAACAATAACGATAAAATCTTTTACTTAAAAAAAAAAATACTTAATACATGACTCTTCTGTTTGTACCATTAGTGTTTCGTAAACAAGATGAGTCTAGGGTAATGTCATGAAAATTTTATGGGCCGCCCTTGGCTTAGGACATTATAATAATCCACTCAGATGTACATACAGTGCAAAATATCAGACTCAGCTGTTGACATGGGAAGTCAGCTAGAACAAGGACTCCCTGCCCTGGCTGCTTGTCAGAATTGTGGGGAAGGTTGCAACACAGCTTTGGGGCCAGACTGTCAGGGTTTGAGTCCTGTCACCATCACTTACTAGCTATACAAATGTGGGTAAAGTTTCGTCATCTGTAAAACAAGCGCAATAATAGTATCTAACTGCATATTGTTGTTGAGATGACTAAGAGATTTTTATCATGTAATGCACCTGAAACGGTTTTTGGCACATACTGTGGAAGGTACACGTAAATGTTAACTGTGATTACTGTTCCCCTTCCCATTCCACACACATATTACAGATGAGCAAAGGGAGGCTCTTCTGACTATCACATGTACCTTCCGCTGCTTTCTTTTTCTTTGTAAAGTTAACATTGATAAAAAAAAAGAAGTGATTATCAGATTATCAATGGGATTGTAATGATGACTAACATAGCAATTCTACTTAGAAATGTCCTAAACTATAGAAACACCCTAAAATAAAAAAAGATATGTAATCGTGTACTTTTGGCAAAGAAGGTGAACCAGATGTGGAGATTAGAGTCATAGAAGGAAAGCCAGTCATAATTTTGGCAATTAAAGTTATTTTACGTATTTTCAGTTGGAGATTTACAGAACCTGGAGATTTATTTTTCTTTGGTATTAATTTCTAGAAACATATCATATAACTAAGTTTCCCAACAACACGTTGAGAACATTATTGAAATATGCTTTTCTAGACAGACATAGATGACTCTGAATGAGAAATTGAATATTATAATTTAATGAGGAAAAGAAAACTAGTGAGTATCTATAAAATGGGGTGTGTGGGGTGGGGGGGGCTTCATGGGTTTTCCCTCCCAGAGAAAGAGACAGATATGGTCGTTCATGTAATACTTTCTAAATGGCTGAAAGAAACAATGGAAGAAGTGACTGGTCAGACTGTTGGGTTCAAGTCCTTTCTCTGCCATTTGCCAGGGGACCTTGGGTAATCTCTCATTTTCTCCGTAGCTCAACTTCCTTCCCTAGAAAATTGGTACCTCCGTCATAGAGATAATGTGTGTAAGGTATTAGGCCTAGTACCTGGAACATATCACACATCCCAAAATGTTACCTCATAATTCTTTGCTGTAATATTTCATATCAAGTGACGTCTGAGACGTGGGACCAGTTACACCAAGTTGGTGGTTTTGATCACTCTATCGAATCGAATCCTTTTCAGTAAACCCATAGTTCTTTCCCATTTTTAGATAAACGATGGCCTTCAAGGAGGAAGGAAATTGCTTTGCTTAAGAACTCATATTTCGCAGATGTGTACTGATTGCCTACTGCCACCAAACCAGTTCCCCCCATGACAATAACCCTGTCAGCATCAGCATGTTTTACTCATCAGTTCCCTCTCCCACCATGAGGCTGCTGCCTGAAAGCACTTGACGGTACCATTCGGGATTGGGACACTCTTGTGAAGGAATATTGAGGAAGTTCTAGGTATCTCCATTGCCTGACATACCCCACACCCTGGCGATCTGTGCATTGTTCAGACCTTGCATCTTGTGATCTGGGGCCACTGTGAATTTCTGTCGCGAATGGAGTTTTCTCTTCCACTAGGGCCCCTGTTTGTTGTGAGCCTTGTGTTGGCATGACAGTCATGGGAATATCCCTCGTGTCGTATGTGCCTGCATGCGCACATGCACACCCCAAAAAGGGAGAAGGGCAGCACTTTCTCTTAGCCTCACTCAGGAAGCCTAGCTCCAGAGGTCAGAGAAACACAAGCTGAACTGAAAAAACTCAGCAGCCAAGCTGAATTCACTAGTTAGGGAAAATAAACCCAAAGAACCTTTGGGTTCTTATTTGAAACTCAGGGTGCTGAGGACACTGGGATTGGCTCACCAAAATATTCATTTATTTCTCTCCCCCCCACACACACACCCCTACCCCCTTCTCAGAACTTTCAGGGGCAACAAACATACGTGATGCCAGCATTCTATTCCTTCCCACACCTGAAAATATCCCTATCCTATCATGATCACTCTGCTTCCCAACGGAGTGCTTGAGCTGGGGCTGGAGGTAAGCATAACAATAAATCCTCTCTCTGGGCAAGGTGATAATGAAAAGCATTCTCCACGACGATGTGCTTCCTGGTGCCAAAAGGGAGGCAGCTGGGACAGCAGAAAGCCCTGGAATGCCCGAGCTCAGGCCCCAGTTGTGTCACTGACTAGGTGGGTTTCACTAGTCAAGTCACTTCTTTGTCTATGAAATGGGAGCAATGATTATACCAGTGTAGCAGGATGGAAGGAAGCAATATTTATTAATGTACTTTAAGTTGAATTCATCAGTGCACTTAAGTACTCTGCAGTTTTCAAAGCACCTCAGGTCTTCTATCTCCTGTCCCACTTTATTCTCTTTACTCCCTCACTTGCACTCTGGTCCTGTTCTCACTAAAGAAACAAAGGGAAGCTTGAACTCTGAAAGCTGAGCTGTGTTTGGTGTCTAAAAGAAATGCAGGTCAAGGCTCCTGACTGAGGAGGGACCTTAATGACGGCCTTTGCCTGAGTGGGGACCTGGGCCCCTTCACTAGCCCTGTCCTGTTTCATGCCTCAGGCTGTCAGCCGCTCCTCCTCCTTTCTGAATGAGGGTTTTCAGTGACTCCTCTGAGAACAACTCCAACCAGAAGAATTATGGTATTTCTAAAGAGCGTTTACATCTCTCTCGTATCCCCCTTGGGAAGCAAGGTGCAGGATAAAGTCAGCAGATAGGAGTCTTAAAAACTGGGCCGAAGGGCATTCCCCACAATGGTGTCTTCTATGATGAAAAGGATGCAAAGCCATATCACAAGGTATGAGGTGGAGATTTTCTAATGCAAATGTGTCTGGGACAGTACACAGACTATCCATGGGGTCTGAGAAGTCTGTAGTTGCAAGCAAAACAGCAAGTGTAATGTGTGATTTTCTTTTTCCCAAACTTTAATGTATATAGGGCTCTATATGTGGGACAGCAGACTCCTTTCATCCCTCAGAGATTCTGATTCATTAGGTTGGGGATGGGGACAAGAAGTCTGCATTTTTGTTTTTTTTAAGTAAACCAGGTGATTCTAATGCATAAACACCCACAAGGTCAGACAATTAAGTTCGCAAACTCATCCTAGAAAATGTGCTGCATCTCTCATTGCTGAATATCACTACGGGTACCTTCGAAGCACTCCCCTTGGGAAGCTATGCACCGACGCCAGCGCCTAGTCCACCCTTCAAAGCAATTTTGGAACTTTTTTTCTGGAATGGCCATCAGAGCTGTCCTCGTATTATCCTTAATGTCCTCAAAATGTCTTCTTTCAATATTTCCTTTATATTCGGGTAAAGAAAGAAGTCATTGGGGGCCAGATCAGGTGAGCAGGGAGGGTGTTCCAATACAGTTATTTGTTTACTGGCTAAAAACTCCCTCACAGACAGTGCCATGTGAGCTGGTGCATTGTCGTGATGCAAAAGCCATGAATTGTTGGTGAAAAGTTCAGGTCGGCTAACTTTTTCATGCAACCTTTTTGGCACTTCCAAATAGTAAACTTGGTGAACTGTCCAGATGGTACAAATTCAAATGAATAATCCCTGATATCAAAAAAGTTTGGCAATATCATTGCAATAAGTTCGCGAACTTAATTGTCTGACCTCGTATGTAAAACCAACGCGCTAGTCATTTCTCCAGATATCCCATGTCTTGATATCAGTGACCCAGGTCATCTCTTAGGGTAGGACAGTCTACATCAATGAACTCCCATGTACCTTTCACCTAAACTGTTAACATTTTGCCACATTTGTTTTATCCCTCTCATGTTATTATCAATTTTTTTATAATGTTAATTTATTATTATTATCTTTGCTGAACCATTTGAGAGTAAGTTGTAGACATCATGACCCTACTTCCATCCCCAATACTTCAGCATTTATCTCCTAAGAACAAGAACTCCTCTTACTTAACCACAATACAATGATCACGCCCAGGAAATTAGCATTGATATAATACTATTATTTAATATACTGGTCAAATTCAAACTTTGTTTTCTTTGATTTATTTTGCTAGTGTTGGCTTAAGAATAGTATGTGTTTTCTCTAGTGAGTGAACTTATTTTTAATTAAAGATTTGTTTTGAAAGGATCAGGAGATCTAACTGCAGGTCATCATTCAGGATTTTTTTTATCCCCATTAAATAGAAGGAGGAAAGCTGTGTTGTTGGAGAAAGGATTCAGGACCATGGCAGCTGGATAGGGAGGAATTGCTTCTTTCTATTCAGACACACTAGTTCAAACCTGTTGTATTCCTAGCTGTCTTTAAAGACCTCCATAATCGTCACAGCAAACATAACCGAGAAGTCCTGGGCAGTACCCCCTATAGAACTTTTGGTTGGTAAATGAGATGGGTTCTAGACTGACCGTTTTCTTGTAGGGTGAGCATCTGCATCCTGATTTTGGACATTTCCTGTAGGGTGTCCATGCATCTTGGTTTGCCCAGAACAGTCCTGATTTATCTCTGCTATCCCAGTGTAATTATTAAAATGTTCCTATCTGTTTTCAAAAGTGTCCTGATTAGATGATAACTTATATGACCACTCTAAGACTCTGGGAAAAGTTAAAATATTTTCTCCCCATACAAAAGCCACCGGAGTTGTTTAAGTGGTGGGTGCTGGTGCGCCAGGCTTTGTCCTCGTGATGCGCTGACTCTGTTTCTCCCTTCTGCTGTGGAAGAATAAGCCATCCCTGACTCGCGTTCCAGAGGTTCTGATGGCCCCACCTTTTTGTGGTTTCTTCACATTTCTTACCTTCCTCAGTAACAAGTTTTATTGAAACTTGGATCAGCCGAGGGGTGTTGTGTAAGTGAAGACTCTGATCTGCATTCACCTCTTTCACCTCTAGCCAGGAGACATTGGGAATGAAATTTTCTGCTTTAGCAAAGTGAAGGAGACTTATTCTTTACCAGGCCTTCCTCAGTGGGCAGATGATATTGAGGCAGTTATTATGTGGTTTTATGCCTCAGATCCTTTATTTGTAAATCTGAAAGAAGACTAATAGCTTTAAAGTATTTTGAGAATCTCAAAGCTCTGAAGATTATGAATAACAAAGGATTTTTTTTCACATCTAAAATGGCAGCACAGAGACTGCGGTTACTGACTGAATAGATAGCGTGTGGTCCCTGGGCCATTTGCAGCTGATGGGTTTTTTCCAGTGCTCTATTTATAGAGCTCGGTCAGAAATATCACTTCCGTTGGAACTTGACCTACAGACCATTGTCAGTTTTAGAGGCCCAAGGAAGTTGAGTGCACACAAAATACAGCTGGCTCACAGGTTCAGTTAGTGAACTCCAAGCCCCCTAGGAAATTAATTTTACTGGAGGATAGAGGTCTGAGGCTATCCCAGTCTCTTTTACATGATACCTTTGCCCTGTGGCCTCACAGAGCTTGTAGAGAATGCTTCTTCTAGTAATAGCCTACCTTAGGCAGGCTTCTTCTTTTATAACCCATTCCTCCTCTTTTAGATTGGTTGCTAAAATTCTGGCTTTCTGCATCAAATCTGCATCTCTTGTTAATGATCTACTAACCGAGGTAGTTTCGGCTACTCTGGAAAATTTAGAAAAAAGCAGATCCAAATATTTCCCTACTTTATCCTTCTATTGGGGCTAACCAAGATTCTTAGTCACTCTCCCAATTCAAATGAATGACCCGACAAAAAACATATGCTGAAACTCAGCAACATCCATGGGCTTGGTTTTAGACAGAAGAAATTGAATTTAATGGATGATAATCCCCTTCTAATCACTACTCTTTTACTCAGACTCCCATCTTTAAGTTTTTTTATTATGAAGTTGTGTTTGCTGGGACTTGGCCATTGGTCAACACATGTTTACCCATCATGCGGTTTTAGCAGGTAGGACAGACTAAGAAAGGGCTTGGTCTGGAGAGAAATCTGCTCCTAGGAAAAGGACCACATGTCTGTACTCTCTTCAGGCTTAACTGGGCATTGGGTAGGTCACAGCCATTCAAAGATAGCACGCAGAATAGAGCATTCGCAGACTTCCTGGAAAAAGTGAGGTCCAGAAAGAGGAACTAATCTCGTGTTATCAAAATACCATAGATTCAAAGTTCTTAGCACAGGCAGGACATTTTGAGATCATTTCAAACAACCGTTTCTTGACATGGATGAGGAAACTGAGGCTCAGAGAGGTGAAAAAACTGGTCATTACCAAGGCCTACTCTAATGTTCCTTATTATATCACCCTCCTCTTCCCATCTGCTCTCACTAAAAGCCCAAAACGAAGTCAGAAATAGAACTCCAGGGTCCTGCCTCCTAGCCAGCAGATGACCACCTGCTGTGATGCATTTTATAGAGTGTGCTTTAGAACGTGAAGACAAGAGATAAGAAAGAGAATGTCAGTTCCAATGGTAACATACCATCTCCTTCCCTGAACTTATTTCAATCCTGAAAATATTTTTCCTTGTTCTTTTTTTTTTCTTCAATTTCCTCTTTCTAGTCTCAGTAAGTCGCCTTTCATCTGAAGGGATAGGAGGGACCAAATATCCAGAATATCCAGCCCTCTTAGGCTATGAACTTTTCCTTCCCCTCGGTTCCTATTCTGGGAGTCACTGCTTTGTTTACATTTTAATTTTTTCTTTTTTAACATGGAAAAGCCTATTCTTTGAAAGTTGACCCCTTTGCTACACAGCAGACACTTTTATGTTACGTACTAGAGATTCAGTTTGACCTCCTAGAAATACGTAGCCAGAAGAGTCGTAAATTGAAATGTTTTCAGAGAAGCTTACTCATTGAAGACTCCCCAACAGGCACCTCCTAAATACTGACACGGGTTGGTACCAGAGGCCCATTACCTTTTTGGAAATCAAGGCCACGTAGCAATCTGGTTATCCTCTTTCAGTCTGATTGCACAAGACTGCTCCCTGTGTGTACAGAGCAGAGAGAGAGTCCCTTGCCTTGTGAGAAATTTGTCTTCCTAACCAACTCCCACTACAAAGGAGTGGGGAATTGGATCTAAAAGATAGTATGTAGTTATGAAAGAGATTCCAGAATCCAAATCTGTTGTTTTAACCACTTCGTTACTGAACTTTACTAGCTTGCCTCATTATTAGCAAAATAAACAATGTAGAAGATGATGATTAAACTTCTTTTCTTCCCAGAATTTCATCTTTAGTGTTTGATCATCATTCTTTGTGTCACTTACACATATCAAGTATCTTCATCTAAGGGTCACCAAGAACCTTTGGTTGCCTGGAGGCAAGAATTATTATTCACATTTTACAGATGGGTAAGCAAACACAGAAGGAGAACATGCTTTGACTTACCTAAAAGAATCTCTGAGAGAGAGGAAAATGAATGTTCCCACAGTCTTTTTTAGATAGATCTGACTTCAGAGTAAATAAATTAGATTTGTCTGTGTAGTTTATTCAGATACTTCTACAGGCTCAATCCTGTGACAATGAAAAGTCCCCAATAATGAAAATATTTTGAAATCCAAGTCCATTTATTTGATTTGTATTGGAATCAACCAAATTCCAGTACAATGAAGTCACACTGACTTGGCAGGTCTAAATATCGCAGTCATCAAAAAGGAGAGAGTGCCCCAGTTTTTAGAACTTCCGCTTACAATGAACACAGAGGAGATTCACTTATCTGTTTCCTGACCAATTAGGTCACTGGGCAAGAAATCACCTTTTCCGAAAATCAGTAAGCAGATTCCTTTTACCTTAAGTTTCTCATAAACAGCATTAATGATCACTTATACCAGCCCTTGCATAGGAATGCTTGAATGTCAAAAGGCATAAGAGACCACAGAGTTTTCCAGTTGAAAATAAAGTCACAAGTTGCTGGTAACTGACAGCTTCCCCACTTGCCTATCTCCCAATGCTCTCTCAGGTGACCCCATCACCTATAACCACCCTTCAAATGTTTTCCCATATTTGAGACCCTATTAAGTGAAATAACTTTCTAACCCTGACCAGATTTTTAAGCCTCTAACCAGAAAGGGTGAGTTTCAGGCCACTTGATTTGCATGAATCCAGGTGCTGGGCCAGTCGAGCAAGGTTAAATACCTTGCCAAGCCAGGGCATGCATATCTTTCTGGAAACCCCTTACCCTGGGTTATCACTGTACATCAGAACAGAGGAAGCTGAGTGTGGAGCCTGAGTGACACACAGAGTTTAGATGAGTGAGTGATAAAATGCTCACCACACACCTCTGTCAGTGTCACCCCCAGAGATGGGCGTTCGGGCTTTGCAGGCCCTTCCGGGGGTCCCCCCTGGCTGGCCGAGTAGCAGACTGTTTGATATAATGAGGCTGGAGAAGGCTAATTGGAGAAGATGTTAAGACTCAGTCAGCCTGGTTGCAAACCCTGGCTCTGTTATTACCCAACCATGTGGCCTTGGGATAGTTACTTAATTTCTCATGGCCTTAGTCTGTCAATAGCGATGATATGACCTACCTCATAGAGTGGTTGTGAGGCTATAAAAAGATGGAACTAAGATACGAAGCTCAAACAAGATGTAAAGGGCTCCCCGTATAAAGGGCTTACCTAGTACTTAGATGTAGTACTTTAAATGTTGTCTTTCATTATCATTAACTTCCAAGGCCTTCTTGTTACTGCTCTTGTGGTGGCTTAATGTTTGTAAGCCCTCCTGAAACATCTGTCTCCTCAAGCGTGCTCACTCAGGGTTTCCACTGAAAACCTTTCCATGATCATTTGTGTTCATGGTCCTTAGGACCCGAGCTCACCTGTCCAGAAAACAGCCAGGTTTATGGGTACTTTTTAAATACTGTTCTCATTAGTTTAGAGACCTGGCGTGCTTTAAAGAGTGGCTGCTGGCTAAATCTGGCTCTGATCTCTGAAAACATCTTCTAGACCTGGGAAGCTCTTACAGTTTTATTACCAAGAAAAAATTTTGAGTGCTTAACTAATTAGCAACTTCTAATTATTCACATGTAGCTTTTCTTTGGCAAACTTTAAAGCTCAGCCTCACTTCATCCTATCACTTAGCAGGCATCTAGCAACAGGCTTCTAAAGTTTGCTTGAAGAATGTAAGCCTCTTAATTTTAGCTTAAGCAAGATAGAAATAAGAATGTAAATCTGCTGCTAAAACAAGTGTATGACATGGTTCAACGTTTGGTAGTAATAACTTACTAACTATTTATCCAGTATTTTTTAAATATCCTCTGTGTCTCAGACCTTGGGTTAAGTGATTCAGGCATACATTAGCATGAATCAGACATGGATTTGGCCGTCTTAAAATATATATTAGGGGTGATAAGAAAAGCACACCAGTAATACACACAGGAGAGAAAATGGCAATCACTTGAGAGAGTGAAAGTATTACGGGGCTTTAGAGGAGGAAAACATTATTTCTGTGATGATCAGGGAAGTGGCACGTAGGAAGTGGTATTGAAGACAACGTGTGGACATAGAGGTCTTCGTGGTGTGGAGGGGACATGGGGAAGAAGTGATTAAATTGGAGCAAAATCTACATGAAGTGGAATGGAGGGAAGAAGTGTGGAAAGACAGGTTGGGCACAGGCTGGAAGAGCCTCGAATGCCAATCTGAGGAATTTAGAACTCTTCCAAGGCACTTGGGGGTCACTGAAAGCTTTTGAGCGTGCTGATCACAAATGGTAGGGTGATATGCTTAGGTGTGTGCTTGGGGAAGTTAATTGGGTGGTAGAACAGAGGACAGGCTTTAGTGGGGAGAAACTGACAGCAGCATGGAGATCAGGTAGAAAGTTGTAGCCGTCATCCTCAGGTGAAAGCTAACGTGGGTCTGATGTAAGGTTGGGGGAGGAAGAATGGAGGGTAGGGAATGGATGTAGGTGAGCTTTTACAGTTAAATCAATAGGACTTCACGATTTATTGGAAGTGAGGAGCATGGAAAAAGGAGAAATTTTTAAGTGGAACTGAGGTTTCAAACCAGATTAACTGAAAGGCCCATGAAAGGGACAAAGAAAGACGAGTAAGTCTACATGGGAAGACAGGAGCTTGAATTGAAGATACTGAATTTGTGGTGCTAAAATTCATCATGTCAGGCTTGCATAATGAATAATTTCTTGTGGTTCAAAATGGAAGAGAGGTGCTGAGGTGAGTCAGCGGTTCCGACAAAGGCTGAGGAGTCATCCATGGGGGGTGTCATCCATGTCAACAGTGAGGCCATGCCATATTGAACAGACATTGCCAGCTGGGTGGGAATAGGTCAGAATCTGTCTCATTAGCATGTTTGTGTGTTTTTAAAAATTAAAAAGATTTAACCAACATTTTAAAATCAGGAGATTGTACTTCAAATATTGATTTCTGGCTGCTCTTTTAAAAATCAAAAGATGCAGCTAACTATGAACTCGTGTTGCCACATGATAACAATAGCTGGAGCTGGACGGGGGTTTCCCTTTTGAGATCCTGGGTAAATCCTAATTCACTACAGTCTCCACTACTGTCCATCCTCTCCTAACACTTAAGATTAAACAAAAAGAGGATTAATGGTTGCCTAGGGCTGGGGGCAGAAAAGAAGGGCTAGAGCAGGGGTGTCCAAACTGCGGCCCACGGGCCAACTGCGGCCCATGATCCATTGTTAATTGGCCCACAGCAAATTCCAAAAATATATTTAGTTTACTTAAATAAACCAGGTGAGGCAACACGTACTTCACCTCGAGAGAGTGGCCCAGCTGTTTGTGTATTTTACCGCATATGGCCCTTGGTGAGAAACATTGAAAAAAGTTTGGACACCCCTGGGCTAGAGGCTCACGACTAAAGGGTATGGGGCTTCCTCTTAGGGCGATGAAATATTGTAAAGCACATTGTGGTCACATTTGAACAACTCCGAATATGGTAAAAACCATTTAACTGTACCCTTTAAATGGGTGGGCTGTATGTGTGAATTATCTCAATAAAACTGTTTTATAAAAATACCAAAAAAGAAAAAAAAAGGAAAATTCTTTGCTCTCGCCTTGTAGTATTGGTTTTCTTATAGCAGAAAACATTTCTCTGTTAATGTGTCTCTATCAAGAAGGGGAAAGTAAAAGGCAGACTTAGATTTTTCTTTTTTTAAGAAAAATGGAATAGTGTACATCTCTTTGTGGTAGTAAAGAAGTCTACATGTTAAAATGCAAACACCTGGCCTCTTTATTAAGGTGTTTCCTGGCCACCGAAGGCACTTGGGTATTAGGAAAAACTGTGGTCATGGCCAGCTCCCTGACGTGGACTCACTAACAATAGAGGGAGAAGAAAAACAGAGAAAGTAAAGCAATCAACGTGGTACAAGGAGAAGCAGAAGAGGCCAGTATAGTGGATGCCAAAGGAGGGGAAAGCTTATCAGCTGCTGACAAGAGGTCAGGGAGGTTGAGGACCGCGAAGTCAGGAAGTTACAGGAGACCATCTAATGAGAGCTTAGAGCAATGGGGCCAGAGAGGGATTCAGGCACAGATGACCAAGTGCCCAGAATGGATTCTTTCAGGAGTTAGTATGTCATCCTCAGGTACAGAGAACTGCCAAAAGATTTTACGTCAGGGAGTGATGTGATCAGATCAGCACAGTCTGGATTATTGGTTTTCACATTAATTTGTGGATGTTTTGAATTGTGTGCATGATGAGCCAAGGTTACCCCGAATTTTATTCTCTCCTATGCTGAATTTTCCTTTGGTCTGAAATCCCCAGGCTTGTTGAGGCCCAGTTGTTATTTTCCATCTAATTCATTCCTGTACCTGCCTGAACTAGAAAAAAATATATGGTTGGTGTTGTCCAACCCAGGGGTTCTCAATCTCAGCACTGTTATAGTTGGGGGCAAATCATTCTTTGTTGTGGGGGCTGCCCTGTGCATTACAGGATGTTTAGCAGCATGCCTGGTCTCACCCCTCTAGATGCCGGTAGCCCTCCCACTTGAACATGGTCAACGAAATCACTTCCAGGACAGAACCACTAAACCACATTCATCTGTTGTAGTATTTGGGCTCAGGACCTTAAAGTCACTCAAAGTTGGTAGACCGCCCTCAAAGATGTCTGGCTTAGAAAAGAAGACCAATGACAGCTCCACACTGATGGGTGAAAATCAGATGATGTAGTGAGTAGGCAACAAATGAGAAACTCAAGGCCTCATTTTATCTCAACTAATTTAGCAGACTTCAACCTCTGTATACTTTATCTCCTCATTGAAGGTAGATGGCATCTTCAAGATACAAGGCAGACTAAAATGTCCCGCTATGCCCCCCAAGACTAGGATTGCTCCCATGGCTCAGGCCCAAAGTGGGCACCAGAGTTCAGAGGAGATCTCAGGATGTGCTACATATGATAGCGAAGGCCGGCTACTCAGTGGTGGAACTTGTTAGGCGGCCCCTAAGCAGGAAGAAGAGGAGGAGAGCAGAATGGTTTCCTCCTGGGGATGTCAAGAGGCATCAGTGAAGCTCTGGAGATGTAAGATAGTAGCTGAAGTGCAACATGGAGCAAACCAGAAACTCAGATAGTTTCCTTCAGATCCTCCCCTTACAGGAAAGTCTTAGAAGGCAAAAGAATGTTTCTCTTGGGATAAGGATGTGAAATACAGAGATATGAAATGGTGAGATCTTCCACATTCCTCTTCTGGGTGTGTGTGCACAGGGTTTGGAAGGGCAAAGGAATTTTCTATGTATATGCCACCATTTCTATATTGACAAGGAAAAGTGAGTTAAAAATCTTATCAAGCTAAAAAAGTCTTACAAGTTTATTAAACTAAGACTATTTCATAACCAGCTCTTATTCTATGTAGTAGTATTATGCCTTTCTCCCATAGATGCTGAGTGGCTTGACTTATTATTAGCAATGGTCCCTAGCTGCCTTGCAATGCAACATCTTAGTGATATATAACTGTTACCTTTTAGCCCCATGATGGTCACTTTCACTAAGGCTGAAAGAAACTCATTTTTAGGCTAATATTCCTTAACTCCTCTGCTTCTCTCATTTATCACCTTCCGTGGTAATGAGCCCCTGAGTACTCTCTGAGCAATGAGCAATGACTGGACTTTTGTATACGTGAAATCCCATCACAAGAAAGGGCATCCATCATCATAGTTTTGCTCTGCTTCATTTCAGGTACTTCTGTATCCAGCTGTGTGACAGCTGCACTAGGAAACACCTGGAGCCACAGTGTGAATACTCGGCTGATTTTCCAGTACCTTGGTTCAGAGAGAAGACAGGTGAGCACTTTGACAATGTTCTGTGATGTTCAAGGTCAGAGAACAAGTCGTACCTGACAAGCTGAGTGTTCACCTTCTGAAAGCATTGGCCATGTTGTTTGTCCTGGGCCAGCCCTGGCAGGGTCTAGGGAAAGAAACCAGCATCCCTGCCTGCCCCAACAGCAGTTAAAATGAAGTGGGAAGACAAGTTACACAAAGTACAAATTATAAGAATAGGCCCTAGAGAGTTAGCACTTCCTGATGTTTGCCAATAGCATATAAGTGACCAAGGTCCACACCCAGGGATCTCAAATCCTCCATCTATAAAGGGTGAAGGATCATTTCACTTAGCTGATCATCTGTTGAGCTCCAGATAATTCATGTACAAATTAAATGGTGATAGTGCTTTTTCTTAAGATTAATCTTTTTCTTAAGATTTGAAAACCTTAGGCCATACAGACCTTGCCAAGTGAATAAACTATTCCCCAGATTCTGGGTACTTTTGCTTTAACTCATAAGCCAGTAGCCTAAAGTACTGGATAATGCTGGTGAGACTTCCAAAAGGTGGATGACTTTCTCAGAGCTCCCAATAATGGTTTCTATCCTGGCCTCAAATGAGAATTTCCGCCCTTCCATTTAGAAAGGTTAATTTCTACCCCTTTCTTCATCTTCCCTTCACACCTAAAGAAAGGACCACCACAGTCTGACCTCTTTGGTAAGATATTTTCTAATTAGGAAATTTATTTTTCCTGATATCTAACTTCAACTTTATCCTCTGTGTGGACCAGGTTTCATCACAACCTCTCCTACAAGCAGGAGGACGAGGAAGGCAGGGTGATTATTCTGAGTTGTTGGATGGGGCAGAATTCAGATCCCAGATTTGCCCATTTTGCTAAATACAACAAATCCAAGTTATTAATTAAAGAGGCATGGCATGTCCCGTTTCTATGACTTCGAGCTCTACACCGGCGCTCTTGAATGTGAGGCTTAGTCTGAGATCCCGGGGCTGGAAGGTGGTCCTTTCTGGAGGAGGTGGTAGAAAAGGAATTGTTCCCCTTTACCTGCATTAGGTAAATTGGCTGTTTTTCAGGGAGTCAGGAATCATCAGAAAGAGACATGAACCTTTGCCTGTTCCAGACATAACTTTCCAAGTGCTCTTGGTTACAGACCAGAGGATTCTTCTTGGTTTGCTTGGGACTGTGTAAATAACATTCCAGCTTGATGATTGAGTCAGCCATGTTCGGGGAAGATGGAGCTGCTTGTTTTCGTTTCGGGGAACATTCTTGAATTTTCAGGCCCTGGCGTGCTAATTACCTCAGTGATACCTTTTCCCTGATGATTCAGGTATCCTGGGTTCTGAATTCATTACCTCTCTTTTCAGTGGAACACATCCAAAAATATTCCTGTAGAACCTAATGACCTTTGGTTTGTACCCTAGGTTATAAATTTTGTTAACTAAATCCTGTTTGCAGCTAACGGACGTATCTTTAGGGATTGTCAAGCAACTACTTGAATTCTTAATTGAGGAGGCAAAATTCCTTATGAATCTGTGTTGATTCAGTCATTTTCATGGATCCTTAAACCCACTCCTTGAAAACTTGTAGTTTGTCTGTTTGAGATTTTAGATTGCACACACTGATTTTGTGATTCAGTCAGTAATATACGGTATCATGGATTCCAGGCTTCCGATTTTACTGATTTTAGTTAGCATTTATTAATATATAGAGAAGTTAGTGCCATATTTTTCTTTTCTGTTTGTGTGAATAAATTAACCAGTCATTTCCATTTTGTTAGTGCCAATGGAAAATGGCTGGCAGGACAAATGCTATTATTTTATGTCTCTTTGGTAACTGGAGGATTTTGGTGGCTCGTAGTTCTTGGCTCATAAGGGCAAATGCAGGCCACTGGTCCTGAGAAGGACCAGGAGCAAAGTGGGGATGGATCAGTAATAGTCTATCAACTCATATCCTATTAGGTGGGTCAGTGGTGTTACCTTAATCTACAAAGGACAACTTGTTAATATCATTACTAATCAATCAAGAGCAGAGTTAAATGCTTCTGAATCATGTTTTCAAACAATAATGAGAAATTAAAGTAAAATATGAACAGCCGTAAAATGGCCAACCCAGGCAAAAGAACATGTGTTTCATCTATAGAAATGTGTCTTTTGAGACCAGTTGTTAAATTTGTGGCCTAATAACTAGGGTAAAGCTTGACAGAGAAAACATGTCTCTATCTGATGACCTGATCTTGTCTTACCGAAAGAGCGTGCTTAGTGATTCCTTGAGACTTTCCTGTGGTCTTACTTCATGACAAAGTAGAGAAGCCATATGAAGAGAAACATTTCCTGGGATATGTGCACAAAACAATACTTTAAAGCTATCTTTTAAGGTAATGGCTCTGAATAACACTTCTTTGTAACACCAATTAGTAGGAAACTACACCTGGATCATTCCAGAGTAGACAGACCTATGGAAAACCAGCCACTAGGAGAAGATACCAGGTGTAGATTTTTTTCCCCTTTATTTTTTTACCCAATGTGCAAGCAGAGGCCATTACACCAAGGGATCAAGGTTATGGAATGAAGATTATGTGTTATCCCGTTTCTATGACTTTGAGCTCTACACTGGCGCTCTTGAATGTGAGGCTTAGCCTGAGATCCCAGGGGGTCAGGTCAAGCTGAGCAGATCTGCGAGCCAGTTGACCCAAGAGCTGAATTGTGTGTTCCAAGGGAAAGAGTCCTCCCTGACTGATTCTTTTCTTTACACCACGCAAACATTGTAAAATTATATAACCAAGAAAGAAATCTTCTTATCAGGGCACAAGCCAAGTTAATTCTCTTGTTTATTCGGCTTCAGTATTTGTAAAAACTCTCTTAAGAAGCTGGGAAGCATTTTCTTTTGGACTAATTTAGCTTTTTTTCTATTTGACGTTTTTATAGTCTATTCCTACTCCGCTTCAATCCAGCCCCACCCTTTCCTGCAACATTTTTATACTTACCAGACATGTCCTTAGAGTAGAATTTAAATGTCTTCTACCAGGTTTTTTTGTTTATTTGTTTGTTTTGGAGTATTTTGATTTTTTAAATTGTTTCTTTTCATATAACTAAAAGTATAATTTGTTCCACCATGTGCATGGCATGGTGATGCAAAGAAGTACATGACACAGTTCCTGCCTTCAACTTTCTTCTGGTCTAGTATGAGAGATGATTGAGATATATAATACACATACACATGCGTACATACATAAACACTCATGAGTAATGAAAATAATGTGCAGGAATTAAAGAAAAAAGTAATACTGAGATACTATCCCAAAGCAGTATTTGATTTGTTATCTAATAAGTGGTTAAAACAGCAACTGCTTTGACTCCAGAGGAAGGTAGACTCATCAGGGCACATTAGTCTTTTCAGGAGAAGCTGGGACTTGAGTATCACTTGAATCAGTATTTCTAAAGCCTGGCTGCCCTTCAGACCCATCACAGGAGTATTTACAAAATACCAACACCACGGCCCTACCTCAAAGAGTTAAATCAAAATTTCTGCTGGTGGGGCCAGGCATCGGTGTATATTTTATTTGTAAAGTTCCCCGAGTGATTCTTCTGTGTTGCCGACATTGAAAACCTTTGCCTGAGATAGATCAGACGAGGTTAGTGAAAAAGGAAAGGGCAGATGTCCGGATGAGGGTGAATAGCAAAGAAAGAAAAACAGGAGGAGAGGTCACATGTTGCTTTTTCCCTTGTAACAAGAGCAGAGGGTTTGTGCACCCATTCATTTGACAAACCTTGATTTAATCAATCACCTCTTCTCTGCTTGTAAAAGATTCAAAATATGAGTAAGGTGATAGCCTGTAGTTGTTCGCAATGTACTTGGGCAAGTAGATAAATATGTAAACAGTATGTGTTGTATAAGCATCATGAATCAAGTGTGCTTAGAGGAGATGGAGGGCCCTACAGCAAAGGAAGATCCTTTGGCAATTAATGAGGCGGCCGCAGCATCCAAAATGGATCAGCTGAGGCCTTCCTGTGGGAAACTCTCACGATAACCAGGTGCATTGGAATGTGGGACTGGAAAAGCTAGAGTGAGGGTGGTTCTACTTGAGAAAAAGATGAAATTTTCATACTATGTCTCATCAATTCCTCATGAAATCTGTTCCTACGAACCACACATGGCACTCTATAAATTTGTAAGTGCCCTAGAAGCAGTAACGAAGTAAATTAATCCCAACTAAGCTTCACACTCCCTTGATGAAATAAATATTATGACTCCCTTATTTCAACAAATTGGAAAGAGGTGATTTTTTCATACCGGAGGTTTATTTAAATGCACTTTATAACAATATTTTCATCTTCTACTTAGAAGGCACCCTGATGTTACAGAACACTTGAGGGAAGAGACTAATAAGAGACATAAATTATTGACAGGACATATTGATATGACTCAAGCTCCTGATGCTTACTTGAATCCCTAGCCTTGAGTCCCAGGTTGTTTCGCATCTTAGAAGTATTCAGTGTTTCTTTTCTGTTGATAAAATTCTTCTTGCAGTGTCCATTTTATATTTAAAAAAACTCGGACACCATCACTGCGAAGACTTCCTGACAACTCAATCAGCCCCTCTTTCCTTAGCCGTGCTCACTGCTGCACCTACCACGTGTCTCTGTTCTTGCCCTTGTGAGAACCCCCGTATGAGCCCCTAGATGGCTGGGACTGAATCTTACCTGTGCAGGCTCAGAGGCAAGGACAGTGTTTGACACTTCAAACTCCTGTGTCCACACCCGAACCCAGTCCTTGAGGAAGAAGGACACACTGCTTATTTAGAATCACTCTTCCCCATGGCAACTGAGTTTGGCAGTTTGATAGTTCCTTGGAAGTATTAGTAATTGTCAGTTAAAAAGGTTAGCATCCAAGCTTGACAACTATAGGCAGATACTTCTATAGAAACACCATAAGAATACTAAATACAAGAGTACCTTTTTGTAGAACCAGCCTGCTGAGGGCTATGGGAGGTTGGGGACCAGGCTTTCTTTGAAATCCTAGTTGGAACTACTTAGTGTAAGCAAGCCCCTGCCCTAAACACAGACCAGGCAGAGTGAGGGAGGGTACAGCTGCTCTCAGGGAACAGGCCACCTGGGGCCTTGGCTATGGAGAAGGAGAAGCAGCCTTGGTTGTCATCTTCCACACGTCCTAGGTTCTCTCTGTGGCTGGAAAGTCTTAACAGAGGACTGAGTAACTAAAGAAAAGACGATAAATCTTTTCTCCCAGATAAGCTGAAGGGTGGATTTGTGGCAAGAATGTCAGGTATACATCCAGATTCACCCAAAGAAAAACACTGCACATGATGTTTTACCTAATGGAAATCATACTTAGTTGTATATTTCCCTACTCCCAGATTCCTCCAAGGAGGAATTCGGGCTTAGTTTGACCTCTTTCAAAAAAGCAAGACCCTCTTCCCTTTGTAAAATGGTTCCAGGTCGTCATGTTTGTTCTCTTATTTTCTACCTCCTCAGTTCGTCTGCTGTTTGTAGGGAAGGAGACTTTCTTTTCTTTTTTTTTTTTTTTTGGTGACTGGATCCAGCCAGGGGAGAGGTTTGGCTGTGCTGCAGGGGTGGGATAAATTATTTTTTAAGCATAAATATCTGCAGAAATAGCAAAGGGAACAGAGAATCCCGGCCAAGCACATTGCCTTGGGTATAAATGTTCACTCCCTTTTCAGAGCTGCTCAAGTATGAAATCTAACCCTCTGCCCACACTCTTCCATCAGAAGTGCTCTAACAGGTACTGAGCAGATCGTGAAAATGTATAAAAAGGGAACTCAGAGGGGTGACTTTTAAAATGATACTTTCTTCAGGTCACCAGGAAAATGTATTAAAATATGAGGAAATCCTACCTGAAAGTATGCAGTAACAGCAAATGAATACAGTGCGCTGGGACTCACAGAGCGAAAAAACAGGCTCCATCAGAGAAAGAACAACAACACATACCCAAGGGCACACTTCCTGTTTCTATCTCCGCATTCAAGATAAGAATATCAATATCTTCCTACCACCTACAAAAGGAAAAAAAAACCCTCCCTGGGGCTCCCTTTGAAAAAAGTCAGTGCACTCAAACATTCACCACTTCTGCATGGGTTCAAGTAGAAAAAATCTTTCCCTTGAAGAGGTTCCATTGGAAATTGCCAGTTAAAAAATGCTCGAGTACCATTGCTTGCATGCTTTTGATGAGGGTCTCCCTTTCAGATGCTTTCGCTGTGATAGACCATATACCTCAGCGGAGGGGACAGTCAGTTTTTCCTAGGAGATTCTGAGCCATGTGGGAGTCAATACAAGTTCAAATGGAAATCAAAACAAAACAAGGGTAGGGGAACCACCACAGGGTGTTGAGGTCATTTTTTTTAATTTAGTAGAGTTGTAAAATGAAGGGTCACCACCACCTCCAAAAGGAAAAGGGGCTTGAACACCACAAAGGAGGGAAGATGCATCCGTGCATAGGAATGCTACTGTAAATTGAAAATATTTGTTTTCATGGAAGACAGTCCCTGCCCTCATTTCTGTCTTTGAGGATCATGGTCTCTCACCATCATCAGGACCTGAATGACAGGTCCACTCACAGTGTTTAGGTGACTTCCCCTTGAATGAGCCACTCATTGTACATATTTGTCACCACTATCATTGTCCTCCAGCTCTGGCTACTTTTATTTTTACACACTGTCTGGTACCAAATCTCCTTACGTAATGATCCTTCCCAGCTCTAACTTACTCAGTAAACCAGGGCAAATATGTGGACGAGAGATTTCTAGAGAAATCTCAGCTGTTGCAGGAAGCAGAAGAGACACAGGACTTTGGAACCAAACTGAAGACCTCAGAGTCGGACTAGGGAAGAAAAGTGTTTTCAGTTGGGAAGCAACATAGGAAACAGCTCCAAGATCTCTTGGGCAGGCAGTGACCTGAGAGTCAAGGACACTGAAATTTATTTGGCTCTTTTGAGAATGAAGGTTGGACAGGATGTTGTATGTTAGCCTTGGTTGGTTAGCTGTGAGTGAGAAGAAAATGGGTCAACAACTTTGGTTAGAAAAAGCAAAGAGGAGAGGATTCAATATCTACATAAACTGAACTGAGTTACCACTGAACCAGCACTTTCACTAGAACGAATGTATTTAGGATCTGACTGTGTCCCGTCTGAGAGGCCCTTATCATCTTATCCAGTGAGATCATCTTATCCTGTGATTCTCCACGGCAGTGAGTAAGCATCACAGGTGTTTGTTAACAAGGAAGTTTCCTAGGCTCCGCCCCCAGGGCTGTTCCGCGAGGGCAAACACTTCCGGTGCTGCTCGCAGGGGTCGTTCTCACACCCTCATTCCAATCTCGCCCCTTCATGTTACAGATCGGGGTAAGCAATTGAGGTGAAGCGACCTACTCAGGGTCACATAACTAACGAGTAAGTCATAGAAATGAACTGGAGTTACATTCTCCTGATTCCAAATCTGCTGCGTATTTTCATTTTAGTGTGCTAAATTTTAGTAGGTAAACTCTGGACCAAAAAGTCCCCAAGCCCAATCAAATTACTGGGCTCGAAGCTGATGTGATATGTATATATATCCCCTGTGACTTTCAGTGGTTCATAAAAAGGTTCTACAGAACTCTACAGAAAAATATGTGCAAAAGGCACCGTCTCACCCACTTAGCAATGAATTACAGATAAAAGTCAGCATTTTAAATTTTGGGGCCCAGACGTGTAAATAAGTGGCTTTTTCCAAGTTGAACTTCACACTGAACATGGACTTCCTAAGCAGATGACTTTCCTTGTAGACAACATCCTGCAAACAGGGCTGACTTCTCTGCCCCTCTCCTGCAAATGGTCATTTGTGCCCATAGAGAGTCACCCTGAAATCCTGAGTTTCCTGTTGCCTATCTTCATAGGCCGAAGGTGTTCGATAGTTTGGAAGAACTGGAGTTTGCGAGTCTTGTTTGTGGTTATCATATTTTTGAGTCTTTGCATCAGAGTAGGACACAGAAGAAAGGAGGCATGAGGTAGGAGGCAGCCTGTGTGGGGGCCCATTTCCTGCCATCTTCGAGTCCCATAGTTTGGTAGCACAGGGCATGGTTGCTCAGTGCCAGTGTTCCAGGCAATGCTAACTTAAGCCCTCTTTATTTTCTAAGGATGGAAGGAAGTTAGCTTTGATTGAGTACCCATGGTTGCAGGCCTCATGTTTGATCCTTTCAGTGCATTATTTCCATTCACTCCCACAGCAACCCATCAGCATGGATCTTATCAGCTCCCTTTTTACAAATAGAGAAACTGGGCTCAGTGATTAAATAACATGTATTCATTACGAGTATCAATGGTTGAAACCAAGTTTGTATAACTCCAGAACCTAAGTCCTTTTCGCTATCCCATGTTCTGTGAGATGTAGGCTTTTTTTTTTTTTTTAATATGAGAATAAAATGAGGTGCCGGAAAATGAAGCCTTGACTAAGTGATGATTCTTTTGGCTTGCCGTAAATGGTTCTTGTTAACTTCCTCTTTGATTTTTCCCCAAGGATGGCTAGATCTAGAATGTCATTTAGCTCACCTCCAAAGCTCACTGAACGGCCTGTTAGAACAGCGCCTTCCACTCTGGGACAGGGACATCAGGAAGGAGGTGATGAGCTGTTTCTTGCTTCTCTTGCTCTTGCCATTATTTGCCTTAGAAATATCCTGGCATGTGACTGGGATTCAGAAACGCTCCTTGCCTTGTGTGTGTGTGTGATTTGAAAAGCACAGCTTGTCACACATGTGGCTGAAGCAGATCCAGCTGCGATAATTCATAGTCTGGTTGCTGTTGCGGGAAGAGTATGCTTGCCTGAGGAGGTGCGCTGCCAGGGCCTGTGGCCCCGCGTCCCTTCAGGGGTCCACTGCGGGCGTGAAGGTCACAGCATGGTACAGCTCTGGTTTACGTTTCAGCTCAGCCCGATTGGGGCCATGGCTGGGGTGGGGCTTCAGGCCCTTCTACAATCTTATAGCTTATGAAATTAGGTGTGGGGGGATGGGAAGCAGACAAAGGATTAACGTGATGGAGGTGTAAGGGAAAATGAATCAAATATGTGCCTAGCATTCGATTTGAATTTATGTTAAGTCTGATTATGTTACCATAACACTTTATGATATGCTAAACATCATCCAGTGCATGAGGGGTTGTCATCTGCAATATAAGTCATGAGCTTTCCTGGTTTTTGCTGTTCTAAATAATTTGGAGTTTTCAGTTACCAAAGAGTTGACACTCTCATTCCTTCCTTACCCTGTCACCCTGTCTCTACACGCAGTAACCTTCCCTGGATTTTTAAATCAGGCAGTGGCTCCTGGCAACTGCCTTCGAGTTCAAATGCTAGAAGCAGAGATTTTCCACAGAGGGTCTCTTTCTGAAAGTTTCCCTTCTTGGCTTGGCTTGGATCTTCAGAGTTCTGGTATCTAGGACAAAGAGCATGTGTGCTTGAGTCTTGGACCCTTGTTTTATTGTTACCAAAGGCACTGTGATTATGAGAACACCTTTGGAGAGCCAAGCTACAGTGGCTGCACCCCTGCCTACCTCCTGAATCCTTGACTCAGAATTAGCAGTGAGAGATGGAGCTGGCAGGAGGATCCACAGCGCTACGTAACCGAATTCTGAGTGTCAAACCCCCAGAAAGAGGTACATCGTTTTAAATCTTAAAAAGTTAGAACTGAGGCACCTGGTATATCTGGGAGGGCTTGAGCTCAAATCACCCAAAACCCCCACAGCCCTGGCTTTCTGATTGCTTTGCTCTGTCTACCCAAAAATTTATTAAGAGTTTCCTTTGTGCCAATTACTCAGTTAAGTGCTTGGTAGCCAGTTTCTCGTTCAAGCTTCACAACTACCCTATGGAATAGGTATTACTAGGGATACTTTAAAGATGAGTACATTGCAGTTTATAGAGCTTTAAAAAATTGCTCTGAATCACACGGCTTCTAGGGGTTTCTCCCCCCCCCCTCATACACATATGGGGGATTCCCCCCATCCCTGGATCCCTGGGTTTTTAACCATTATCCTATATTGAGTCCCAGGTTAATGTAAGACTATTTGTGCACATTACTTGGAGTTAACTGCAGAAGATTTCTGCATTCAACCACCGTGGTGCAGCCACCTTCAATGACTGAGTACCAGGTGGAATGGTCCCTTCAAGAGTGGAATGAGCCATTGCCCTAAGAGAGTTTTTTCCTATCTTTGTTACATAATCCTTAGTTGTTTCCTATGTAACGGTATGGCTCGGTGTGGCAACAGAATATTCTCGAGGAAGAATGAGCTCCACAGGAGATGGTCCTCTGAATCTTGCCATCCATTCAAGGGAGGTCCTGGCCCTTCCTCTTTCCACTTCCAAGTTCTAGACTTTCCAGCCAGCAGCGTCTTTTCCATGTTCTGGGTTCAGTTTCAGTGCTCTGCCACTTACTGTTAAAACAGAGAGTCTGTGGAGTCTTGCCTGCAGTGCGGACAGACTGTGCCCCTCTGTCCGTGGTCTCCTCCAGTGAACGCCAGCAGGGCCGGGAGGTACAGTGGTGCACTCAGTAAAGACATCCCTTCCCTCGTGGATGGTACAAGAGGACATATAAGTGACATCTAGCCCTTTACGTTTTCCTTGCAAACTCACTTTCCCCACAGAGTAATCAGTTTTATGGTTTCCCTTGAAATCCTGTCTGAATTATCTGTTCCTTTCTGTTCCTGTCTGAAAGGATTATCCCAGCAGCCTAATGAAGATTCAGTCAATGACGAATGAAATGGGAAACTGTGGCAGTTGTGTGTGCTCTTCTACGTGTCGTTACAACAGTTTCAGTAGACCCAGTGTGGTCTGTAACCCTTCACAGCCATGCTTATACAAAGCTGTTTTCTTCTTTGTAGCTATTTATACGGTATTCTCTCCAGACACACTGTTCTATACTGATCTGCATTTGGAATGTTAGGCTCTTCTTTGTGACTAATCTGCATTTCCTCCTTGTGACTCCACTTTGGCACTAGCCTTACCTTTCTATACTCCTGTCCCCCTTTTCTCACTTAGACTTTGCTCTAGGATCCCTGTGACTGGTTCCGCTAAGAATCTGTCGGCATTTGATCCCATTGGCTTGAGGAGGCCAGTCCTTCTCAGGAACCAGCCTATAATCTCAGTTTCAATTAAACAGCAAGTATTTCTACCAAAGGTTTCATTCATCTCTAGGACCCCTGTGCATGGGGGTGGGGGTCTCATTACATGTTTTGTTTGTCCAAAGGCCAAGTATTTTCAAAGCAAACCCACTGAGACAAGTTGGCTGAGTGACTACCATAGCATCTGTGAAATCTTGGTCACTTTTTTCATCTCCTAAAAATCTAATATTTTTCCTCAATTAAGAAACGGTATACATTACAGCTTAAAATCTTTAGTAATAAATCTTCTAGAGACTGTAATTCTAATAATAGTCCTTTGTGTGTGCTCTAACCATAGACATGGATCCTCTTATAACTCTTCTATTTTTATCTAGACTAGACCATTAAGTATTCTTTGTGTTGGACACTCCCTTTTCATTCCATCCTTCCCTCTCTCCCTCCTCTCTTTCTACTTTCAAATCTTTTCTGGGTAGACGTGTGTGCCAAATTCTGGGAATATGAAATACAATAAAGCCCCGTTTTCTACCCAGAAAAACCATACTAGCAGAGGGAGAACACTTCGTAGAGGGAGACAGACATGTAAATACATATAAGAAGCTACTGAGAGAGCTGTGACAGGTAATAAGGACATCAATGTTGGATGGTCAGAACTCTCAGAAGGGAATGCATAGCCAGGGAAGGACTCAGAGGAGGGCAGAATGTTTGAGATAAGACCTGAGGGGTGTATCAGTATTTTCCAGGCAGATGGGGAAGGAGGCTGAGGAAGCTATATGAACAAAGTCTTTGAGGTGGGAACCACAAATGGTCCTTCTTTAGTGCTTCAGGAGGGTATGTAGGTATCTGCACAATGGTTGGGGACAGGGGAAACGGGGCCTGTATATAAAGGTAAAGCAAGGAAAGGAAAGGGAACGTAAATCAAACTGGATCCTGAAGGCTCTCAGAAGCCCCACTGAGAGACTCTCAGCAGAGGTCTGACACCAGATTTGTACTTTACAGCTCTTAGGCAGGAATTTGCCCTACAGTGTTGGAGGGATTTGCAATAGAATGCAAAATAAAATAAATAAAATAAAGAGTGGCCATTGAGATGGAGAGAAAGGAAGAGATATGAGATGGTAAGGATCTGGAAGGAGATTGGAAGGAGGAGTCATTTCTGATGGGAGTGAGTGGATCGAGTTATCACTCACTGAACGGGCTGGCACAGGAGGACCAGCGAGCCTGGAAGGGGGACAAGAGCTGGCCCTGCTCGGGACATGCCTGTAGTTCCCTGCTGATGTCACAGTGTGGCTGCTTCCATCTCCCACCCTGACTCCAGTGACTGCCATCAGGAATTAGCTTGGAGATCAAAAGGGATTTCTTGTAATTACGCAGACTCTTGAGTCAAGAGTTTTCTCCTCCTCACCCACTCCCAACCCTTGTTTCCAGCCCTTCATTCTCTTCTTAACCCTCAGTGCTGTTTTTCTTCTTTTAGAACCCTGGATTCTATAAAGAGACAATGGTCATCAGAATGTGTGAAAAATGAAGTTTGGAATCCCCTGGTGGGGCAAGGGAAAGATGCAAACTAGCTTTACTAAAGCGCTCTGAGAGGAGAGGCCCCAGTAGATAGCTGTGTCTCCCTTTTTGGCGAATTCTGGCAAACTCCAAGGCCAGGGGTGAGGTATCAGTAGCTAATTTGGAGAACTGCCAGTTTAGGCTTCGAGATTTTCTTAAAGATTTCCATCTACAAGTTGGGAATCTGGAATCCCTGCCTTAGTGGGTCATGCCAGTCAATTGCTTCTTTGCTCTTAGATCCACTCCCTGCCTTTCCCCTGCTCTGCTTGGTACCACAGGGAGCTGACCCAGCAATCCAGCAATCTGCATTTCCGTGGCTCCCTTTCCATTGATTCTGCTTAGTTTGAGCCCCTGGAGAAAGGATGAAGGGCGGAAGTGTGGGAGAAGCCATGTTTTTCTGCCTCCGTCTCTCTGCTTCCAGTAGTGTCTCAGGCAGAACATGAATTTCCTCCTTCATGATCCCTTTGTGGTTTCAGCTCCACAAAGAGCTGGAGTTGGAAAGCTCCATCCTCTGGGCTCTAGTAATAGCACCTCTTCCTTTGTTCCTCCAGTCCTAGGGATGGCGGTGGCCTCTGACTGTTACTAATCTTTGGTTTGCCTCACTGTCCTCTCTTTTCCTTTCAGCTCTTTCAACACATTTGTAACTAGTTCCCACCATTAAATTCTCTCTCTCAAACTTCCTGGGGTGAGTCCTGTTTTTCTGATGGGCCTTGACTGATGGGATCTACATAAGCTCTCTGGTGAGTACATGGTTAATATATAAGACCCCAAGTGTTCTCCATTGACCCTGTTCCCCAAAGGGCTCCCCTGTCTACCATGACTCTCCAGCCTTGAGAGTTGGGTTCCTGGGCTAGGCTGCCTTGGAGGGCAAACACTTTGTGCAGTGCTTCCTGAATGGCATGAGAAAAGGAGCTCTCTTGGCCCAGTCTCCTTCCTGTGGGATTTTCCAAAACTTTCCAGATGTATCTAAGCTCAGAAAACATTTTAATGGCTGGAAATAATGCCTCGTGGGGGTTAGGAGTTTGAAACCAACAGAACCTCTCTAAAAGAAGTGTGTTGAAATATTCCAGGGTATCCGGACCCTGCCCCTCCCTTGTTGAAAGCATGGCAGGCTCCCATCCTTTAATGGGTTCACTTTGTAGAAGAGAAGTTGGCATTCTCTGAATGCACTGATGACATGGAGCAAAGCAGCAGCTCCAAAGGCCAGAATTCTCTCCAGGAGGGAAAGGATGGTTAAGTGGTTAGCTATGTATTTGGATTCTAATTCAGATTCCACCTTTGATTCTATAATCCCCTTCTTTGGTCAATAATAATGGTTGTTAAGATTGATGTAAATCCTCATAAATCTTTTCTACGGCCATTCTTACTGACTTAATGAATTGGAAGCATTCTGAAATTCTTGTGAGGACAGGCATCATCCAACTGGAGAAGACATTATTGATTTCTTCAAACAAACCGTGGCTTTCACTTTGCTATGTTGCCTATATTTCATAGCAACTTTCAGAAGGGACTCTGTTGAGGGATAAAGATTATTGTTGTCTTAAAGATTTATCAAAGAAAAGTAGAAGTGGAAGAGCTATACCTGTGTGCCTTCCCAGATCCATTAATATTGGACCAAGAAGTAGAAAGTAATTATTATTTGTAGCCTGTGAGGGCAAAACCCTAGAAATTGCTAAGAGATGTTCTGTCTACAGGGAACAAGGGACACTCCATCCACTGGAGAATGCCTCTGAATCCAATCCGATATTGATTCATTTGGGCTTTGTCTAGGAAGTTCCCAAATTCTTTCACACAGTAACCACGAACTAGGCGGCGTGTGTGGTTATTTGATGACGCACGGAACTTCATAGACCTTGGGGTCAGGTATATGTTTTGTATTAGAAGATTAGGATTTTAATGAAAAGGAAGCAGGTGGTGTGCACCAATGTGAATACAATTTCCAGTGTCTCTGAAGCGTCCAACCCAGTGTGGCACTGTTACTCCTTCTAATCAAGTTGCTTCCATTGGCCTACAAGGGAGCCGATGGAATGAATCGTAGCCCCAGAAGTAACATGGGAGGATTTTTCCCGTTTGGAAATGGGTGGGTTTTTTTCATTCTTTCAGGGATTAAAATTGATTGATGGATTCTGGCATATAGCATACATACCTAAGCCCACTGTCTTCACCGCTAGGTACCTAGAAAAATATTCTCCGTTGGGAAAAAGATAGTGATATTTTAGAATGAAGTTCTAGGTTTTTCTCTAATTAAATGTGTCATCTTGGGCAAATGACTCTGAGTCATGAGTTCCTCTTCCATAAAGTAGTTAATGATCTAGAAGAAGAAGAGTGTCGTGCTCTACTTCACTTACTATTTTGTACAGCGGGAATGTGCGTCATTATTTGTGGTAGGACATGTCACGTCGTTTGTTTGTGCTGAACCATAGGATACAACCATAGCACTCTGCTCAGTTATTTATTTGGCTGGTGACTTCCTCCTGTAATGTTTCTAGACAGTGGTCAGAGGACTCCCTCTTGGAATCCACCTCCTGAGCTTGTTAAAAAATTCAGATTCTGGGGCCTCCCCAGACTAAATCAGCAGCCCCGGGAATGGGCCTAGAAATCTGCATTTTTACACACTTCGCAGGCGATTCTTAGGTACAGTACAGTCCAACATCCATTGCCAACTGACAGCACATAGTGTACTCTGTGATGTGAATTATTTTAACTCTCTTTACTCTTTGTATCCAGTCTGCAGGGTCTTAGTTCCAGGCCTCCTGACTGGATGATTTGGTCATACCTTTTCATCTCTCTAGGATTGTTTCCTTATTTGTAAAATGTGGGGACTAGAATATTAATCTCTAAGGAATCATTGGGTCCTAATAGTCTATGAAAATAGTCCTCTAGTGACCTTTAAGAGTTATTGACCCTACCTTAACTAAGCCTATTTCTTGAGTGCCTACTGTGTGCTGGGCATTGTGCAATGTTTACCTGTGTTTCATGTGTTCTTTACAGTAACCTCTGATATCAATACTATCATTATTCACACTTGATACTTAGGGAACTGAGACTTAGAAAAGTGAAGTAACTTGTCCAAGTCGACTTAGTTAATAAGTGGAGCTGCACTGGGGTGGGATTAAACTGGGGTCATAAACACAGAAAGAATCACCTGGGTTGCTGTGCCCCTAAAGCTTCCAGAGGCCTGGGGCTTATCCAGTGTGCTGCTCATTCACCCTGTGTTCCACTCTCCCAGCAGAGGAGCCTGGTTTTGGTTTCCTTAGATGTTTACTTGGCCTCTTGCTTAAGCATTTGCCTTTCCTATTCAATAACAGTGAAAGGACCAAAAAAAAAAAACTCCCAGGGCTGGAAACATTTTGTTTCCTACAAAAAGAATATTTTGCAGCCAGCTCTGTGGTTGAAAGTATTTTTCCTGTGGTCTAGGGATGGGTTGGATCCCATCTCTTCTTGGCCAGTGTCTGAGAACTAAGCCCGTGGCTTCCCATCAAGTCAGCACACAGTACGCTGTGTTTTTTTAAACGAGTGTCTAGTGATGTTGAGTGTGTGCACAAGTGGACAAATAGGTCTGTTTGGGTACCTAAGAATGTGTGCGTGTACCTCCGGCCTTTCCAGGGCAGAAAGAACCTGGGAGTGGTTTTCCACATGCTGTACATATCAACATAGCTTTTAAGTTTTCATCACTCACACGACAACCAAACAAATTCAGACGCTGACAAATGAGAGGAGAGTGATATGTGAGCCTTATGTGGATTTGCAAGTAATCAAAAAGCCAAGGGAATCTGAGATTTTAACCTGTCACATTTCTTTCCATTTTGAAATGTTCAAAACCAAGACATGGGGTTGGTTTTATTAGATGGCAGGGTGGTCTGATGGTAATGCAGAAAACGGGAATTCTGAAGTCTGCCTCCAGCCTGGCCACTTGCAGAGTTCAGGACACCTGACCTTTGCCCGGCCTTGCATAAGTCACTTCTCAAGGACTGAATTTTCCTGTCTAAAAACATACATTTGTTTCAGAAAACAGCTGTGTGCGTCAAATAATAAAAGCTTTTCTAGTGAGAGATGCATTTTGAGCATGCAAACAGAATTCACAGATAAGAACTATTACTAACACTAGGTACCTTTTCTTGACTCATAATTTCGATGTTTCCAGTAAGACTTTGTAGTGTGTGGTCATGCCTAGAACTTTCCAGGCTCACTTCCTTTGCTCGTACTGTATGACCTGCCTGGAATACCCTTTACTTGAAGAAATCCTACTTTTCCTTCACGGCCTGGCCTTGATGATACCATTTCTTTACATTCTTCTCAACCACCATGAAAAAGTGGTTCCCTGGGTTCCCACTGCACATAGTTTTAAGTGCAGTTACCTGCCGCCTCTTCCCTGTCACTTTAGGTGTTCAGCTACAATAGAAGCAGGGCAGACTCCCTCCTAAAAGTTAAGTTTATTTCATTTGAGTCAACAAATACATGTTAAACACAGAGCAGGTGCTTAACATGTATTTGTTGACTCAAATGAAATAAAAGTCTCCAAAGATGACAGGCTACTATCTGTAACTGCAGGTTTTCTTGTGTACGTCCTTCCTGTGGCTTTCCATTTGGGGATATTTTTAGAATTCAAAGCATCATGTTGTCCAGGGAGAAAAGTTACAGTCACTGGATTTGGGGGACCATTTGAAGAAACAAGCAAATCCCATGGGTGAAAGGAGTTAGGAATCCTTTTGTTTGTACATTTTAGGTGAGGGAGGATGTTAGGGAAGATTTGAAAAGCTATAGGAATAGAAATGAAACAATCAAGAGTGCTTCATTTTAGAGGAGCAGGGATTGAGCTAAAGGGATCCCATACCCACATTCAGCACTGGTGGCATTGGCTGAAGGGCTGCACCTACCCTGGGATGCAGAAATTGGCCCATCCAAGTCAGCCTGTGGGAAAGAATGCCCACAAAGAGCTCATAGTTCACCCGTGGGGAAAAGCTGGCATTTGCTGCGTTTCGTCACACAAGACAGGGGAGCTGTTCTCACGGTAGGGGTGGGGTTGGGGTAGTGGTGGTGATTTTAGTAAACCAGTTTTCTGGTGATGGAGATGTTTCTGTTTTTACCCCTTAACAATGAGACAACAACCCAAATAACAGATCCGTGAGTACGTTGAAATGCCAAGGCTAAATGAACCGGTGGAACTTTGTGGCTTTGGCTCTTGGCTTACCGGCATATCCGTGCATTAGGGCCATGGCTTGGCAGCAGACAAAGCGGCTATGTGGGTCCTTAGGGAGCTCTCTGGCTCTGTGGTTTTCTTTGATATGCAATTGAACTTTGGCAAATTTTTCCTCTCAAGTCTCTGTTTGTGAGGTCCAGAGGTAGACAGAGACCCTCATTATGGAGCCCAAAGCCAGCAGCAAACGAGAACGACAGGGTGTCGTCCCACATTCACACTCTGCTTGCAAGCAGAAGAGCTGGCCCACAAGGCTTACAACAAAGGGACAAGTGAGGGGAAGCGACTACTGAGTTCTCTTCTCAGCTGCACATGTGAGCTTGGCCAGAGCTCGTCAACATTCATTTTCTCAAAAGGAAAAGATCTCTTATTTGTCCAAGGACCAGTAAAATCACTAATTTACTGGTTCCCAGTGCAGTCGTGCTTAACAACAGTAACAAGCACAGCTAACATTGATCAAATGCTTAACCATTTATCATTACACATGTCGTTATCCATTTAATGATCCCATCTTTGGAGGTAGGTACTATTATCTTCAATTCACAGATGAGGGAAGGCACAAAGAGGTTAAGTAATTGTGAGTTGCTCTTGTTCCTTATTATTCACTAAGTTTAAGGTACAACGCTGCAATTATAACTTAAAATCAGTTGGCTTTCCTGTTTCCCGACCTCCTCAGTCTCTCTCACTGGGCCAAAAACAATAAAATTCTTGGGATTAGTATACTTAGCGTTCTTAATTGCTGACTCAACTTAAATTGTAACTAGGCATTGGCCATTTTCAAGTTATATCATTCTTATGTTGGGAAACCTAGAATTAGGACGTTTCCAAAGTCATGAATAGATATATCGAAAGTGATCAATTTGGCACACAAGTAGAATTCCCTGTCCTACTGAACTAGCATAGGAAAAGGAAAACAAATGTCGTGTTGAGCTAAGCAGAGTTTAAGGAGTTGGAGGTGGGGATTCTTATCAAGTGCCAAGATCAAGCCAATGGACCCCAGAGGGGCTGCAAAGTGAGGCTGTGCACCATGGTTTGCATCTAGGTTGTGACTATGCACCTTTTTCCTTACCTATTTCTGTGGGAAAGAGCCTTTGTGCTTTTCATAGCTTTCCCAGAGAATGCTGATGTCATTAACAGCTGCCATTTCTGTGACAGGCACATGATAAAAGCTATACAAACATTGTCTTTACAATATACTGTGAGATGGGTTCTTACAATAACACTGTGAAGTGGATATTATTACACTGATTTCACAGATGGGGAAATAGGCTCAGAGGGGTTAAAAAAATGTTCTAAAGTTAAAACAACTAGTAAATGGTAAAGGAGTCAAAATCAGGTCTAGCTCTAAAGTGACTTTGACCCACTAGATGGTCTTGCTTCATGAGCAGCATGATAGACGCCTGGTGTTTTTGCTGGTCCTTGATCTCTTACCCCTTCGTTTATACCTGCACCCTGATCTTCTTAAAAGGAAACACCCCTCTTCAATTTCCAAACTGTTATCTAGGTAGGGCCACTTGTACCTACTGGCCAGAAGTCTGACCCATGGAAGGATCTCATACTTTTCCTATAGAGAGAGATTGGTTTGCAGTAGTCAGTTAACCCAAGCTTAGCGGATTAGAGTAAACCCAGGACTTTGCTGGAACAACCGAGGTTGCTCAATTGGTGGATGGAAGCCTGGAGCTCTTGGTGGCCCTCTTTGTCACCGTACAGAAGGAACGCACTTGAGAGTGACACTGGTGTCAACCCAGAGGGAAACAAAACCAAGCTTGAGAGAGAATATTCCATAACGGAGAAGGGGAAGTTCTGAGTTCATCATTTGATGACCTGGATCCAACTGTGCCTGAGGTCAGTTACCCCTGAACATTCCAGTTATGTGAGCTAATCGTTTTTATTTGTTTGTTTAGTCTCAATTGCATGTCTGTGACTTCAACAGAAAGAGTCCTGAATAATACACACCAGAGACACTCACAGTTATGCACAAATGGGAGACTGGGAAAAGTCTAATATTGAGAATCTTTATTATTAAATTGGTGTTTGTATCCTCCCACTAGGTAGAGACCAATTCTAATTATTCAGGTTCACCTTCTTGGTTTCTAGATGATTCTATTCCTTTGCTTCTCCTCTTCTTCCTTTTTAAGTTAGTTTTTTTCTCTCTTTGGTTTTCTTTTGGCCTTTTCATTTTTTACCCTTACTAATATAGAGAGAAAAACACATGAAACTTACATTAAAGAGCTTTTCTGGTTTATAAGGCTCTTTGAAAAGGTTCCGATAAAGAGTAAGTTAAAACTAATGACTTAAAGGCAATTAAAAAATCATTTTGGGGTTTTAGTCAGCTGTGGCTTCTTTGCCACATATTAAACTTTATGAAAGTCCTTGATGTCATTTCTTCCACGACAAAAATACAACCTTTTCTGGTTTAGTCTCACTTAATCATTAATGATGGGCTATAAAATATTCTTTCCAGTTCAGAAGTGGCATCAAATAAGTAACTGAGATGAAATTAGTAATAATTTTGGATCTGTGGCCATTTAGCAACCTGGCCTTTACTGAACATCTACTGTGTGCTGGACTAGACTCTGGAAAAAGTAAAGACAAATAAAACATAATTTTCAAACTCTAGCTGGATTGGCGAGCCTAAGAACCACTGACCATAATGTAGTGTGATGAGCAGGAGGATAGTAAAAATATTTAACAACTGGTCCTGCACAGGAAGAGACCAGGCAGGAAGGTGTCAGGCCCTGGAAGATGGGTGTTCTGGAAGGAGGGTCTTGGGGCTGGTGAAACAGTGGGGCCTTAGGAACAGCAGCTATTTGCCAAATGGCATGTCAGTGTTTCAGTATTTTAACAACTCTACCAAGCTGAGTAAGAGCCTGGGAGCTGTTCTTTAATCAGAGCTTCTTAATGTGTGTGGGGGAACAACTGATCCTGCCCGAGGCAGAGAGAAGGGGTGAAAGATAGCTTCCCAGAGGAGGTGACTTTTGAGCTGAGCTCGAAAGAAGTTTGTTCAGGGAAGAGAGAACAGTCCATGTAAAGGCGTGCCGGACGTATTTAATGAGCAGTCAGGTTTGAGAGTGCTCAGGAGTGTGAGAGATGAGAGCCATGAGTTGGCCCAAGTTGAGAAAGGACCAGCTGAAGAGTTTGACAAGCAGATACTAGGGAGCCGAGAATGGTTTTCATGGTTTCAAGAAGTTAAAAATGTGGTAGTCCAAGGGTGAGGACTCTGGGTTTATATGCAGGGGGTCTTATCTGACAGGGAGAAAACTCACTTTAAGGTTACATAGCTATGTGAGCCATATATTCTACAAGGACACCTCTTTTACAGATTGATCAGATTAATCTGGGAAAGCTGGAAGTACAGGCATTTACACCATAAAAGATTGGGTTGCTGTGCGCCCTCAGGCAAAGAGCTGGGAAGCTTGTGTGATTTTCAGCTTGTGTCATCTTCTGGGGAGCTTTCTGGGTTACTTCAAAGCTGGCCATGTAGCCTCTGTGGGCAGGAATCTCAGCATATTCATCTGTGTTTTCCCTAATATCTAGCTCAGTCCCTAGGACATAGGAGGTACTCAGTAAATGTTTGTTGAATTAGTATAACATGAAATAAGTCATTCAGTTCTAAGTAACCATTGCTTACACTTATTGTAAATATGGTTTTATATAATTGCCAAGTGTGCCTGCCCTTTTTAGGTCCTGTATTTTCATGCTGGCATGATCTGCTTTCTGTGGCATTCAGCTAGAGTCTATGCCTGCATTTCTGGCAACAATGAATTGCACATCCTGGCTAAATTGATGGCTGAGTATGGAAGGGTACTCAACTTTATATATATACATATATATATTTTTTTCTTTCTTTCTTTCTTTCTTTTTTTTTTTTTTTTTTTAAGGAGGGCGCAGCTCACAGTGGCCCATGTGGGGATCGAACCAGCAACCTTGGTGTTATTAGCACCACGCTCTAACTAACTGAGCTAACCGGCCACTATCACCACCAGCACCACCCACCCCAGCACTCACTCTTTAACTTGACTTTCCCTATCTGTATGAGGGAGAGGATGTTTTTGCTTATTCTGAAATGGGAAACATGAAAGGAATTCATAGTTGTTGTGGTAAAAAAAAAGCAATATAGAATAATACAGAGTAGGAGGGAAATCCTCCAGACGTGTATAATCTCCTAGATACATGAAAGTGTGTGCGCTTACTGTGTATAATGTCCTGTAACCTGCTTTTGAAGTCATCCACACATCATGATAATCATTCCATGTAAACGTAGTTACTAATCTTTTTTCATAGCAGCGTAGTATTTCATGGTATCGATGTACAGAACTGTAGTCAAGATGATGATATTAGAATGAATGAAATATTATGTTACTTAAACTCAGATCAGAAAGACTTTAAGTATTTCTATTTTTAATTATTTTTTTAAAAAACAAACAACTTTGATCCAAGCTAAGAAAGTAGCTACCAATAGCTTCACTTCAGAGACAGCTGGCTTAGTCCGTTAATATTGTAGTCGTGCTGTGCTTCATCATTACCTCCCCTACCCAGAAACGCCAAAGAGCATAATAAACATACAAATATGCCATAGAAGTTGTCTTTACTGGTCTGGACTAAATGGATCTTTAAATATAGTTGTTTAGTAATGTCTTTCAATAGGGCCCGCTTTAATTGGTCCTCTCGATCCTGATTTTAAAAGGAAAGATGGCTCAGGAAACTGCTCTGGCTCACCAACTAAATCCAAGCTCAGAACAATGAGATGCCTTTCGGCCCATCCCCTTTGCTGTCCCCAAGGTCACATTCCCACATCATGTAACCTCTTCTTTTCTGAGATTCTGCAGCTGTGTGGGAGAGGACTAAGGTCTCCTGGCTCTTGTGTTGCTGAACCTGGCTTTTGTTTTCCCGTTTTAGCTTCTATTCTCTTTTTTCTTGCCGCTCTTCCTCTTTGGTATCTCAGTCCTTATAGGGACTGGCTGGCTCCTGCAGGGATGACTCTGCTGCCTGTGTATACAGGAATCCGCGGTGTCATTAGAGAAGTTACTTCTAATTCATTCTTCGTCTTCTTGCCATTAGAAGACTTCTGCCAGAGCACTGAAAACTCTTCAATGTGTGCGCTCTTGTCTTTGTGATAAAAGCTTTTGTCCCATAGTAATTAGGCAGAGCTCTAGTTTACTTCTAAAACGTGATTAACAACTTGGGAAGGAGGGGGGAAACATGGAGAGCTATTATTTAAGATGGGTACCCTGGGGGAACAAAGAAGGAGCTTTTCACATTGTTGTGCCTCCTAATTGGTCCAAGCCAAGGTTGCTGTGTACCATTCCAGAATGCAGTTCCCTGCCTGGTGGAGGAACAGGGGCAGAGGGGTGACAGATTGAAGCTGACATTGGAAAGGCGTGGGACCAGAAAGAGTTTAGGACTTTTCAAGGCCAGATCTCCTGGACTTGCCTCCTATCCCATCTGTGAAAGGCTCTCGGGGAGAAAAGGGAGCTGAGACCCCCACACTCTGCTCTGTGGTTCCTAAGGTAAAGAATTTCCCTCGCCCAGCATCACTGAGAAGGGGCTGGTATGCTTTAGTCCTCCTAACTCTCTGGATTGCTTGAGTTGTTTATAGTAAAAATGTGTTATTTATATAATCAGAAAAAAATGTAAAGCTATTTTCATAGTGTGGGGAGGGGAAAAGAGAGAGAAAGCCAATTGTTTGGAGGGACTGGCAAGTAAATACTTCCATAGTGCAGTTAAGTCAACATTGAGAATAAAAAGTGCTCGTAGGTTTATGATACTTGAAAAAGACGGTAAAAATTCTAAGCAGTGTTAATCCTTAGCATGGTGACAGAGTAGGAAGACTTTAACACCCCCCATCTCCTTCCTGTGGGGGCTCAGTGCCAGGCTGTGCTGGGCCCTCACAAATGGCCCTGTCCAGACATCCCAGCCCATGGAACAGCTTAAGAGGTCTGACAATTAAGTTCGCAAACTCATCCTAGAAAAAGTGCTATATACCTCATTGCTGAATATCACCACGGTCACCTTTGAAGTACTCCCCTTAGGAAGCTATGCACTGACACCAGCGCCTAGTTCACCCTTCAAAGCGATTTTGGAACACTTTCTGGAATGGCCATCAGAACTGTCATCGTATTACCCTTGATGTCCTGAATGGCATCAAAATGTCTTCCTTTCAATATTTCCTTTATCTTCAGGTAAAGAAAGAAGTCACTGGGGGCCAGATCAGGTGAGTAGGGAGGGTGTTCCAGTACAGTTATTTGTTTACTGGCTAAACTCCCTCACAGACAGTGTCATTGAGCTGGTGCATTGTCGTGATGCAAGAGACGTGAGTTGGAGAAAAGTTCAGGTCGTCTAACTTTTTCACGCAGCCTTTACAGAACTTCCAAATAGTAAACTTGGTTAACTGTTTGTCCAGTTGGTACAAATTCATAATGAATTATCCCTCTGATATCAAAAAACCTTAGCAACATTGTTGCAACAAGTTCACGAGCTTAATTGTCCGACCTCATATATTGGACAGTTTTCTGACCCCTTTGACAGTCAGTACTTGTCTGTGTTTTCAGCTTCAGGGCCCTGCATTTCAGGCGAGATTATCTGCTGACTCATTCTGGAGAATGTGCTCTGCCTGGTGGTACGTGTGTGTTACCCAGAAAGACTGCCTGAAGACACAGATTTAGCCCAAATAGATGATTCTAAAGAAAATTTCAGACCTTAACAAATCAGGGAGAGGGAAAAGATTTTAACTCCTTCTCACATCCCCTCAAATGAGACCCCGTAAGTGGCTGTGTCGTGGGCTCACTTGTTCTCAGGCTTCTATAAAAAACAATGCTAGGCATGGGCAGCCAGACGTTCCCCTGTATTAACCAGTAGACTTGCTTGGTTGACCTGTACCTTAGTTTCCTTATTAATTAAATGGGGATAATGGTATTTACCTCCTAAGGTTGTATGAGGGTTACATGTCTTAGAACAGTGCCTGACACAGAGCAAGAGCTTAAATAATAAATGTTAGCTCTTGTCACTATTGTTATCATCCCACGTCCACCAACAGTCCTCATGTTTGATATAGGCCCCAAATGGAAATCTGGTGGGTTCCCAAAGAGATAGACACTTTCTAAACTCCTTATAAATCTAATGTGGTTGCTGTCAAGCTCTTCGTACCAAGTTCTTTCTCAAGTCCTCCTGCAGAATCCCATTGTTTTGAATTATGTTGGTCTGTGAGCCCCTTTCTGTGGGTTAAAGATACCTTAACTCTCAACAACACTTGTTACATTAGTTACTCTGTGTTTCTATCCAGTGTAAGATTTAGACATAGTCACATTCAATATTAAAAATACAAAAGACTAAACTGACAGGTCCCTGGTTATGTCCTGGTAACACCCAAGAAAGTTATTGTATGAAGTTCTAGGTCTCCTCCGTCTTACTGAGCTTGTTGCAAAGACTAGTTCAAACTAGATTTCGTGTAGTTCCTAAAAGAAAGGATGGGAAGGGTCCTCTGTTGTCTCTCTGTTACACCCTTAAACTCATCTGAAATCCTGTCTTGTGTTTCCTTCTTGTCCTTTGCCCTTTTTTTTCCACTGGAGGAGAACTTTAGGGAAATGATAAAGAATGCTGGCTTACACAGGGAATTAATTTGATCATGCTCTGAAGAAAGAGTGTGTTGATTTCCCACTAGAAATAGTCTCTCCACCCTTCAGAGCAGGGCCAGGGATGTGGTACATTACACAAACCAGTCCCACTTGGCCAGCTGTTTTCGGATATCTCAAGCCCAGAGTTCGGCCTCTTTACATAGAAACATGTTGCCTTCCTCGAATCGATTCCTGTGAGACTAAAGAAAATCCCACAGGCCCACGCATGATGTAACAGGGATGTGTGCTTCAGAATTCCAGACACACCCTCTGAGTTCCTGGCATCTTTTTACCATAATAATTGCAGGACCACAGTTTTCCTTCTGTGACCCTTGCAGGCCAAGGCTGCCTCGCCTTGGCTATATTTCCTCATGGGCCTGGACCAGAAGATCCATCTCTGCTTCCTGTGGGTCTGTGCATGGTATTGGGAAGTCAGGCCTGCCTCCTGGATGTTCAGAGAGCTTAGCATTGACGTCTGGACAGAGCTCATGTGCAGCTTGTTTTTCTGTTCCCTTTTATATTCCTGATTTAGGGTAGAGAAAGGGAATGGATCTCTGTCATTTGAAATTGCCTGTGACAGTATTTGGTAGCTTTCCTTGGCGCTAGCCTGAAATATCCAAATTCAGATGACAATGAAACCAGCACTCACTTGTTCATAGTACTTATGTGAACATTAAAATCGATGGTATGTACATTAACTTTTGATTTAAAAAACATTAAAAATAAAGTTTAAATGTAGTAACGATGGCCATGAACTTACTGGTGATAGAATCAGTTCTTATTTCTTCCTTTAGCAATACCCAGTAGTAGTAATATTAACAAATGGTAACATTAACATTTCAGTAATGGTTAGAAATCTCATTTGAAACCTAAATGTGCAGTGCTACAGCCTGCGTGTGAAAATGTACATTAGCCTTCTACACATAGATATTCTCACATGGGCAACAAGGAGAGGCAATTAGATTATTGAACTCTCTAGCTTTCAGAATGGGGGAAGTTACTAATTTTCCTGCATTTTTATGTCTTCTCCCACTAGAGTGGGAAAAAAACACCAATATTTCTTAGGTTGTTATGAGTGCCACATTTTTCATTAATGTCACTCATCTCATTAATCTGCAATAAAGTCTATAGGGTTGGTATTATTGTGCTCATTTTAGGAAAGTGATACTTACAAAGGTTAGAGTATCCAAAATCTTAGCGCCAAGATTTGAAGCAATGATTGACTACATGTAAATGTCTTACATTTTATAATAAGGATGATTATACTTGGCCCCAAGCCACCTTTTCTTAGCCCCCATAAGAATGATTTGATGATAGTTAAAAATTATATTGCACACCCTTAAGAGGAGTTATTTGGTATAAATCGTACTTACATGTATGGGTGTATGTATGTGTTTGACCCTCAAAGCTGGCATTATGTCAATGCCACCAAATCACTAACTAATTGGAGATAGAAAAAGTTCTATCTAAAGTTCACAAAGAAGGCCTCCTCTTTAACGTGGAGGTTTTGACCACTTGTGTTTATCTCCGTTCTTTCTTATGATCTTTTTGAAATTATTCCAGTTTAAAAAAAAAAAAAATATATATATATATATATATATATATATATATATAAAAAAATGTTAGCCTAAAAGAGCAAAGATATTGGGACTCTCTTTGAGACATCAACAGGTTTGAACAAAATACTGGAAGGCAGGAAGTGATAGAAGATTGACAAGCTATAGCAGAGGAAACTGTAAACCAAATTGCCTTAAATGTAGTGTAACGGTAGAATACTTGAGCGATTTCCTCAGGACTTGGAAACACCAGATAGCACAGAAGTAGAGCAGATGAAAACAACAGATTAGTTGAAAACTGTATATGAAATATATGAAGTAGTTGGACCCCCTTTCTCACTCTGGACAGCTAGGTGACAAGTCTCCAACGCAGGATGAAGGCCAAAATTTATCTTTGAAGAAAATGCATTAGAGAAATTTCAGACTTGGAACTCAAACAAAGCAGAGGACAAGGGGAGGCATTTGGCTAAAACAAGGGATTACATATGCCAAATGGTGACTCTGAAGCCCCTTTCTCAGCCTTACTTCTAGAATGTAGCAACGACATAAGAGATTGGAGAACTCTTTTCTGTAACTATCAATCCAAGTATCTATTTATTGACATTGATCACTCTCCAGGGGATCCCACCAGTTTAAAAATGTTGTCCATATACACAGTGCTCCGAATTATACTCATATTTTTAGAATAAAATATATTTTATAAATTATATATGACTGAATAACCAAGGATCTTTAGACTTTGTTCACATCAAAGAGACAACAAAACAGAAAGAAAAGAAGAACGATGAGGAATTAGAGATAATGCAAGATTTAGAAAAAAAACTTGAAATAACTATAATTAATATCCTCAGAGAGTTAGATTATATGAAAACAAGACTAGGACATGTGGAATTAGAAGTAATCAAAAGACAATAAAGAGCTCCTGGAAATTAAAAATATGATAGCTGACATAAATTTAGTTAAAGAAAGACAATACAAAATGATATTATTTACTATTTGAAATTATGTGTAAGCATTAAGTTGATTGAAAAAAAAAATCAATCTTCTAGAATTGTGAAAATGTTTAAAACAGGAAAAGAAAGTGGCAGGGTTGAATAGGGAGAGAGAACAAAGATGGATATTGAATCAGGATGTTTAAAAAGTTGGCTGGAGATGATGTACAGAGTGGTGGAGTAAGGCACTCAAAAACTCTGTACTTCCACAAAAGCAACAGAACATTGATAGAAATAGTCAAAATCAAGTTTTTCAGAACTCTGAAAATTAACTAAAGTCTTGCAACAATCTGAGGGATGTTTATTTTTTAAAAAAGGAGGTGAATCTCAGTAGGAACAACAAGATTTGTGGCATTTTAGCTTTCCATGATCCCATTCTTGCCTCTCTAGCTCTGTAGTGACCTTGAAAGCCAACTGTCTTACAACTATAATAGCTTTGTAAGCCAGCAGCCATTGGAGGTGGCAGAACAGGGGGCTTCCCATAAGCACCATCCAAGAGAATTGTCACTATTTGACCTGGCTGACAGCTCACTGAAAGCTGCATTCTCAGGGTTTCTTTTTATTTGACCTGACTCAGAGCTTGGATTATGTGAACAGTCCTACCCACAGGGCATTTGTCAAAAAGAATCACCAGCAATTTCTTACTATCATGGCTGCCCGCTTACCAGGTAGAGCTAACAAGAAGCTGACAAAAAATGTAAAAGGAAAAATTGGGGAATGAATTTTCCATAGGGGGCTTTGTAAAGGTCCTACATATACCAGGGAATCAAGAAGGCTATACACATGCTCAGGGCTTTGCTCCTGCCCAGGAAAAGACCTGAGAAGACCCTAAGCTCTCACTTCTGGTTGACCGTGAGGGTCAGGGTAAGCAGGAAGTGAAGGTGAGACCGAGTTTTTAACTGCTTGTTGGAGTGTTGAAAGAATGCCCCAACACACACAGAGACCCTCAGCAAAGGCTGGGAGACTTACTGGTTCATTTAGGGAAATCTGTTTAATCATTAGCTGTTCAATCATTAGTCACGAAATGACTTCATGTGCAAAGGATCCTCAGTAAAATTAACTGGCTGACTTCTCATCAGAAACCATGGAAACCAAGGGCATACAGGTATCTCCTGCTTTTCAAAAGTTTGCATTGTACCACTTCACTTTTTCAAAAGAAGTACATTAATACCTGTTTTCACTAACTGAAAGAAATATGAAGAAGATTTTCACTTTTATGAAAAAAGGCGAAAAGTGAAAATAGCGTCAGCATTTGTTCTGCATCAATCCATGATAGAGGCATGTGCACCCCAAGCATTGAGAGTGGTACCATCAAGCTCCTTCCCTAGAAACTACACTCGGCATCTCTATATCAAACCTCTATACCTTTGAACTGTATCTGTGAACATCTGTGCGTTATCTCAATTTATTTTGTGCATCTGTTTGCAAGATGTGTCGTAAGGTAACAGAAAAGCCTAAGAGAGCTTTGTAAGGGTGTTGTGCTTAGCGTGAAACTGGACATAATTAAGTCTTTTGATCATGGTGAACGAAATAAAGACATTATGTGTGCATTGAATTTGGGGTCAGAGAATACTCAAAAATTTTTCCATATAAATTAATGGCAATTGTTTCTTCACTGTACACCATTTCAGCTCTTGAAAGTTTTCATAGGAATGTTCTACTTTTGGATAGTAAAGTGAACCTATTTTCAAATTGCTGAAAGAAAGACTATAAAGAAGAACTGTATGTCCAGCAAAACTATTCTTCAAAAATGAAGGATAAATTAAGACATTCTCAGATATACAAAATCTGAGAATTTGTCACTAGTATACCTACCCTACAAGAAATACTAAAAGGAGTCCTTCAGGCTGAAATTAAAAGACACTAAAGGATAACTTGAATCCACATGAAAAAATAAAGAGCACTGGTAAAGGTAAATACACTGATAAATCTAAATGACAGTATGAATGCATGTTTTTTTGTAATTCTTTTCTTCCTATCTGATTTGAAAGACAACTACAAAAAACAGTAATTATGCAATTGTGTTGATAGACATATAAATGTGTGATAATAATAGTAGTACAAAGGAAGGAAAGAGAATGGAGCTATATTGGAGCAAAGTGTTTGTAAACAATTGAAATTAAGATGGTATCAATCCAAACTAGATTGTTTTGAGTTAAAAGATTAATAGCAATCCTTAGGACAACCTATAAGAAAATAACTCAAAAATGTATAGTAAAATAAACAACAAGAGAATTAAAATGGTATACTAGAAAAATATCCAACAAAAAGAAGTTATTAATGGAAAACTAGAGAAACAAAAATCATAAGATACACAGCATAACAAATAGCAAAATGGCAGACATGTAGCCTACCTTAATAATTACATTAAAAATAAATGGACTAAATGCTCTAATCAAAAGGCAAAGGTTGGCACAATGTGTAAAAAAAAAAATTATGATCCAACTACGTGCTGTCTACAAGACTCAAAGACGCAAATCAGTTGAAAGTATAAGGACGGAAAAATACATACCATGGAAACAGTATCCAAAGAGAACTGGAGTGACTTACCCAATATCAGACAAAATAGAATTTAAGACAAAAATTCTAACTGTAAACACAAAAGGGCATTTTTCTAATGATACAAGGGTAAATCCATCAGGAAAACATAACAATTATAAATATACCAGGGGTGCCAAAAAAATATATACAAGTGGACACTTTGGTCAACGTTGCTCAAGCAGTCGTTCACTATAATCAGAAGTTTCTGGACGCTAATGGTAACCACTTTGAGCACCTCTTATAGTTGCAGATGTCAAACATGACTTGTATTTATCTTTTGTTATTAGTGTATATCGAGTATTACAATTTTAATAGTTTTTTCCTTTTTTAAAATGTGTATACATTTTTTTTTGACACACTCTGTATATGTACCTAACAACTGAGCCCCAAAATACGAGAAGAAAAACTGACAGAATCAAAGGGAGAAATTATTAACAATAATAGTTGGAGACTTCTATACCCACTTTCAATAATGGATAGAACAACTAGGCAGAAGATCAGTAAGGAAATAGAAGACTTGAACAACACTGTAAACTAAGCAGGCATCTGTAGAACACTCCACCAGCAATAGCAGATACTTGTTCTTCTCCAGTGTACATGGAACATTCTCCTGGTAGGCCATATATTAAGCCACAAAACAAGCCTCAATAAATTTAAAAGGATGAAACCATGCAAAATTCTCTGATCACAATGGAATAAAATTAGTAACCAATACCAAGAAAATTTGGGGAATTCCCAAGTGTGTGCAAAATAAACACACATTCACTCCTAAATAAGCAATAGGTCAAAGAATAAATCACAAGGGAAATTAGAAAATACTTTGAGGAAATGCAAAAAACATACCAAAACTTATGTGATATAGCAAAAGCTGTGCTTGGAGAGAAATTTATAGCTTAGATGCCTGTATTAAAAAAAGAATTTCATTGCATGTAAATTATACCTCAATAAAGCTGATATTTAATATAGAAAGAATTAATGACCCATATTCTTTGACTACATAAATTTGCATACTTTCATATATGTGTAGTCTCTAAATTATCTCTGATTTTAGTATAATTGGGGAAAAATCACTAACCCTTTCAAACCACATGTAAAGTTCACAGAAAAACAAAAAACAAAAAACTCCAACATGATTTTAAAAATATATGAACAGATATTAAGCTTATAGTTAATTATATGGATGCTAAATTATTTAGAGGAAAGTGCACTGATATTTTCAATTTACTTTGAAATGCAACAATGACAAAAAATAAGGTGGGTTGATGTGATAGGTGATAAATAATTTTGTAAGCGATGAAAACAAGCATAATACAATGTTAATGGTAGAATCTACTTGGTAGATTTATGGGTACTCACTATAAAATTCTTTCAACTTTGCTATATGATTGAAAGTTTTCGTAATAAAATGTTGGGGGAAAAGTATACTGAAAACACCACTCTTACTCAGAACTATTACTATCTCATAATTTACTAAGTTAATAGCCTATCGATCTGAAGAAATTAATGTTTTCTTTAAGGAACTAGCTCTTTTAGTTTATGTACTTTGGGAACCTGATATATTATAGTACAGGGAAGTAGTTTTAAACAATCACCAGAGAGCTGTTATAAGAGAGCATAGTGATACTCTCTGGGAATGAGATCCTGTAACCACAGGGCCGAACTTTCTGGGAGAATCTTCCCAGGATCTAGAATTATAGACTTATTATAGAATTATAGAATTATGTTTAATTAGGGATTCAGATCAGCTTGCTTTCTGCCCCCAATTTCTGTAGGAAAAGTTGTGAAGTTGGCCACATGTAGATAAATGAATAAATTCACACCTGCTCAAATACAGTTCATTTTCCACCCTGTCATTTCCAGCACTATATTACTTCCACAGATCTCACTCTCCTATTTTGTGAAGGCAGTTTAGATGCCATTGAACACATTCTCTACTCTCCTCAAATAATCTTGCAACACTTTTCATACTGGGGCTTCAGTGTTCCATGGAGAGTGATTTTCCAAGTGATGAAGCAGATTTTAATCAGTATGAGATCCAGATATGGCCTGGGAGCTGGACCTCTGCCACCTTTCCCTCCAGCTCTTCTTAACACAATGACTAGGGAATTCCTTTGAGGATCACTGGGTACACTTCAAGTACCCCTGATCCTGTGGCCTCCTTCCAGCCCCAGAGATCTTCCTGTCTGGAGTATTTCCGGCCCTTCTGTCCCTTGGCTTGGAGACTTCAGCTCAACCTGGGGAAGGGACAGAAGACTTGAGGTTATCAAAAGCCTGTTGAATTATCTGATGCAAGACTGACTGGCTTGTTTGCCTCCCTGGCTCTCTTCCTGGGCTTCAAAGCAGCTGAGAAAACAACCTTTTTCTAAGTCTTGGACAAGGAGGAAAATCCCTGGCATGAAGGATTTCTGTCGCAGACACTTGGCACAGCTAGAGGAAAGGTTTGTTTAGCTTAGCAATGGGTTTTATTAGCCCAGGCATCCAGTTGAAGTGAGATAATAGGGTCCCTGTTGCAGGACATTTCAGAGTCAGTGGGTTTCCTCCTTTGCTTCCCAGCAGGACCCTTGCACGCAGATGAAAGTATTATGCATTCAGCAAGGACGTTGCCATCCAATTCATCCACAGCCGCCTAATCTTGCTGATCATAGGGGGAACCGGGACAGGGTTAAAAACATTAGCGAGATACGAAATTATAGACGGATGCAAAGTCATATTTCTGAACTATCTGCCTCAATTGCTTCTCACCCCAGTTTTTTTTTTTTTCCCCCTCCGAACATATTCCATTGTCTTCAGGCTCTACATCTGTAGCACAGAGCAGGGATAAAAAGAAAGCCAGGCCTACCACCTGCCCCTGCAGGAAGTAATTCTTCTGCTTACACTTTCCCTCTGCCAGCTCTTTTTACTCTGCCCTTCACCCCACTACCAGTATAAGAGTTGAGGTAGTGGGTGGGATGAGGAAGGAAACAGAAGAGAGGAAGGATTCATTACTGGTGTTAAAGGAAACCTGCCTGGCACAGGAATTAGAGAAGAGAAAGTGGAAGAATTGGTGCCAGCTTACTCTCAGCACATGGCTGCCTATTCATGTCTGCTTTCCTGGGCCACAAGGCAAAACTCACTTTTTCCTAAGGGTCGAGCTCTATTGCAGGAACTCGTGTAACCTGCCAGAATGCTATAAAAGGAGCCTCCAGGATAGCCTGTCCCCAAGGTTCCTGACATCTTTCTGCTGCCTGCTCCACAGTGGCCACCCATGGAGGAGAAAGGCTGGGCTGCGCTGCTGCAGATGAGACTGACACCTGTGCTGTAAAAGGAGGACACAGGCATTATCCCTAGAAGGTGTCAATATCCTGGAGGAGGCCTGAGCTTCCTGTGCTCGGCACTGTCTGCTCTATGGCTCCTTTTCCACTTGCTGTGCCTCTTGGAAGAGGGATCAGGCCAGGAAAAACATGTGATGCTATAGCAAGCTGAAACCGAAGACTTGACTTTGGGCTTGCCCAAGCTGAGAATCTTGGCAGTGATGGATTGGGCAGCCCGCTCCTTTCTATGGCATCTTCTAAGTCCCCCAGCTTTGGGGAGGAGGTGCCAGATAAGTCCTCAAAATAGGTATGAGTCAGAGCTTCTGAAGGTCACCGATTTGTGCATTTATTCTCTCATTCATTTTTGCATGTCATGACTGAGCTTCTATTATGTATACAGAACCACACTGGAAGTTGGTGGGACCAGAAGTAGCAGCAGTGATGATAATGGTCTCTGTCTTCAAATACATGGTAGTAAATTCAGGTGACATTAACTGTAAAACAGTGGAGAAAGCACTAAGTACTATTGGAGAGGTACAGATAAAGGGTGATGGGATTAGGGAAAGATTGATCACCTCAGGCTGGAGAAATCAGCATAAGCTCTCTGGAAGAGGTGGCATTTGTATGAGGTTGTGGGGACAGAGCCCCAGAAAGCAGTTTCCAGGCTCTCGGCCTCACATAGACAGGTGCTGGCTCAGGTAGTAAATGGCCATCAACTGTGATGGGATGGCCATCAGCTGTGGCTAGTTGGCCGTCAGCTGTAACCAGTGAGCCATTGGCCACAATATAACTGCTGTGGCTACGCTAGAAGAGAGAGAGAGAAAGCATGGGGGCTAGCAAGAAGATGGCGGCTGGGCTGGCAAGCGTGGATGGCAGTTTGCGGACAGTGTGGATCCAGCCTCCAGTGAGAGTATAGTGCCGCCAGAGAGAATATAGTGGTATGACTCCCCTACCTATGGCTCCGTGGGTGTTCCTTTTTGGCCTCACCATATCCTGCGTTCTTATGTGGGGAGCGGGAGCAGAGACCCCGCCGGACGCCCCGCACGACAAGGTGCTCAAAGAATAGGTAGGATTTGGACATTCAGAAACGAAGGGCAGAAGGAAAACTGCCAGTAGAAACTTGTGAGCAGCTGAGGCAACCCTGCATGGAGGCCTTGTCCAGTTCCCTTCTCTGTCTTGCAATATCCATGCTGCAGGGAGAAAAAACAATGTGCCCTTATTTGCTGTTATGTATTCTGCCTCATTTGCTGTATTATCTCAGGGAAGTGGATTGATCTGTGCATGACATGTTTGGGCATGCATCATGGTGATTAAAAGTATGGAATATAGAACCAGGTGGCGTGGGTTGAAATCCTGGCTTCACCACTTATAAGCTACTTACCTCAAAGGCTCTTGTGAGGAAGAATCTCTGTTGGCTGTTACTGTTTTCATCATCTTCATCACTGTGGGAACCCTGGAAGGCTCCCCCACCCACCCGATCATAGAGGACTTTCCACCACTTCAGGTCCATTACTCTCCTTTGACAGTCTTATAGTAAAATGCAAACACACCTGAAAAGGTAACACTGGAAGGTTTATATCAGCTGTCACTGTAGAGCTCAAGAGAATCAGCTGACAACTTATTTGCTCGGAGCAAAATAGCTGCCTGAGGGGAGGGGCATGAAAGGAAAAGATAGTCTGAGAGGGGAGGCCAGTGAGCTCCAAAGGCCAACTAAATCCTTCTGTGTCTGATTTAGAGCACCTAGGCCTCTGTGTTTTCACTTGTAAATCGGGAGACACCTTTACACATACAGCATAGGGATGAAGTGAAGAACAGTGAGCAAAATGCCCATCAGTTATTTTAGGAGCTTATAGCATGCAAAGCACTGGACTGGGCCCTATAGAAGGGAAGGAGGGTGGGGGAATCAAAGAAAAGCTCCTGATCTTTGCAATCCCATCAAGAATTCAGAACGTACATCTCAGAAATAAACTGAGGTAGACACAGGTGGCAATTTTTGAAAAAGTGCAAATTCACACAGTGAATATTGAATCTGCCTGGCCCTTAATAGGTAATCAATAAATGTTTGTGGATGGATGGATGGAATGAATGAATGAATGAATGGATGAATGAGTGCCCAAGAATGAGGTGCTTATAGGAGAATGTTAAAGTGAAAAAAGCTCAAGGCCTAAAGACTTCCCTGTATTATCTGTGAGAGCAAGGAGCTCATCTGGCTTGCCGCCTGCTCTATCCCATGCACCTAGAACAGTGCCCAACACAAAGGAAAGAGCCCAGGAAATATCTGTGGATTGAATAAAGCACATGGATGTATTGGTGGGTGGTACAAATAACAGAAATTACTTCCAGATAGTAGTGGGATTTGGGACCCAGCCTCTAGTACACAGTAAACACAAACTTTAAAAATATCAATGACCACATTTTTTGCAATAATAGGTGAAGAGAGGAGAAAGTATATTCGTGAGAGTGTATTTAGAGTCTAACTGGCCTGATCTGAAGGAAACAGTCAAGAAAAAGCAATCTGGCCATTTGCAGGAGGTGCAATTAACAGCTCACAATAGCACACACCTGACGTGGGGCGCTCTAGGCTTTCTGAGTCACATATGTCTGCACTCATTCTTGCCTGACTGCATATTTCCGTGAATCCTCAGAGCATTCCAAAGCCAATTGCACATATTGCACACAGGGTTGAGTGTGATAAAATTTTTTCACAGGGCCCTGGAGATTTTTATTAAGCAGTCAGGCCCTCCCTGCAGGGCATTATGCATTGAAGAAGATCGAACAACTCTTGACAACAGCCCAAGTCAGATAATGATTAGAACACCCCAAACTTATGGCATGACTGAACATCTGAAACAGTCCAGCCCCAATTATCTGCCAGGAAGGGTTGCTGGCTTTGGAAGAGGATTGTTTATAGTTTGAAAGGCAGAAATGCACAGGGCATGGGATATTGATTCAAGTCTAAAACAGGGAAGAGTCTGTTTATATTCACAAAGACATACATGGCAGGCATCACTTTTTCGAAATCTGTTGGGCTACAAAGCAAATTTATACTTCCCCTCTCTACTGTGTAACATCACAGAATCTCCATATCAGAAAACTCATATTAAAAGCAATGTGCACCTTCACCACATGTTTGCAAGGAAGTGTCTGTGGTCAAGGGTTGCTTCGGTATCTAACCACCTTGATGTGCCTCCAGTTGTTCTCCCATTCGTTTGTCAGTTTCCCTTTTGGAATTTGGGCTCCAATCCAAACACCTTGTACCCTCCACGATTTGCTGAATGAGGAGCAGAGCACAGCCATCACTTCCTGGTTTCAGATACCATCTCCGTCAGTATAACCTGAGACTACGCTAGATTTTTGTGACCCACATCTCATAACCAATTCATATGGAACTGTAGTTAGCTAACACTCTTGACCCATTCTCTGAATGCTAAAATCCCGTCTCCCCCATTCCATAACCAATAGTTGGTCCTCTGTTCTCAAAGACAAAGCCTTATATACTATATTTCAATAAAATTGCATCCTAAAAGATTTGTAGGATGCAACATTCCAACCAAGTTGATATTATGACTCTAATCTAAAATATTAACTCTTGTTCTATATTTTTTTGTCTTCTGTTACCATAAATGGGTTTAGTTACGTGACCCGTAAGTCCAAATGTCACGTTTTCCGTGAGGTCTCCTCTTAGTAATCTATTTAAAATTGACCCCCTTCTCTGATCCAATGCACTTCCTATACTTTTTCTCTGCCTTTTTTTCCCACAGCACATGTAATCATCTAACATACATATATTTTACTTATTTGTTCTGTTTATTGTCTTTTTGCCTCCTTTAGAATATAAACTCTGTTAGGGTAGCAATTTTTTTAGTTCTATTCTCTGCTAGACCCCATATTTGTTGTATGGATGTGGTTGAACATATCAGCGTCCTTATCCAGGTCAGGAAAAATGTTGAATGTGACCGGACCAAGGCTAAAATACAGTATGTTTCTACTTGAGGTTGTTGCCCCTCACCAGATTGCTATCGATCCTTTGGTCACTTACTAGTCCACTTAATATGATTAGCATCTAGCCTAACTTGTCTTTACTTTATCCAGAGGGCTCTTGAACGTTTGTTACCGTTTTCTTTGCTAAAAATCAGATATTTTGTGTTGGTGATAGCCCTTTGCTCTATCAATCTGGAAGTTCTTTCCAAAAAAGAGGAAGTGGGATTCATCTGACATAATGGATCACTTCCTCTTCCTAACTGCACACAAATCATCCTTTTGATGACCCATTTTAAGCCCTGCTTGAGAGGGGCAGGGCATTAACCAAGAGCCTGTCCAAACGCCTTGACTGCACCTGGAAAGGAGGTTCTTCCACGTGTGAGGTTCCTCCAAGTGAGGTCTTCCTGGCTGGGGCCCTGGACTTGCTCACAGGAGTAGGTGTGTGCTCCCTGGGAAAGTAAGCAGTCAGATAATGGAGGTAGCACCACTGAGCTGGAAGGCTTAGGCTCAGATGCCATTGTTATTTTGCATTGGAATATCACATCCTTTTTCCCCCTTGAATCTTAGATTCTGCAGTCTATAGAATAAAAATGGTAATATAATTTTCAAAAATATAGTACGATATTTTATTGATTATTATTTATTTATACCCTTTTGGTTTCATGTCCAAATGCTTCATGCAGACAATAAAGATCTGAAGTTTTAAATATGTTTAGTTTATTTCTATTGCTCTTTGATCTAAAGGATTTATATTTCTTTTATCCATTTCCTTTTCCCCCATTCTGTCTAACATAGCTATGGGTTAGACCTTTGTCATCTCTTGTTTGTCCATCTCAGACTCTTTAGTCACGCTAATTTCCTGGAAACTGGCTACTCAAAATGTGGTCTATGGACCACAGAATCAGCATCTCCTGGGACCTTATTAGAAATGCAGACTCTCAGGCCCCACTCAGAATGTACTCAATCAGAATCAGCAGGTCAACAGGACCCACAGGTGGTTCATACCACCTTAAAGTTTAAGAAGCACTGTCCTTTCTTCTGCCATGCCATTCCCCTACCAAGGGACATCCATAAACTATCTCTGTCAGGAAGCTTCCAGCTTAATTTTCACGTGAGATATTTTTGACAGGAAGATGTCAGTGCCCACCATCTATTCATTGGTTCTGAGGACAATGAGCAAGTTTATCTAGATAACTTTAGAGCAGTTGTAAAAATATTGAGCTTCAACTTGAGTTGAATCCTTCTCATAAAAGCATATTGTTTCTTGATGAGTGAAAGTTAAGGGGTATTTGGGAAGCATATGTGATGACTTGGTTGGAAATATTCTTGTTAGTTTGATGTAGTATCAAGCATTTTATATACTGAATTTAATCCTCACAATAATCCCATTTAGGTGGGTCGTGTTGTCCCCATTTTACATGTGAGGAAACTGAGACTCAAAGAAGTTAGGTTTGTCCAGAGCCACAGTATTGGTTAGAATTCATGCTACACCATAGTAACAATGATATCAGAAGATATACAGTGGTTCAGACAAGTGGCTCTGTCCAGAAGCAGACAGGTGACACCAGGTGGGAGGCATTGATGCTTTATGAGGTCACCCATCGTCCTTCTCCTGTGTTGCTTTGTCATCCCCTAGGATGTCCACATCCAAGTGGTTGGTTGATTGTGGTTCCTGCCCTTGGGACAGGGAAAGGGAAAGTGAAGAGCACAGTTTTCTTACGAAAATATAATCCAGAAGTTCTACCTGCCACTTACATGCACATTCTGTTAGTCAAAGCTTGGTCATATGGCCACACCTAGTTGCAAAATGGGCAGAGAAATGTTGAAACATATTTACCAAAAGGAAGAAGGGTATGGCTACCTGGGGAAAATTGCAAGCCTTGCCATAGGCACCTAGCTGATTCGTGGAAGAGCCTAGACTCCAACACAGGACTAAAACCTGTGATCTTTTCACCACATTATTCCACCATTTCTCATAGTTGACCGTCAGTGAATGTTTGTTAAATTGAGATAGATTGAGCTATTACATGTAAGCCTTTTGTTAGTTGAAATCATTTCTTTCTTCTTCCTTGCCTCCCCGATTACCTAAGTGGCTCAGTGCCAACCTGCCACTGTTTCTGATGATGTTAATTTGTAAAACAGGAAGATGATATCCATCTTCCTTTAGGAGAAATGTTGTAATAAAAAAATCCACCAGTTTTTAGAGGTTCCGTAGAACCAGATGAGGGGTGATAATGGGTTAGTGATAATGACCAAATGACCACTCCCTTTAAGGTAGGTATCTTCTTAGGAGAATGCCGTTGCTCAACATATTTTTCATGTGTTGTGTTGGCTGGTACACCAGTCAGTGCTTGCTGCAGTAATGCTGCCTGGTAACACCAGCTTCTCAGAGGGTATAGTAATAAGCATGTAACTAACGTGTATTTGGCTCTCCCGTGGGTCACTATTTGGAAGAGGCCTGGCTGGCCAGCTCTGCTCTAGGTGGCTGTCCTCTTCCTTCTGAGATGGCAGATTAGCTTGGATATTTTTTTTTTCTGACAGGAGCAGAAACATGAAAGAATAAGTGGAAATATGCGAAGCTTCTTGCATCCGAGGCTGAGATCTTGTACATCCTATTAGCCAAAGCAAGTCCTGTGTCCAAACCCACAGTCAAGGCCATAAGAAATACTTCTTACCTTAACTAAGAGGAAATGTAGTAACGTGGCAAAGGGTACAAATACAGACTTGGTGAAGAGTTGGGGCCACCGCAGCCACTTACCATAGCCTTCCTTTAGCAAGTTATTTTGAATATTCACAATGAGAGTAAATCTTTATCTTTTAAGGGAGTTTTGATTTTTTTTTTTTTTTTTTTTTAAATAGCTAAGGTAATGAATAAAATTAGAGAATCAGGCTAGGTTTATCTTTGGATAAAAAGGTAATTGTTTAAGCACATGACATAAAATAATGAAATTTATTTCGAAAAGAACTGATTCAAGAATATGACATTCAGTGGCAGCATAGTTGGAATAAATGTACATCTTTCCAAGGCCATCAGTTAACTGATGGAACAACACTCCTTTGGTTCCAAAATAGTTTTTTTTGTGTGTTTTTAAATAAACCTTATGACTTGTAGTCATATGTCACTAGTTGGTCTCAGAGTGGAAAGGGGACTGAAGGATGGTGCATCGCTGGTATGTCCTTTGCCTAACTCTGGGAAAATGTGCTTTCCGTGCAGATTCTCGTGGCCAAGTCCCCTCTGGCTCCCTTCACCTCATTTGTCTACACCATCAAGAAGGAAGGCCTGGTTCTTCAAGGTAAGATCCTTGGACTAAGCCATTTTTTAAGCTGATTTTGCTCAGTGCTGCTCATTGGCTGCTAATTATCGCGATGCTCCTGATCAAAGCTACCTCAGGAGACAACAAAGGCCCAAAGGAATTAGCCAGTGATATTTATCCTGATGACGTAAAAGACATTGGCAGTTGTGGCAAGAAGGTGGTGGTGGGGCTGAGAGAGAACTATAGAATTTCCTAACACGGTGAGACAACCAAAGAATGAGGGTCAAACCGAGCAAGGGAGGAACTGCCACCACCGCACTCCTCTTCACAGACCCTGTGGTGTGAGGAAGCAGGTGGTTCAGGCTCTGAAGCCAGGGTGGGGGACCCAGCGCTACCTCAGAGGCCTCTCGTTTAGCAGGCTGAAGAACCTTCTGGGCTGGCAGCCTGTGGGGCACTTCATGTGGCTCCACGAGCACCACTTCCTCAGCCTCCTTCTGGTTACTCCATTTCCTTCCCTGTGCTCCAGTCCCAGCTGGGGACGTGGCCTCACTGCCCTGCACCTTATGACGTGGGCCTGGGGCTGGGAGGAGCTGGGTCCTGGCTCATGGTTGAGCCCCCATGGTAAAGCCACACCTGGAACTCACCGATCTATAGTCAGTGGTGGTTCATTCCCAGATGCTGGATCCTCTGATGGGTAGAAACGGTGTCCAATTTCAGAAAACAATGAACGTGAAGAGATCCATTCAAACACCATTGAACTTAGCCCCCAGGGTCAGATGGCCAAAACTGCTTTGTAGATAAAGAAGGGTCCCCACAGAAATATGCTCAGGATACATGTCTGTTCCCCACTGTCAGGCAGGAGGCCCTAGCCACAGACATGTGTAGGTGAACATCTGGCCTAAACCACAGAGGAGCAAGCATACTGTCATTGCTGTTCATGGGAGGAATATCTGTTCTTTAGGATTTTGTAAGCAGAGTATTTTTTCCCAGGTTTGTAAAACGGGGTGCGTCCTTACAATATCCCCATGGAGACACATTGCACTGCAAAGATATCGCAGGAATTTTCTGAGGCAGGCTGGAGAGTTCATGCTTCTAACTGAGGAACAGGCTGCAACCGTCCCTTTCCTTCCTCTTCTAAAACATCCACTTCTTAATGGACCTGGAAAACAGTGTGTTTGTTTGGTGCAGCTGAGCTCCACAGCAGGGACTCAGGTCCAGGGGAAATTTGGGGTAAGAACTACTGACCTTTGGCTCTTAGCCTTTGACTTATGCTATCCAAGTTCCTTGGTAAATATTGTTTCTTGCAATCGCAAATATTGTTTTCTGACAAAGAAGCAGAGATTTTAAGACCAGATTAAGCAAAGCAAACAGCAGGCCCCTTTGTTACATACTCTCTGAGGGTGTATAACGAATAAGCAATCAGAGGGCTGGACTGGTATGTCCCCAGTGCGCAGTGTGGCTTTGGCTCTTCATTTTTTGAGGCTTTCTTAGAAGATTAGACGTCTACTAAATAGCGAACTGTGATGAAGATTTCAAGAAATTCTATGAAAGATTACAAGACAATTTCAGGGGGGAAAGCACCAGTTCTGCCCAGATTGCTTGTGTTGAGGTCGTGATCACTGGGCATTTTGGTCAATAGCCCAGTGCTGAGCCAGGGCTGAGTTGAATAACTTTTAGGATATTTGTGGGAACAAGATTTACAGAGTTGCATCACTGACGCTTATTGCTAAGATCATGATTTTGACAGGAAAGAGGAAGTTGTTGGAGAAGGTGGAGACTGGAATTACAGTCAGTTGGTAGAGGTTAAAACAACTACAAAGAAAGACTATTAGAAAAAGTTGGGAAACGAGAGAAAGTGGATTATTAAAGGAGGCTGACCTGGAGCTGTGTGTCCAGGAAAGAGACAATTTCAAGAAAGTGTCTGATGATGCAAAAACCCCACGGAGTAAATAAAAATGTCTGGGAGACCACAGAGCCTCACCTGGTTGCTTTCAAAGCTGTTTTATTCCTTCCACTTCTTCAAGCTACACCTCTCTCTCTGAGGCTTTCCAAAAGAGCAAAACCCTCTGCCCCTACAGCAGGGCCACTGAATACAAACCTCTGGGCAGTCCCTCCCCTCTAGCTCTGTGCTCCCAAGACTTGGGGAAAACAAAAGGAAGCTCTGGTCCTCAGAAAAATGGGGACCCCTCCTCTATTGGAGACCCCTTTGGCTCTCCATTCCAGCTCTGTTGTGATCTTGAGAAAATTTCTGGCTAGTTTTGTCAGCTTGAAAATGACAATGACCTTGATTCAGTGCTTTGCAAATTGTCACAACCCATTAGTGGGTCATAAAATGAAATAAATGAGTTACAACCAGCGTTTTTAAAAATTGAAATAGAGGAGAATGGGAAAAATCAGATTATATCACATAGCTTGTATTGTTTTGTGAAGCGTGTGTGTGTGTGTGTGTGTGTGTGTGTGTGTGTGTGTAGGTTGCAATGCAAATGTTTTTCTTACTTGGAGTGTAGTCATCAGCCTTAGTAATCTTTAAAGACCTTCCCACTTCAGCTTTATCTGATTCTCCTAGGAGCTGGTGTACTTACCATTCACTCAGCTCAGTAGAGCTGTACCCTTGAGATCGCCACTCACTGGAACTTAAAAGCTCATTTTTCTCCCACTCTTACCAGGTGACTGAGCTAAAAAACACCTGCACAGTTCCCCAGGTTTAAAGCAAAGAAACCTTTGATCCCTGGGTGGTAACCTTGGAAAGGTACCAATAGTCAAGGCCAAGAAGCTTTCCTTGTGTGAGGGGTTGCCCTGGAATCATAGCCCTGAGTTGGCATGGTGGTTGGTACCTAGAGCTGGAGGGGGCTGAAATATGCAGTTTGTGCCTAAGGGGCATAGGGACAGAGAGGGGAAGGGCTAGAAGAGTGAGGACAGCTCCTGTGGTACCAACTAAAAGAGAAACGGCCAGCCCAGCCACTTGTGGCTCCACATTCAGTCTTTGTAATGGAGCCAGCCTGGAGTGGTGGGAAAGAATAACCCAAACAAGCTACCTTTCTTTTTTGGGGGGTGCGGAGGGGAGGGGCTATTATGAGTGAATGTGGGAATGATCCCTGGGTGCCTTTTAGCCCCTTCGCAAGCCCCAAGATTCCTACTGGCCTGCTAACCAGGTTTTATAATACCTGAAGAGCTCCTAAGTGCATAAGCAGAGGGGGGATAAAAGGTGAGGCCGGCTCCACAGGCCATTCCCCTCAGCAGTTCTCAAGGATTAGGATGCTGAGAACAGCCGGCTACTGGGGGCCTAGTACCCTTCCTGCCCCTTTGTTCACTGGGATGGGAGGGACAATAAAACGGCAGGCTGGAGAGACGGAGGGGCTTGGTTAGAGATTTCTCAGGCTGCTTTTTGAAACACTTGAAGGAGCCGGTCCATCTATTGTTGTAGTAAAATAGAGAGCGGAACTATTCTTCTTTTGCGGAAAAAAAAGCAAAAGTAAAAGAAAGAAAACCCACCCTCCCAGCATCTTCAGGAGGCCGCCTGGCTCGGGCCATTACCATGGTAATACCGCTGTTTGCATCTTCTTTGTCTGTCCTGCACTTGTCGGGATCCTGGCCTCTTATGGTTGGGCCCAAACCCTGGAAATACTTGGGCCTCAAAGTAGAGGGGGAGCTCACAGTCACCAGTTTCCTGCAGGTTTGAACTCTGAGAGGGGCTGCATCCCAGCAGAGGGAGAGTTCAGCTCTTTTGTGCAACTGAAGTGGGAAAGGTGAAGGGGGTGGAGGATGCCATTAATACTTTTTTCATTTTGTCCCCAGAATTCACTAGGAAAGCCCACTGAGTGGCAATGCTTAGAGAACTGGCTAGCCCAGAATGATGCGAGGGGCACCAGGACCTCGTGGCTAAGGAAAAGCAGGAGTTGGCTTTGAGAAGTGGCTTTAATTGGGTGGAGCCACAGAACCACGTGGCTGCAGAAGGGAAGGGAGAGGTTACAGTGATCTCTAACTTGACTCACTTCTGCTCTAGTCGTGTCCTTCGTCTCCCCAGCAAGCCCCAAACGTTGTGCCACCCAGAACATAGCTGGGACCCCTGGGCCTCAGTGTCAAGGCCAGGAAGAAAGAGTCTATAGTTAAAAGCAGCTGGGCTGAGTTGCTGACGCTGCAGGAAGCCTAGGAAAACCCAGGGGCTGGCTGTCCTGGAGCCATCCAGGCTGTCGTGGGGCTCGTGGCAGTAAAGGCCTGCTGACCGGGTAAAGAAGCAGATCCCAAAGGAGGGGCTGGCCGGGGAGAACGAGGTTGATTCAAAGGGGCTCCTCCTTGGTCACTTTTCCTTTGCTACTTTCCTTTTCCTCAGGAATGTAGGGAGCATTTGAAAAACAAAAGCCTGGTTGTTTTGAACAGGACAGATGATAATGGATTAGTTTCTCAGTAGGACGAAATTGTGCTTTTCGTATTTTTTGAAAAATCAAGAGCAGGTATGACAGGTTGAATTTGGATTCTGGGGCTGTTCTCTACTAGTTTAGGTTTCAATGAACAACATAAACCTTGGGATGGGGATGGGGAACAAAGGGGGTGCTCAGAGTACCCTGAAATAGGTCCAGAGAAGGTGCTGGAAACAAAGCTCGTGTCCTGTTTTTCCAATCACCTAGTATAGAGACTTAGAAGAAACTAGAAAACAAAGAAACAAAACAATGATGTTTTTAGAGCTGGAAAGCTATGTGCCTCATCTTTCTTGTAAAATCAAAAGTGGTTGTTTGATTGCTTTTTGAAGCATATTGGGAGAGGCATTAATCTCCTCTATTTGTTCCCTTGTCACAAAGTTGGGTTGGATTCTTCCACTCCATTTTTTAAATCACTGAGCCAACTGGATGATTTATTGAAAAATTCTTCCCCCCCAAATACCACTATCTGAGTTCATCAGATTTCAGCTTGAATCAGTAACCTATCTAAATGTTTTCTTCCTGGTGGACTCAAAGTTACCCAGAAGATTCTGAGTCTGTTTCCATCCAGGTATGGAGGTGTCTGCTTGGTAAATACCACCCACACACCTGGCACAGCCTGGCATTCTTGTGGGAGCCTGGGCAGAGAGCCCTGGGATTCAATGGAGCAGAAAGAGTGAACTCCTCTACCAGCGGTCACAGAGAAGAGGGCAGAGTAGGCCTGTAATGTTGTCCCCAGGCTGCCACGTGCCACTGCAGCCTCAGAAAGCTCATCCAGGCCAAGGCATTGTTCTCTGCAGCTTCTGCCTGCTTCTTGGTGAGGAGCTCCCCAGAGGAAATGAGGAAGGACTCACATCTGCCCAGTTCTCTTCTTCTCTTTTAATATTCGCTTCCCATTCCCTCCCTCCATGACATCTTCCCATACTGGCCCTGTGCTTTGTTGACTTTTTTTACTCTAGCTATTAGCCTCAAAGAGAGATTTGTTTTTAGTGCATTCCAAATTTGCATAAATTGTTTTTTGGACGCATCATTCTACAACTTGCTTTTGTTACTTAATATTATGTTGCAGTATATCCACGTTGATACACATGGATCATGTTCTTTCACTTTGAGTTTTCCATATCCATTGTTTGAATATGCGTACCACATGTTATTGATGGAAATTTCAATTATTTGTTAATTTAATGAATTCTGTTGCACATGTTTTTTGGTACACAGGTGTGAGGGTTTCTCTTGTATATCAAAAAGTGAAAGGGCTGTTTAGAGAGTATATAGTTGTTCATCTGAATGGCCATGTGCCTAGCTAAATTTGGGGAGTTCTTTTGCCATGAAAGAGAAAGGGAGATGATTATTCGGCAACATATCCCTTTCAGAGGAGTCCAGTTGCAGAAATTAGGCCCCAGGGTACAATAGTACAGATCCCAGGTCTGAACTGATTGCATGATGTTGAAGTGCAATATAAATATTTTGTGTTAAAAATACTGTCTACCTCTTTGGTAGAATCTAGAGCAGAGACGTAGGGTATCAGTCAGTAATGTTACCACAGATCAGCACCTGAAAATCTTGGTCCCCTACCCAAAATTGAATCTATCTCAAGCAAAAACAGTGTGTGTTTTGCTATTATGCACTATGCAAGAAAGATATTTCAGCAACAGCTACTGGTGCTTATAGCACAAGGCAGGGTATGAATTTGGGTCCAAAGTCATAGACGAAACACATCTTGTTTCCAAAATGTTTTTTTTCTTCTCAATTTTTTCAAACATGGAATAAAATGTTTGTTGGAATAAGGTTATAGAGAAAAACTCTATTCCAAGACCTGTACTCCTCTTTTAGAACCTGGAAGCCATTTGGCTATCTTTGCAGAGTTAACAATTTGCATTTGTGAAAATGCCCAGGTAATGATACCAAAAGATGTTAAGTCAATCCAGGTTGTTGATTTTCTTTGAAAACCTCTTCCAAAAGGACTTGGTGTTCTCTCTGGAATATGACTTAAGCTTTATTTCAGTGAGTTCAGTTTAGCAGGTATTTGTTGAGCATCTATTGTTTACAAACCATGGTGCTCAGGGGATATAATTCTGAAAAAAATGATGCCTTCCTTTTAATAGCTCAAAATCTAGTTCTTTCAAAACAAAATAAGTTTAATCAAAGCCAAACTGTGGCACATATCGAGGCTCAGGCAATGGGATATGGAAGAACAGAGGAGATAGACTCATTTCAATTAGGGTGACTGAGGAAGGTTCCTGAGAATATGTGGGACTTAAACTGGACATCAGCTCCTGAATACGGATGAAAATGGCATTCCATTGTCTCTTGTCAGAGACCAGTTTCTTTCACTGTTTGAGGATAGATTTGGGGACTCTGGGGAATGCTGATTAGTGCCATGTGACTAATGAATCATGCTGACTAATGTGTTCTAAATGGATTGATTTAACAATAAAAGGAACACTGAGAGTCAAGAGTTCAGATCCTGAATTCTCCCATGGATGAAGTGTAAATCACTTAGTCTCAGCACTTCCTTTTTTGTCAATTAAAACGTGCTCATGATGAGAATCCAAGTCACCTTCACTAGAAAGTGATTTACAAACCTTAAGGATAACAGAAAGGCTTAACCACAACTCCCAGGACAGGCTCTGCGACCTTGGGTTATTCGTAGTATATACAGAATCAGAACATCCATCACAGCCGCTCCGCAGCCGTGCAGAACTTCTATTCCCTCACACAGGCCATGAGAACTGACAAACAGCGCGCTGCACTCACAAAAACTGACAAATAGAGGAGCTTTTGAAAAATCTTCCTATCTACCTACTGGGGCGTCTGTATTTTTCTACAACAAATGTCGCCACAGAACTAAGAGCTTGCATTGCACACACAGCTCTTTCTCTCTTTTGACATCTCCCCAGCTAGACTGCTTGAGAACCTGGCCTTCCGTGTCCAGATGTTTACTGAATTCTGAAGGCCCCCCAAAGGGCCCAGGTCCTTTTGTTGCTCTCCAAATCACTTCCCACAGAGACTGACCGATGTCCTGAAGGAGCCCTTCAATAGGGAGGATAAATGGAGGCAGATGAAGACATGACCCCCTGAGGCTCACCCACGTCCACACTAACAAACGGTCTGAGGCACAGCCTTGTAAGGAGCATTTTGGTCGGCAGCGTCCCTTCGAGAGGCCAGGGCTCCCCCACAGGGCTGCTTTCAATGGCTACCATCATAGTGGAAGTACTGGGCATTTGTTAAGGGCTGTGCTGTGCTAGGTGTAGCACAAAACATCTAAATCATGGTCCCCTGCCTTTGTGAGGACTTCCTGGCTACAGATGGCAGCTGGCTTTCTCAGGGAAAACCTGGGGGTAGAGGAGGAAGCCGAAGAGGGGCTCCCACTTCAGTGGATGACCTCTCCCCACCCAGCCCAGAAAGATTCCCTTTTGTCTTTAGCTATTGGCAGTCAAGCCAGGGCTGTAGGAACCTTAACCCACAGCTGTGCTGTGTTTCTGGGTATCTCTGGTTTGTGGGGCCACTGGCTCCCTGGGTAGCAGACAGGTATGTTTGTAAGTGGACAACGACTGGAAAGAAAGCTTTATTTAGACGGCTAGTGAGAAGTTAGTGCATTTCATGACAACTTTCTTTTTTTTCAATCTTTCTTTTATCCCTTTTTTTTCTTTTTTTCTTTTCCTTTAGGCCAACAGAGGCCATAGGGACACTATGACCTTTGTCTAGAGCTAATGGGGGCGTGATTTGTGAAATGAAGCAGGACTGTGCAGCTTGGAAGAAGGAAATGGAAGCCAACCTAATGGGGATTAGTTGATTGCTGTTGAGATGGTTACAGATTTTCCCCCATACCATTGAGTCAGCCATCTCAGACCTAGCAGGGAAGGTGAAGATTTAGAAGCCTTTGTTCAGGTCTCTAGATGCATAGGGCTGAAGGCTTTGCTGCCATGGGATGTCAACAGCTATAATAATAATAATTTGCACTTATATAGCACCTTTCAACCAGACACCTCAAAGTGGCTTAACCACATTAATTAATTAAAGCCCACAATCCCTCTGGGGAGCGGAGGAGGATGGCTAACAGGATTTGTAATTACAGGAACATTTCCGAATAAAGTATTGTCCACCAAATAAAAAGAGGAGGTGTATAAGAACGGGGTCTCCAAAGAGTAACTGATTCAGAAATGAAATCATAGAAAGATGGGGGAGGCTAGAGGCGGGCGTGGGCGTGGGGGTCTGCTCTTGTGTCAGAGGGAGGTCGATGGGCTCAGAATTCACTGACAGGTTTGGATCCAACTGAGAAGCGGAACATGCATGGTATTAGTGGCATTTGGAAGGTCATTAGTGGCGCAACTATTGTGGTGTAAATTCAAGTTTCACTGGTATATTGTGTATAGCCCTGCAGAACAAAGAGTGAGATTCATGCAGTATTTAATAAAGGATGAAATGATTTCTTTAGACTTAAAGCCCAAAGCTGGGCCAGTCAATTAGCAAATAAATCAATTGGTGACCCATAGGATAATTTAGTTGTTTCAAGCAGAACACCCAGCCCACCCCCTCCTACTGCCATGAGGCTTCCCACCAAAGCTTCAAGGCTGGTTTCAGTGCGAAGCCTGGGGGCTTCAGTCCCTTCAAAGCCAGGCATCCCATCTTCCCAGCCTTTGGCCTTGGGACCTCTCTTACCCAAGTTGTTAGTGACTCTAAGCTAGCCTCTGTATAATCACTTTGTACCTGCTCCCCCTACAGAGGTTTTCTAAATGCCTTGGAGGTTAGAATCCAGGCATATCCTGTCGCGTGTCTCCTACTGGTGCCCAGCAGAGTGCTGTGCACAAAGTAGGTACAGACGGTGAAGAGCAGTTGAACGACGAAGTCCTTTAGCAACTCAATGTTTATTGAGCACATGCCAAGTGTTAACTAAGGTGAAGCTCAAAACAATAGGATAGCAACCCCATCCTTGAGAACTCTATTACAAGGAATGCGACGACCAATACTATAAAACAGAATAAAATAAAGTGACACAATAGATGCACGTTCAAGCCACATGCTGCAAGGGCAAAAGGAGCAACATTTTACTCAGCTGGAGTGAATCAGGGAAGGTATTCCTGGAGAGCAAATAGTGCTGTGGGCATTGGAAGGTCGAGACGGGTTTTGCTACAACCAGAAAAGGTGGGGGAGGCTGACTTTCCAGACTGTGGTCATTTGTCTCCCTCTGAATGAGGTGCGTTTTGAAAACTTGCTGTCTTCAATAGAACTTTTGTGAAAACCAAACTGAGTTTTTGCGGCCGATTAAATATAAATTTCCCATGAATTCTTATTACATGAATTGGCTAATTTCAAACATCAGGGACTATTTGAGAAGTTAGGAAAGATGTTTTGTTCTCCATAACTATTATTTCAGTGTCTCTCCATTTTCACTGTCCACCAGGAAAGAAAAGCTAAACAGTTCGCACATTAAAACAGGGCACTCAAAAGTATCTGAAAAAGGTACAAGGAAAACCTACCCTGATCACAAATGTCAAAGGCTGAGTGGCTTCCTCCTTGAGACTACTTTTTTGGCCCCTGTAATCACTGAGACAGTGCTCTGTCCCTAGCGATTGGGAAATCTATCCGCGTGCTCTGCTGCCCAAAGCCCGCCAGGGCTTTTCACCACCAATTGTTCTGCCGGGATAGGACCCAGGCACTGTCCTTACCTTGTGCGAGTATTTATTGAGTGTTACTGCGTGTCTGACACACGCTATACGTGCATAAGCACTCCTAACAGTCTCACAAGTAGGACTTTGCATCATTCCTTCTTCACAGATGAGGAAAGGCAAGAAAAACTCAGTCTCTTGCTATAACATGACGGAATGTGGCTATGAACCCAGGGAGGCTTGCCCCTTCCTCTCCCATCCCTTATCCCTGTAGTATTTCTGTTCATATCTATTATGACCTCTCTTGGTCATCCTCAAGTCACTGAAGTACTCAGCACAGTACTATACACACCCTAGGAACTCGGTGACTATTTTCCAAATAATAGAATCACCAGAGAAATATTAGTGGTTAGATCTTCCCCTAGGATGAGTGGCTACAGAAAGCCTGGGCAGTGGTGCTGAGAGTCTGGTGGAGGCTCCATCACTGCCTTCTTCTCTTTTCACCATTATTATAGATCAGGAGACATGCACAGGAAAGCTGCCCTAGGGAATGTTCATAAGAAAGAAGACACATGCGGTATTCCTGAGCTGAAAACCTGCCAAACCGTCACCACCCATGAGATACTAGTGAAGCATCTTGTATTGTTAACTACTTTTATTGAACTTGGATGCAATGCAGTGATTCTTTTTTTCCTTGGTGTGTGTGTACGTATACATATGTATGACAAAGTCCAACTCTGTCTCGCTGATTGTGATAGCGTCCGAGCTATTCTGTTGATGCGCTGCAGTCCTGGGGAAGCTTCAGAAGTGTGTGGTCCCTATCAGCCCACACAGCGAACATTTCTGGACTAACCTGAAGTGCAGAACTCTCTGCAGAGTGTCTTTTATGTTGAATGTTGGGAGCAAAGTTACTGCTCAGAGACAGGATTATCAAAGTTTGTCCAGCAAAACCAGACTTGCCAAATGACAATTCTGGAGATGGGGAATGATGATTAGATAATGGAGAAAGGGGAAGGAAGGCAAGCAGAAATACAAAATAATCCGATTTTGACCTAAACTCTGTGGTCTTAAAACCACTTGGGAGTGTAATTTTTCCCCAAGATTTGGTTTTAATATTGTCACCATCACTTTTGTCCTATGGCTGTGAAAGGACTTGCTTTATGCCACTATAGAATTCAGCAGGGGCCTCTTTTGCTCAAAGGGAAGGAAGAAGCCCATCACACGTCTCAAAGGAATATCCTAAGTGTTAGAGAAAGCACATTGCCTGCTTCTCTGAATTTCAGTGAGGACAGGGTTCATATGGAGCGCAGGTTCTCCAGAACTCCAAATAGATCTGAGGAGAGAAGACCAATTAATGGTGGGCCTATGTTAGGACAGACTTGGTTTTGCTGCCTAAACACACACACACACACACACACACACACACACACACACCCCTGAAAGCTCAGTGACTTAAAGTCTATGCATATCTGAGAGACCTTCCTGGGGACACTGTCCTCCATGTGATGACTCAGGCTTTCATTGCGGTATCAACAAGCACTTCCACAAGTGCCACAGTGGGGGGCAGGGGGTGGGGGGGCGGGAGAGAGAGACAGAGAGCTTGTGCGCTGGCACTTCCCCCAAGAAACAACGCATATCACTTCTCTCATGCCAAGCCGTCATGCGGCCACTCCCAGCTCCAAAGAGGTAGAGAGTACAAACCCGCACCTCCACCCCCGTATCTGGAAGGGAAGGAGAACTGGATATCAGTGTACATTTGTAATGTCTGCCAAGTACTGCTAGACCCAGTGAGCTGGCAAATGTCTCCTTCTTTCACATTTACTCCCTTGCATGAACGGACACATACCGAAGACTTACAAGGTAGTGGTGAGGAAGGAAGACCAAGTAGTATTGCAGCCCATTTTAATCTACAGGGGACCTTTTTGAAAACGAGTAGTCAGGGAAAACCAGTTAACTCTAGGGTCTTTTCCCTTGGCACTACCAGACACTAGTAATGCTGGGAAAGGATGATGGGTTAAATTTCAATAATACATCTAAGATGGAACTATTCATTTTGAGTTGCCCAGGACCATCATGCTTTGTGTGAAAAGGCTTCTGGAAATGTGCCCTCTCACCTCCATTTCTCCCCTTTTTACCAGACATGATTCAAATTCCCTCTAAGCCCTGTGACTTTTCCAGAAAGCAGCTCTCCCAGCAGCAGCAGCAGCAGCAGCAGCAGCAGCAGCAGCAGCAGCAGCAGCAGCAGCAGCAGAGAGAGTGAGAAAGAGAGAGAGAACTTTCCCTTATTATTCTTCCAATAATGAATTCCTGCTCCAAGTGGGCTGCTTCCATGTGTTTTCAGTCAAGTGCTGATGGCAGCCTTGCCAGGGGACATTTCCAAGAGGCTGTGGACATAATAGATGAGGGCTCATATTGACCAGTTTTTCTTCCAGTTTAGTCCTCCTGAGCCCTGAAATCAGAGATGAGAAATGCTTCACAAGATCTTGTTGGTGAACAAACATGGCTGCCACACCTCTTTGTTCCTTTTAACTAGGTAAAAAGTCATGGGTTTGAGGGGGGTTGTTTTTTTTTTTTTTTTTTTAAAGGAGGGCGCAGCTCACAGTGGGCCTTGTGGGGATCGAACCGGCAACCTTGGTTTTATTAGCACCACGCTCTAACCAACTGAGCTAACCAGCCACCCCCAAAAGTCATGGTTTTAAAGCTTCCCACAGAGAAGTTTGTAGACCTGGATCTTACTAACTTAAAAAAGACTTAACTTTCTCAGACCAGACCAGTTCTTTGCAGATGCCAAGACCTCCTTTCTTCAGGACTCAAAACATAGTCTTGGCATACCCTGACATCATAAGAACAAAGGGAGAAATGAGGTCACACCATTTCCTGCCTAAAACCTAATTAAGTACACAAAATGTTTCCAAGTAAGCGTGGTGGTAGGCCATGTTTGCTAAGGGATCACGCCTCCTCGTTATCCCCAAAGCAAATGTCTTCAGATAATAATTCAGTTTCAAATTACCTACCCAGAACTTGTACAAATTGTTAGCTATAGTTGGCTTCTTTTCATCTGAGAAGAGTTTCAGTTACCTCAGGTAAAAGGGGACAGGTGTTGTTAAGGCTATAGGTGGCCTAGAATTGGAAAGCCTTTAGGAGCAGAAGCAGCCCTGGGGATTCATTACCTTGGACTCTGCTTCTCTCTGCATTTCTACCCAAGGCCACACTCTCAGCAAATGTGCCCCACAGACTGTAGTTCTGCTTACTCAAAACTTCAGCTTGCATGTGGCTCACCCTAGTCTTTTCAGCTCCTCTATACCTCAGCCTTTCAGCTTCAGTTCCCATTGGCTTTTTTCCTTGATATTTCCTAGTTAAAATTCCTAAGAGAGGATCTCATTGGCTCAGGCTCCTCTTATTGTTTTGTCTCAGATAACATCATTGGTCACTAGCCAGCCAGTCAGTTGTAGCCTGAGGGAGGAGCTGAAAGCATGGCTGCCTAAGCCGCAGGAGATGTGGGCGAGGCAGCGTCCATGAGAGGGGCTGTGAGAGGGTGAGACGGTGCTGAGCTCCAGTGCATTCTTTGTATCCTTAGCTGGATTGCGGCAATGACACTCATTCTCTCTTGCTTCTTCCTCCCCTTCTTATCACTGTAAACCGGATCTCCCCTGTCCCAGCCTCGTCCCCCATCACTGCTCATCCCCCAGCCCCTGACTCCGATACCCTGCTTCTCACCTTGTTGAAGTGCCCAAATCACACAGGCATAGGACTAGTGAGTGGGAAGGAAGAGCTCTTAAAATGTATTTGAGAATATGAAGAAGATGGAGGAAGGTGTGGTGTAGAAAGAGGAATGGAAATAAAATCATTTTGGGCTAAAGAAAATCCCATTCTCAACATGAGACTGAAGTACCTTTCTTCTTCCTCCCAATCTTTAGAGCAATTTCCGTTTTCCCAAAACTAGACATCAGCAGAAGCAAGGGAAGCTTTCATCGAAGAGCCCTGACGGACTAGAGCGGGAAGATACTCTAGCTCCACTCTTCCCCACGACCTTACTCTGAACCCTTCAAGGATCCCTAGTCCCCATCCCAGACCCTTGCCTTTGCCCAGGCCCCCACCCTCAGTCTTCATGGAGCCCTGGGCTCAGATCCCGGAATAACAAGTCCCAAGCAATTTACTTTCAAACTAAGTTTTAGAACGCAAGTGAAGGACTCTGTTTAGGTAAGATCTTTGCCAATTGTGTTCTCCCAAGATGCTCAGAGCTCTTTATTGGCAGTTTTCATAAATTTTCATTATGTTTTTGGTGGACAGGTCATGTGTGGTGTTTCCCTCTTTCAAGTGAGTCAGAGAAGCTTTGTCTGAATTCATATGTCAATGAAAGGACTAGGGGAGAAATTGAATTATGATAGTAGGCTTTGCTTTTTATGGTTAAAAGGCCAACCCAAGCCATCTACATTCAAATTTCAGTATTTCCATGTACTTCTCAGTGGACATGAGGCTAGAAGTGAACCAGAGGCAAATCTAAACAACCCTATCTGTCCCTGCCCTTTCCTGAGCTCTGGGTGTTGATTAAATCATTGGTCAAACCTTGGCCTGTGACTGACACTTTGATCTACTGACAAAAATTGCAGTTTCCCTAGGAGCCAATGGTGGCAGAGAAGGTAGTTCTCGTGGTGTTGCTGCTGTGGGATTCTAGAGCCGGAGCCTCTGGATCTCTTCCAGATCTCTGCTCATTCCATTTAGAATGTGAGGTTGAAGTCTGTTGCCATTGGCTGTCCCTGGGATCTGAGAACCCATCTGGGGTTTGTCCAGCCTCTCTCTCCAACACCATCATCATCCCAACTCCTGAGTCATTCCCATTTCAACATCTTGAAAGTTGATGCAGAGATGGAGCAGAAGCCAGTTTGGCTTTCTCCCAGTTCTCTAGGCCCCTCTGGGGTTAATCAGCAACCACCTATCTTTGTGTTAATAACATAAGCCCCTCTAACTAGAACACCTGGAGGAAACCCATAGGAAGGCTTAAGACGAAGCCAATTTTACAGTCATTATTTTCACCATCACTCTGTTTAAGCTGGACTCAGACTTTCCAGACAAAAATAGCTTGCTAAACCCAACCAATTAGCCGGGCAGACCTGTAGCTCTCAATGTTCTTTAAGCCAACTTGGTTTTTAGTAATACTTTTCATGCTCACATCTCAACTCCAAAATCTCATTATGCTTTGAACTGCAGGCAACATCTTCCTACTTCAGGTGCACGGGGTTTAGTGAAATGTCCTGAGTGCATCTCACTGGTGAAATTCTTTAGCGATATCTTCCCAGCCCATCCTGATGGGAGTGCTCACATCACTGGAGAAATAATAGACCTTCTTAACCGGGATTGCTGCCGACTTCTCTTAGTAATGAACCCAAATGGCTTTGGATGTTAGGTGATTACCTATTCAGCCACAAGGGAATGGGGGCTGAGGAAGGGGAAAGGGTGGGCAGGGGATACATGGAAAGCAGTTCCCTGCTGTGTTGTTAGTCTGCTAAGGCTGTCATAACAGAATACCACAGTGGGGCTTAAACAACAGACACATATCTTCTCACAGATCTGTAGGCTGGAAGTCCAAGATCAAGGTGCTAGCAGGGTTGGTTTCTCTTGAGACCTGTCTCATTGGTTTGTAGATGGACCTTCTCACTGTGTCCTCACAGGGCCATTCCTTTGTGTGCGCTCTTAGTGTCTTTTTCACTTGTAAGAATACCAATCTTACTGGATTAGGGTCCCCCCTTATGACTCCATTTAACCTTAATTACCTCTTGTTAAAGGCCCTCTCTCCAAATACAGTCACATCAGGGGGTTAGGACTTTAACATAAGAATGGGGGGCACAATTCAATCCATAACACCTGCCATCCCTCTGTTTTTCCCATCTTCTGATGCTGCCGTTCTAATCCTGAGTGGGAGAAGAGTAGATATTGGTCAAGAAATGGCAGGTGTGACTCTGTGCAGTCAGTTTGAGAATAGCTAAGCTAGGTAGGGAGGGTGCCTGATAGGCAGTGAAAAGATGGGTGGATGGAGAGATGTTGGATGAATAAACAAATGAATAAACATCTGACTTAAGTAGTATGTTGATGACACCAAGGCAGACATTACATTCTGTTTGGGGGGGGAGGGTTGTAGTTTTTGACAGTGCAGGGGTTGCAAACTCAAATGCTCTGTTAGACAGGTAACAGAGTTGCAAAAGGAGACCAGTTTGCACTATAGGGAGTAGTGGGGACAGTGACAAATTAGAAATCATCTGCCCTGCCTAAAGGGGCAGCAGGTATTCAGCTCCAGCCAATGGTTACTTTGTGGGATGCCAGCCTAATGTTGCCAGAACTTTTGATTTTTCACAGAAAGCCAGAAATCCGGATTTTTCAAATGAAATCTTTTTTTTTAAAATAAACATTTAAATTATGGCAACTAATTCAAAATTTGTAAAATACTGGATGGGCCAAATAAACACATTTACAGTCTGAATGAACCCTGAAGGCTGTCAGATTTCCACTCTTGGGATACCAGAAAGACATTTGTAATGTCATCACACGGGGATATAGGTGTTTAAGAGCTCGGGCTCATGCGTACACTGCCTGGGTTCGTATTCCAGCCCACGATTTGCTAGCTTTGTAATCTCGAGCAAGTTACGCATGTAACTCACATTGTAAGGATGAAATTCGTTAATACGTGTAGATGCCTAGAACCATTACTGCTGCCTAATAGGAAAGCAATAACTGAGGCAGTATTATTAGGTAGTGTCACTAAGCCTCTTGGCTTCCTCATCTGTAAAATGGGGACATCACTTGCCTTACCTATCCCCCAAAGAAAAAGAAGAATATGTATGAAAGAGCTTGCCAAAGGTGCACCCCATGCATTCCTTTGGTTACTGTTCCCGTAAAGGAGGCTCAGTCTTGCCCAGTGCAGGGCAGGGGGGCCCTAGGAGGAGGAAGAGGAGGACAGCTAGGACCCGTCCTTTTTGGTTCCGAGGGTCATGTGGTTATTCTACTGTTCTTAGAATTTGGTGAGTTTTTCTTTTTTTATTACGGAAAAGCTAAATATTCAGCAAAATAGGGAAAATAGTATAATGAAAACCCAAATACCCTTTTCTAGACACAATAATTGTTAACATTTACCATATGCACTTCATCTCGGTGTGTGATTCTGGGCATGGAATGTGGCAGAGATGCAGTAAGGAAATGAGACGGATGGATGGAAGCATAATGGTCCTGAAAGGGAGGGCCGCTGAGAGCTGTCACCACCACAGGTACTCCTTATTTTTGCAAGAAAGTAAGATCCAGTCAGCTAGTAGATTCTTCTCTTCTGGATAGGACATGCAGAAGGGATTTTTGTGCAAACTAGTTTGTTATAAATGATATATTGTTACTGCTTTAAAGTGGTATAAACTGAGATACAGAAATTTTTTTATTATTTATAAAGTGTTCATTTATTGTTATTTTTAAGGTTTTAATTTTTCGCAAAGAGGATTTATTCATGTTTGGCCCATGTAACTGCAAATAAAAATTGTCTGAAGAGACTTTCAATGTGGAAGTGGAAACATCTCTGTCATAAAGAATTCAGGAGTTGAAACCATGATGGATTGATGAGAAACCCAGTAAAATCACAGTGGTCAAAAGACACATTGGTCACTAAAAACGAAAGGTTTTAGGAAGAAGAAACACTCAGATTCAAAGAAAGTAGAAAGGGCTCTTTTTGTTGAAGTATTTAAAAGAGTCTCTAAGACATATTGCCCCATTTCTCAGCATTAGCTGTTGCTGCATTTAAATGCGAAGGCTTCTCCCTGGAAAGCAACTAAACTTTGCTTTAAAATTCTATTATCCAGACCCTTCATTAATTTAAGCTGACATTCCTTCTCAATTGGGGCAAATCATCAAAGCTTTATTGTATTGAGAACCTTGAATCCAGCAACAAAGAGTGTGGGGTTTGGAGGGAAACGTGGGGAGAGGGAGGGGAGAGAGCTCCTGAGGCCCAAAGAAAGAGAGAAAGAAGGAGGGAGAGAGGCAAAGGGAAGCAGGGAGGAGTTGGAAAAGCAGAGAGAGAAACCATGGAGAGGTTGGGGAGAAGCAAGGGGCCAGGGTTTGGAGGAGCCCTGTGCCCCAGAGCTGCCCTTGAGCCACAGCACAGTAGAAGCTAAAGCAGCCTCCAACTTTGCCCTCACAAATATTTCTCCAGAGTAAGGATAAAAAGGGAGATAGGGAATAGAGGAAAGGAAAGCATTTCCCTATTTTGCATCATTCAGGTGCCTCTTGAAATTTCCACCTGTACAGCCCTGCCCAGCAACACCAGGTCTGGAAGGAAGCCTGTCCCTGAGGCCTGGGGCCTGGAACCCCAGCCCCTGTCATCAGTCATGTCTGACCCAGTTGCACCCCCACCCCAGGCCGCCAGCAGGGCTGTCTCGTGTGATTTACTGTTGGATATATGATGTGAGATGTACCAGGTGGAGTGCATTGGGTTCATGGTTGAGGTATAAGGCAAGGAAAGATATTTTGAAATGTGAGTAAATCATCCCCAGACTTTTATTGAGCATCTACGATTTATAACTAGTGTAAGAATTGTAAGGTGAACTTTACAGCCTTAGGGAAAACAGGGTTTCTCAATATGTAGCTGTAATAATTGAAATACTAACTGCAAAAACCAAAGGAGTCCCCGATGGTCTTTTCTCTGCACTGAAACAGCCCTCAAGGACACAAGAAACTCACGTGGACACTGGGGCAGACAGCTTCAGGTGTCCAGCAAGCCGTCTGAGACCGAGTCAGGGGAGGCTGTTGGACATCAGTCCCCAGCCCCCCACCTTCTAGCTCTGCGCCCTTCTCCACCTGGGCTCTCTGCTTCCCTTTGTATAGTTAGCTCACCTGGAGGGGTCTCCTACCACCTTTGGTTAGTGGGCCTACCTTTCTCACCCTCCCTGGCTGGATAACCCCAGAGTTAGTGGTGGTTCATCTTGAATCATAAATCAAGTTCTGAAAGACATTGCAACTTTGTGCTCAGAATCTCCCTAGAAGTCAAACTCTTTGTGGCGGTCATTTGCTTATGAGTAGAATGATGGATTCACCAAGTCTCTCCCTTTAAGAAAAATCTGGATGGTATCTGTAGGTTTCTCCTTGCCCCCTTCAAAAAAAAACAGCCCTGGTTAGGTCATTTAACATAGCTAGAATTCCACCCAAGAACCCCACACTCAGTTTCCACTATGGCCACAGCAAAGAAATCTCCAGTCATATTGTCTTGTTACATCAACAGAAATCATTTATAATTAACACATTCATTTTGCTTTCCATAGGCCCACTCTTCACTGGAATTTTCTTTCTCAGCCATTGCTGCACTGTAGCATGCCAGCTGTTTGTGCTGCATAGGGAGATAGGACCTGCCCAGATCTCGTTTATGAAAGCTGAGAGGCAGCCTCTGAATCTCTAGCCCTGGGAGAAAGCATCTCCATAAATCTGATGTGTGATGCCAGACTAAATCTTGTCTTGGAAACTTTTGAGTTTATTTCAGAGTTGCCTTGAGAGGCAGTGATGAACTATAGATGTCTGGTAGGTTTTCATTTTCTGGGTGCCTTTTAGTTCATCTAGAACCAACAGTGGCCTTTAGAGACTGTTTCTGGAGGTTTCATGTTCAAAGACTATAGGTTGGAGAAGCTTAGGGTTGAGTGTCAGAAATGACCAATTCCACCAGTATTGCTCTCTCAACAAAAGGCTGGGGTAGTTATTCAGTTGTAGGGGACTGGCCTGTGTACTACGGGACATTTGTCCTTCCTGCCTCATCCTCAGAATGCCAGGTGCATGCCTCAGTAACTGTAAGAACCAGAAGTGCCCTTAGGCCATATTCCAAGCACCGCTGGCTGAGAGCACCAGTGACGGTACCTCTGGGGGCAGATGCCATTAACTTCTGCCATTGGTGAGGGTGGTCACTCTGCCCCCAGGGACACCTCCCTCCCAGTGTAAGTTGCTTCCTACCCTGTTGCCTTCAGTGACCTTTGTTTTCCTGCAAGTCTGGTCTTGATGAATATTATTTTCATCGCTGATTTCTCCCTAGATCTAAAACTGTGGGCAGTGGGAAGGAGAGGAGGAAATTCCCTCCTAAGAAGTATGTTGTTCTCTGGAATGACTTTGAACTCTTTTTCAAATCAATGATTGAGTTTTCTATTTGTAACTTCCCAAGCCCATCAGAGTTTGGGATAAAAGAGATGGAAACAGGGACAGAAACAAAGGGATTCACCAGGACCCAAACATTGGGCTGTAACCAGTGGGTTTTCTCCACCGCACAGCACTTCCGTCCTGACTTGCATGTCAGTCCCTGAATACCATCCTTGTCTGCCTACAAGGCACGGCAGGTTCTCCCGATTTCTAGAAATATCAACATTCTCTGCAAGGCGAATGGCCAGAGGCAGGATCTTCTAGTGGGGTACAGGACCCTGGAAGAGCATGATTGCTCACCAAGAACCATCCAGAAAGGCTGTCAGATGAATCACGGTGTCTGATCTTGTCCTGCTTCTGGTTTCTCTGGGGCATGACTAACCACACATGCCAACGCCCCAGCTCACAGGCCATCTATTGAAGCCCTGCGTCCCGTCCGCCTGTCTTGCTGGGGCAGTGCTCTGTGCAGCTCTCAGCACATCCTGTTTGTTCAGTCGCCTTTGTCTCCCACTGGAGCAGCAGGGAGAGAGGATTCTTCTGAGTCCCTTGGCTTTGGGCTTTGAAATCAGATCCTGGCACACCTGATTACACTCAATAGCTGGAAATGGGAAGGATGTCCGATGGGCAGAGGGCGCTTGTTTTAAGCTCTGCACACCAGGAAGGCAGGGGCTGGGTCTCCTCCTCGGGACTTCACTGGAGGGGGCAGGATGCTCTGGCAGGAAAAGCAAACAGTGTAACTGAAGGGAAATTCACTTGAAAAAGAACTCAGAGCACTGTCCATCAAGCAGCATGTGAGCCACCCCGGAGGACACAAAGTGGGGCTTAGACTCATTCCTCTCTCCTCATACTTCCCTGATTGGGAATCATTCAATTCCAGTAACCATCCACCCGAGGGCCAGGGGAGGTCAAACCTGCTTTTTCTGGAGAACTGTTGCCTCTGAGACCTTGGCAAAGGGAATAAAAAAAATAGAGACTTACACACCAGCACAGTGGGAAGCTCAGCAGATGTTGAAACATTAAAGGGCAGCTCCTGTGCTTTTTCAAGAGCTCCTCAGCCTGCATGCAGTGCAAGCTTTCCAACAGAGAGGTGACCCTATGCACTAGTCCAGTGGAAAGGGGACTAGTCTATGGAAAAGTCACTAGGAAAGTGTCACACATACATAAATGTTTGAGCATCCTTGCACCCACACCCAGTTTAAGAAATTAATTACTGATGCAGTTAGTGTCTTCCCTGAACCGGTCCTCTTCCCCACCTCCCCGGCAACACCCACTCAGTCATTTCAGGCATTTCTTATACATTCTGGTGGTATGTGCGGCCCTTTTGGGGGGTAACCACTTAACCTTTCTGCGCCTCGCTGTCTTCATCTGTATAAAGGGGCGATTGACAGGATTAAAGGAAGTGATTTATGGTAAATATTTGACTGTCATTCTTATGGAAAGAAAAAAGTCAGCAGAAAGAATTGGGACAAATGCAAGGCCCTTCCCAGCCTGGCCCTGACTTGCCCGGACAGCCTGCAGCCCTCTGCAGCCTTCCAGATGCCATGTTGCCCAGATCCGCCATCTGTTTTCCTGCCTTTGGGCCGATGAGGATGCTGTGCTTACTTGCCTGTGATGCTCATACTCTGTCTCAATCTTGCCTCACCTCTCAGCTCAGATGTCACTGGCTCTGGGAGGCCTTTCCCATCACCCCAGGGAGTGACTCCCGGTGCTCCCCTGGCCCTCCGTCTGAGCCCTTGCAGTATGACCTGACGCGTCCAGTGTGCCTCCCCTGCCTTCACATTGAGCTGCACAGGCCTCAGGGACAGGGACTGGGTCTTTCCCACTGCCTGTTGGCCTATGACAGGCCCATACTGAGTGAGTGAATGAGTGAGTGAATGAATGATGGCTCAGTCATCAGATTTACAACTTTCTGCCCCAGTTAACATGTGGAAGTCCCCATGTCCCAAGTTCTCCTTATAGGCATTTTTCTCCTCTTCAGTCCCAAATCTTCTCTGCTCTGGAAACACAAAACTAAAAGGTTTCTTTATATTCCTCAAATAAAGTTGGAGCAAATATAATGGGAACATGAACTTTCTTCCCCCATAACTTCAGCAAACAACGATTTCAAAGGGAACCTTGGGTGGGCTTTACCCAGGTCTTGTACATCTTTTTCTAGGTGTCTTGCCACTTGGGTTCTTTTCCTTCTTGCAGCCTGTAGAAATTCTTAAAGACAGAGAAATGCATAAACTTATTAATCTTGCTTAGAAAATCTGTTTTACCACCACAGAAACAAAATATTGGCAAACAACAGTCTGGCTATTAAGGAGTTCTCACCCACAACCATTGTTCTCTGCTAAAACCTTTGGTTGCTACTGTCGTAGAGTCAGCATTAGTCATGGAATTTTAGAGAATGTGTCTCAGAAGTGGGATCAAGAGTAAGCTTGACAGTAATCTGCACCATAAGCCAGTTTGGTGCCCTGGTACTGAAAATGGGCACACGGGTCTGCTCAGGAGGAAATGTGAACTGAGAGTAAGAGCAGTGGTTGGATTGTGTGCACAGAACACAAAGGCCAGAATATTTTTTTTAACTTTTTAAATTTTTATCGAGGTGAAATTCACATAACATGCAACATTTTTTTTTTGTAAAAAAAAAATTTTTTTTAGTTAAAGTTTATTGGGATGACAATTGTTAGTAAAGTTACATAGATTTCAGGTATACAATTTTGTAATATATCATCTATATATCACATTGTGTGTTCACCACCCAAGAGTCATTAATACGCAACATTTTCAAGTGAACAATTCAGTGGCAATTAGTACATTCACAGTATTGTATAACCACCACCTCTGTCTAGTTCTAAAACGTTTTCAACACCCTGTGCCTTAGGCAATCCTCCTGAATGCCTCTTCCTCTCAGCTCCTAGAAACTACCAACTTTCATTCTGTCTCTATGGATTTATCTATTCTGGATATTTCATGTAAATGGAATCACACAGTATGTGGCCTTTTGTGTCTGGCTTCTTTAATTTAACATAATGTTTTCGAGGTTCATTCATACTGTAGCATGGATCAATATTTCATTCCTTTTTATGGCTGAATAATGTTCCATTGTATGTATCGAACACATTTTGTTTATCCATTCATCCACTGATAGACATTTGGGCTGTTTCCACCTTTTGGCTGTTGTGAATAGTGCTGCTGTGAACCTGCGTGCACATTTATTTCTTTGAGTGCCCATTTTCAATTCTTTGGGGTATATACGTAGGAGTAGAATTTCTAGGTCACATAGTGATTCTATATGTAACTTTTTGAGGAACTGCCATCCTGTTTTCCTCAGTGACAGAACCATTTTACATTCCTACTAGCAGTGTATGAGGACAGGTCAGATTTTACCCTTTTGGGAGTCACGTTCTAAAATGGTATGAGGCTCTTCCAGGTCTCAAGGGCCATGTTCCGTGCACACAGAGCTCATGATCTGTATGTAAATATACACATTCTGCACAGGAGAATGTGGAGCCCTCACTAGGCAAGTTGAAGGATGGTTCAGAGAATAGTGGACTTTACCCACCTACTTGCCATGTTATCCTTAGCTAAGCAAGGAGCAGACTCAAGAATTTCGTTGTCTAATGGGTCTTATTTTCACTTCTTTCCAGTTAGTTTTCATTATGACCCTTGTCTCAAGACTGTCAGGTCGTCGTGACTTTTCTATCCTTAGCCAGATTCCAGTAAACATGTGGGACTCGGTTAGTATGTGATTCAGTGTTTAGAGCTCCCACATTTGTGAAAGCTGAACTCTACACATGCCACTCATCAACATCTGCAAGCCAGAAATAGCAGGAACACCTTGAAAGAGAAGCTACAAAAGCAGTTATTAATAGTAGCTGTGAAGGAAAAAGGCAAGGCCATCAGCAGAGCCTGCTGCGTTAGACTCGTCAGAGGGAAAGACCTAGAACTGGTTTCTTTCCTGAAACCACTTGGAAGGAGTCGAGGTCTACATTAAATTTATATATAAGTATATTATTTGATTGAAAGCATAAAAAATACTATTGCATTATAATCTTCCTTCCCCCACAGTCTGGTAGCTGAGGTGGTTGCACTTTTGGAGAGAAGGCCTTCCTGAGAGAGGCCTGGGAACCCCTGGGTCTATGTCCGTTCTATTAGACATGGATTTTATAGCTGAACAAGGGGATGAAAGAGGAAATAGGAAAGGGAGGAGCTTCATGGGGAGCACGGCCCTGAGAAGGGAGCCAGGCCAGAGGAGGACTTTGAGAAAAGAGAGGAGTAGGTCCCTTGGAGGTTTTTGGGAGGGGGAGAACTTGACAGGATGGCAAGGAGAAGAGGAAAAGGGGAAGGGTTTGAGCCCTGGGGGAATCAATGCTTCCTGTGGGGCTTGGCAGGAAAGAGAGGCACCACACCCTTTGGAAGTAAGACTTCTGAGCTCACTCATAAGCCTTCAGGGGCAAAATGGGCTTTGAAACCCCAATGTATCTGGCTAAGAACAAGAGGCCTCTGGATGCAGCTCTGGTTTGAGCCCTGCCGTTAAACGCTGGGTGGCGAGGAGAGGGTCTCAGTTTTTCACAGGGCAAGAAGCACTTATCTTCACTACCTGCCAATAAATAAAGAATTAACAGCCAGATTATCTTCTGAAGATAGACTATACTCCCTTCTTGGGGCCAAGTGGAGAACCAGTCATGTCAGCATGGAGAGGAGTGAGCCTCCTCACCAGCCACAAGTGAGAGCTCTTGTCTTGACTTTTCAGTCGTAATCCAATAGGACATTTTGCAGGGTTAGTGGGTGTGGTGGGCAACATGGTGGCCTCCCAAAAAGATATGTCCATGTCCTGATCTTTGGAACCTGTGACTGTGACCTTCTCTGGAAAAGGGTCTTTGCAGATACAATTAAGGATCTTGAGCTGAGATCATCCTGGCTTACCCAGGTGGGTTCTAAATCCAATAGCAAGTGTCCTTATAAGAGGCACACAGATGAGAGACTTACAAAAAAGAGGAGGCCATGTGACCACAGATGCAAAACCTAGAGTTATGTAGTCTCAAGCCAAGGAACCACCAGAGCCACCAGAAGCTGGAAGAGGCAGGCCAGAGTTCTCCCTGAGAGCCTTCAGGGGAGCGTGGCCTGCCTACACCTTGGTTTTGGACTTCTGGCCTCCAAATCTGTGATAGAATACATTTCTGTTGTTTTAAACCACCAGGTTTGTGATAATTTGTTGTGGCAGCCCTAAGAAACTAATACAGTGGGGTTGTACAGAGAGATGACGTGACTGGAGAGTGAGATAATCTGGAGGTCTGAAAAGCAAGTTCAGTGCCTGGATTTGTTGCTGTGTCTGAGGTGAATTTTGTGCTGTGGTTCTGTTCTCTCGTGTTCCCCATGTGTTTGCTCATCATGGCTGAGAGCAAGGCTCACAGCTCACTGGAGGATACTGCTCAAGATGGGAGGGGGTCAGGTCAGCCCCTCACACCTATTTGAAATGGTGGTGATAGTAATGACCACACACTACAGAACGTTCAACACATGCTAGGTAATTTACATACATTACCTCATTTGATCCTCAAAACAATCCTAAAAGGTTTGTATTCTCAACCCCGCCTTACAGATGAGTGAACTGAGTTTCTGAGAGGGCATGTAGCCTATTCAGAGTCATTCAGGGAATGATGGTGGAGCCAGAGCTTGAGCTCAGGTTTGCATCTGCTTTATCCACAGTCTCACAAAAGGCTCTAGCCCCACAAAGACGGCTGGCCCGGTGCCCCCACAGCACCTAGCTGGCTGACAAGGAAGAATTTGTTTATTTTCTGAATATTAGCACACTGGCACTATAGTTTGGGTGATGGATTGATTGAAATTAATGTTGTGAGGACCTGGTTAGACCCTGCTAACAGCAGATGCGTGGAAGACATCTGCATTTAGGGGAAGATCTAGTCAGAATTGATTCTGATCAAGACCCTCTCAGCCCGAAGGCTCAAGCCTTTCTCCTCTCAGCCATGCTGGGGGAAACGATGAAACCCTTCACCAAGTGGACTCTTCCATGTGAGGAGCTGCACTGCCCACAGAGAACGCATCCGGCGTCACTCGCTGCCTTTGCCAAGACCCAGAAGAGAGGAAAGTGGCTGGAGAGCAAGGCTCTGAAAAGGGCCTGTCCTGCGCAGACTGACATTATTTGGGGCCTTCTCTTTATCAGAATGGACTCAGGCAAGGCTCTGTGTGTCGGGAGTCCTGCACCTTTCACAGAGTCTCTATGGGAGTTTTAGGAAATCAAGGCTGATCTCTCTCTCTCTACAGCTGACTGGTGTGTGGCTAATAGGACAGTCTTTGCTGTCCTTCCAGCATTCCTCATTGGAGGGAGTGCAGGAGCAGGAAGATGACCCAAGGGCCTGCCAGATTTCCTCCCACACAGACCTCTGTGCAAGATAAAGTCAGGCAAGGCTGTGCCACAGGACAACAGCATAATAAATTCCCCTCCGGCCTCCTCCCGGCTCATTGTTCTGTGGCTGGGGTTGTTTTGAGTACGATCAAAGGAAGGAAGAGCCCTGTGCTATCAGGCTGGGGAAGAAGGATGCTCTCCTGACCGCTCCTGTTGCCCTTGGCCACCCTCATTTTAAATATGAGGAAACCAAAGGGCAATATGCAGCCTAACCCCATCCGCATGGTGAGGCCACACTAGATCTCTGGTGAGGCAGCAACCCTATCCAAACCAGCGACAGCTGCCGTGGTCATCCAGTGCTGGTCCTTTCACCCAGGCTAGGGGTCTGGGAGGCCCGAGCACAGGGTCAGCGGCAGTATAGAGTGGGAGCCGGAAGTGGGCCGTGGACGGGCTGCATTAGCTGTTGTTTACCTCTTGGGCTGAGAAGCAAGGCCATGAGGCCACAACCGTTGGAAATAATAGGCCAAAAAAGGAACTTCCTGAGTGAGGCTGGCCTAGTGCATGCGCTCATGACAGTGATAGCTCAAGTTCTCCATAATGTCGTCAGATTCAGGACTTGTGACCTTTCCTACGCTCAGCCCAGGTTCAGGCACGGGCATGGGCGGTGTGTGCCATCTGCCCACACAGCTGGATTCCTGCAGGGAACTAGAACAGAAAGCCGGCTTCCTTCAACCTGGACTTCAGAGGCGGGAAGGAAGGGCAGAGCTGAAGCTTCCCCCTGACGACTCTAAGGTTCAGGGAGGGCTGTGCCCCCCTGAGACGTTTGCCCTGCTGATGCCCAGAGTCTGATTCTCCAGGTGCCCAGCTATAGCCGCCCGGTCACCTTTGTCTGGGCTGGAGGCCATGTTTGAGCCATCAAAGGAGACTCAATGGGGGAGGATGTCAATGTGCTTCCTCAACCAGAAAGGTGGTTTGAGTTTGGCCAAAGCAGCCCAAGCAAACAAGCAGAAGCCTGTCAATTGAAAGATGGGGGCTGCTGGGAGATCACACGACAACAAAATGAGAACCATTATCAGTCTCGTCCCAGCCTGAAGGAGGAAGAGCCTTTGAAGCCACAGACAGGCTGAACAGAACTTTCCACCTGAGAGACGCTGGAGATGGGAGGTCAGGCTGCATGCAGCCCCCACAAAAACTGATCAAAGCCTCCTGCAGAAGGGAGGTGGCCCACAGCTGCATCCCCACTCCCCCAGGGGGCCGCCCAGGGCTTTCTGAAGGCAACCAGGCTGCCTTTGCAGGGGCCTGTGGGAAAACCCAGCACAGATGCACTATGCAGCCAAACCCCCAGCACTGCTGGGAGAGGGGAAAATAAACCCCTCAGTGGTCCTGAAAAGAAGAGACAGGGAATAAAAGCACACAGAAAATGCTAAGACCACCCACCTGATGAGCGCCTACCTTTCAGAAACAAATAACTCCTGGCTTCCCAGGCTCAGGCCTAAAAGAACAAACAGACTGAACAGGCTGCCTCAAAGCCCCATGCGCTGAGGGGGCCCTGAGAAGCCCGGCTCCTTCTAAGCATCCAAAGCTTAATTTAAATTGTGTTGGCCTCTGTAGTTTCTATTCCAGGGCTTCTTGCATCCACTCTCTTCCCTGGCAACCTGGAAAACCACAAGAAGCCTCATTCAGGGATGGAGAGGGCCCTATGTGGACCCTGTTAGCACATTTCTCAAACTGGACAGCAGTACCTGCAAGGGAATGTTCTAGGGGCATCTTCCAGGCTGGATCTGGGGGACGGATCTGCCTTGGGAACGGTTCTGCCTTGGACGCAGTATCTGTTCTGCCTTGGACGCTATATCTGTTCTGCCTTGGACGCTGTATCTGTTCTGCCTGGACTAGTCCCTCAAGGGCAAGCCTCAGCCCACCCTGCCTGGCCTCGTGCCTCTTCCTTCCTGCCCAAAGCTCACCTTTGGAGAACTGGCACTTCATGGAGCCCACAGTTTGGCCTGCTCTGAAGTGGGTGCAACAAAGCAAAGTCATTTCCATTGTGCTCCACTTCTGAAAAGAATGGGAGGGTTCTTTCCTTCTCCTTCCTGGGAGTAGGTGTGGAAGGAGGGAGATGGGGGATAACCATGTGGACGCGTTGGAGGTATTCGGGTGGAGGAGTTGGGGATGGGAGGAAGAGGGTTACCCAGCAGGGACAGGGGGAAACTAGATGAGAAGGTTTCAGAACCACAGGTTTAACCAGCTGGCATTCTTTCCAAAAGAGATGAACAAGAACTGGACAGAGAGCCTCAGGGATGAGAAACAGAACTGAGGACAGAGGCATCTCCTTCCCCTTCTCCAGAGGCCAGATCCTGAAAAGGGGAGCAGCTGGGAATGGCTGAACTCCCACCCACTACTCACTAGGAGATTTATATCTTTTTTTGACTTTGCCCCATGAGATGAGTGGGGTTGTCTCCACTGAACAGGTGACAAAACAGAGCTTTTAAGAGGTGACCAAGGTTCTCCTAGGACACGCATGGAACTGTCAGTCTAGAACTCAAGACTCACGTGGCTTGGCTCTGAAGTTCATAAACCTTCCCCACTTTTTCCAATCCTGCCCTGCCTCTCAGTGCTACGCATATACTCATAGATGTTCCATAAATATTTGCTAAATTGAACTGAACCGAGTAGCTGAACACACGCAGCCTCTTTCACCCTGACCAAGAGGAATCCTTTGAGGGTCTGGGTTATGGAAAGAAATTCGTTGAGGCACCAAATGCAATCCTGCTCTGAGGTGCAAGAAGGCCTTTTTGAAATTAATACTTAATAAAGTTTACACGGACCCCCAAAAGGAAAAACAGAGGGAACTGGAACAATAAAAAAAAGCAGAGTAGGTAGATAATAAAACTTCACAGTGTTGTCTTTCATCCAGGAGCACAAAGCGTTCACAGGCTCTAATTACACCTTCATCCCCACGGCCCTTTTTGAAGTTGGGAGGTGCATGTTCACAGTACCCCTCACTTTAGGCATGGACAGATCTGGCTACCAAACGCCTTAGCAATTCTCCCCAAGGCAAACAGAGCATAGAGCTGGAAGTGGAAGCACAGCCTCTTTCCCCAAACCTATGTTGGATGTTCCCTCTGTGTCTCCTAACTCATCAAATAAAGCCACGTTTTTCTTTGAGAGTTTTGGGAGTGGGGGTGGGGTCAGAAGGTCTAGAAATGAGTGGGGGCAGAGCGGAGGAATGAGGCCTCATGTTTGCCTGCACAGAGAATAAATCCCACTTTACTTGTATATAATCATATGCACATTCTTTAATTTAGGCATGTGTCCATTTGTGTACCTCCGTGGGTGCTCACAGTCGTGACAGCCCAGAAGCCTGGGCTGGGACACCCACGGTAGATGGTGTTACACCCGACAGTAGGCGCTTCTGATAATGAAGGCTGGAAGACGGTGTCTGACCTCATACCCACCATGAAGGGTCTGGGGAAAACGTTCCTGGAGGACACGGGATGTGAGGCTCAGACAGGTGGAGATGGGAACCAGGACTTAATTGCAAAGGAGTAATCCTTTTTCTTTTTTTGTCTGGTTCATGTCCATTCATGTCATTTCTTGGCTTTAATAATACAATAATAATAATTGCATATGGCTTTTTAATGGCTCTCCATTGCCAAATAGCATTAAGCACAAATTCCTTCATTGGACCCTGGAGCACTTTCGAAGTGTGACTCCATCGAGGACCCCAGTCTTATTTCTTGCTTCTTTCCTAATGTCTGTGCAGTGGTTCCCAATTGGTGGGCTGCAGACCTGTGGGGGCCATGGAGTTTCAGCGAGGGGTCCCTAACTCTGTGCACCACACCAAATATGGGCTGCAGCCTGATTCAATAGTATATAAAATTAAGGCTCATTTCAAAGGGTTGTCCAATTTCTAGAAACTCTTTGTCATTGTGTTTTCTTGGGTACTGAAGTTCCACAATTATTATAAGAAATGGCCTACGTTGTGGTAGTTGTTTTCAAACTGGGATCCAAGGAACCCCTCAGAGAGTCCCTGAAATATAGCTGGGAGAAGGATCAGGATCGAGCCAGAGCAATGGGACCCCCGTCCCCCTCAACACACACAACTAACTCACCCCCTCTCATTGTAAGATTTTATTTGAGGAAAGGATTCTGCTGGGGAGGAGAGTAGGGTGGAGTTTACAAGTATGGCTGAGAACAAAGTACATGTACTAGCCAGCTCCTTGCCACTGTTCAGTGTAGCACAGTGAGAAATTTATGACCTCCCAGTTGCTCATGCCATGTGGTGTGTGATAGATGCAATGGAAGGTATTCCTTCTGTCCACACTCACACGGTAAGCACCCTCGGTTTGTCAGTTTCTTAAATGAATTAAGTCCATCCGGCTCTTGGATATAAGAAATGAACTTGTACATTAGCCAGTCCAGTTGTCAATGCAAAGACAGTATCCCCTTTGCAAGTGTAGTGCAACATTTATTGCTGTCGGGGAAGGGGCAGGGAATTCTCTTTACAGCAGGTCCTTGCATAACGCCATTTCATTTAACTTCATTTCGTTACAACATTGATGAGGGGGAAAAAAACTGATTCCAAACCTGGGCCATTGTCTGTATGGACTTCTCCCTGCGTCTGCGGGGGTTTTGTCTGGTTTCCTGCCACATCTCAAAGATGTGCATGTTGGGTGAATTGGCGCGTCTGCATTGTCCCGGTCTGAGTGTGTATGTGTGTGTGCATGGCCCCTGCGATGGAAGGGTGTCCTGTCCAGGGTGGGTTCCCACCTGAGCTGCAGAGAGAGGCTCCAACCAACTACAACCCTGAATTGGAATATGCAGATTAGAAAATAGTGATCTTATTTGTTTTTATTTATCTTTCTTAAATGTATGTAGCGCTCACATTTATTTCAATGTTTAATATTAGAAGTGTCTGGGGGCTTTATTTAGAATGTTGATGATGTTTCAGTGACCAGAAACATGCAGTGGGAACAAAACTATTGTTTGTATCAATTAGCCTATGGTTCAATTGGTTTTGTGATGTCATTTTGCTTAAAGTTGCAGTTTCCAAGAACCTACTGATGATGTTAAGTGAGGACTTACTGTGTACCAGCTGTCCTTGTGCATCAAGGTTCCTAGAGGGGTAGTGGACACGTGGCAGCCATTTTTATCTCCTTCAGTTTCTACCCAAATTAGTCTTTGCTCATTTGGTTGGTGCCTCCCACCCAGACACTGTTTGCTTTCAGGCATCCTGAGCCAAGAATAATGGAAATAACACGAGGTGGCAAAGCAGGATCCTGAGATAAGACTTCCAGAAAGTCTTCAGCTGAGACTCCATCCTCCCAGCCTGGTTTCAGACAGGGCAACAAATAAAGAAACCTCCTGAGCAATCCAGAAGAGTGCTCATTAGTGTGTGAAACTCAGGCAGGAGATCAGAAGGGATGCCTTTGTCCCTGCTTTTCACTCTGCTGTCCACACATACTTCTAAAAAGCCACCTTCCCAACACCCGGGCTTGAGGTAAAGTCTGCAAAAGGGGTGGCAGTCCTCTCTGTTACATAAACTCCCTGTTAGAGGCAAAGGAGAAACAATGGCGAGCAGACCCAGGCCTGTCACGGCTATGACTGAGCCAATTGGAATGTGACTCGTGTGTGTGCGCGCGCGCACGTACATGTGAATATAAACATACTTGGCTCTGAGTTCTTGTGTGCTGGGGGTATGCTGAGGAGGGCAAAAAGTTGTGTGTGTGTCTGAGAGGGTGACAGGAGCGCCCGCAGGCCTAGATGCTCAAATTTATAGTTAAGGTGGGGCGGGGTGATGGAACCATGGGGAAGTTTTGAGAATGGGAGTGCCTGTATATGAACACATATCTCTGTTCATGTGTGTTGGGGGAAACTGAGGGAAATTTTGTGTTTGGGTGTGTGCGCATGGGGCATGGCTCAGTTGGAGTCCCTCTGTCACCCTCAGGCAATTCACAATGCATAGGGGGTGTGCATGCATTCAAGTGTGACAAGGGGAAGCTAAAAGAAAGTTTTGAGAGTCTGTGAAAATTCTCACAAAAAAATCTGGCAACTCCCCATACCACAGGTTGGTACACACTCAATGCTTTTGAAGTTCATTTCCTGTACTAGTTACCAGCCCTTGTTTATACAGGACACACACTATGATTTAGAGCAAAAGCTCCAGGTATCAGAGGTGAGTTGAGGGACAATGTATTTTGCAAGGATGAGGAAGGAGAGTGGAAGGGAGTGTCACTGCCCTGTGTCTTTTGAAGGACCAACGAAACCAATTTTCAACATTAACCCACAATTCCCACCTTTCTGTGCTTCGGAGGGCGAGAAGGTAGAGCTCTAATTTTAAAACTCTGCCCTCCTTCATTGCGCTGAAGCCATTTTAGCGCCCAGTCTCCTCAGCCAGTCGTAGCTGGACATTCTTGTATGTTTATGTGTTTTTAAACTTGTCTGGCTCACTCTACTCTGAGCTTTAGTTTGTGAGCCCAGCCCCAGGAAGTGTTTATGAGCTTCTTCACTCTGCTTTCTTCTGGCTTGCCTTTGTTTGGTGGCACAGAAGGGTAGAGCCTGACTTAAGCGCTCTGTTCTTTGTATGAGGGCACCAGATCACACAGGGTCCTGGGACCCGCATCCACAGCCACGCTGGAGAGTTTGGCCCAACCCCACCGTGGCGTGCACACGGGAAGACATTTCTGAATGCCTCAAGAGGGGGAGAAACTGTACTCTACAAACAAGTCCTTGGCATGTGACCTTCTCAGACTCTTGCCAGTGTGTTCATCCATGTGGCACCCAGCTCATGATAAGTGCTCAGCGGCCGCTCGCTAACCGTGGTGCGTTCCATTCTATCCAAGGGCCATGAAGCCATTACCAGAGTCAACGGAGCCGACAGTCCCTCTTCAGCACAGCTCAGGATTTTGCTGGCTCAGGTCCTGAACGCCGCATGGGTTCCTGATTTCCTGATGCACCCGTGTGACAGTTATGAGCCTCTGCTCTTCCTCTAGTGTAGACTCAAGGAAGCAGTAGCCAAAATCTCTTGCCTATTGGGTTCCATGGAGTCGAGAGTCTGAGAACCTATCAGGAAACTGAGTCCAGACAAAAATAGACCTGTGAGGAATACACCCACAACCCTTAGGGGTGGTGGAAGCAAAGAGTTCCAGTCAGAGAATGTGCTAGAGGCTCACTGGGAGGTAGAAGCCAGAGGAACTATGCCTTGTCCTCTATCTGCCAAGGTCTAGCCCTGCTTAAAGCTACTTCTGAGCACAGAGTCCCTCTTATGGTGGGACCCAAGATGCTGATGGGGTCATTTCCAGGCTTTGCTCTGGTCCAATGCAGGACTTCAGTTGTTTACAGTGAAAGAGTTTGCTTCATACTCTACCGCTGCTCAGTTGGAGTCCCTCTGTCACCCTCAGGCAATGTACAATCTTAGTCATTTGGACACCTCTGAACAATGGCAGGATTCTAAAGATTGGGACCCATGACTCCCCACGAATTCTGAAACTTCTTTGAGGCACTGCCTGAAGTTCAGGGAGAAGCTTGCTAAGGAAAAGAGATCTGGAGATAGCAGTGAAGATGGAGACAGTGAGGTACAAGCCATTTCCTTTAGAGAACCGCTCAGCTCCTGTTTGCCGAGGACCTTTGCAGAGAGGTAACATTCTGTGCAAGCCAGGGTGGCTGTCCGATGATCTGTGGTTCTGTTCAAGGTCCAACACAACCACCTTTCAGAGTGTTCTAGGCCACTGTGATTTTAGCGTGGGGAGACATCCTTCCTTGGCCAAAAGGGTCTCCACCTGGAACCTGGCCTGGCCCTGGAGGAAACAGGTTCCTATGGGAAGAGGCCTGCACTTGCCCCTCCGGCTCCAAGGCAGCAGCTTTCTTGGTGTCATCCGCCTGCCTGCCAAGACTAGTCCCTGAGAGGATGCTGATTTCTCAGGCTCCCCTGCCTGTCCCCACAGTGATCCCAGCAATTAGTTCCCAACGGCCTTGGAAGGGGGCCTGATTGCATTTCCAGCTTCTAGCATTTGCAGAGGAGGCTTTTCACTCAGGTTTTCTTACAAAGGAGTTTGTGTTTAGGGAAGGGCTGGGTTCCCTTCCCCTGTCCTCCCTGAGCACCCCATGTCTGCCTGTCATGGAATCATAATTTGCCCTTTATTTGTATCTTCCCCTGCTAGCCTGGAAGTCCCTGAAGGCCAAGGGCTATCTTGCAGCCACACTTAGAGGAGAGTGGGGGGCAGCTTGGGGTCCTGGTTGAGTGAGAGCTGCCTAGGACCCAGAAGGCCTGGCTGAGTGCCCCAGCACTCACGAGCCATTGGGTCTTGGATAAAGGCATGTACCGGCTGGCCTGATTCTCATCCCCAATCCACTGATGCTCAGTGCTACATTTCCTTACCTAAAAAATGGAGATATATTACCGTGAGCCCCTCACTGGGTGGTTCATAGAACCATACATGTAAAAACTTTGTACAATGGCCATTGCAACACACAGAAGAGAACGGTGTTATGTTAAAGCCCCCCAACTCCCTTCATTACATCATCTCATGAACAGATCTTCCTAACTCTGCTGCCTGCTTCCCATCTAACCTTCAGTGAGTTACTTTATCAAAGTGGCTCTGTTTCTTCATCTGTGAAGTGGGAGTATAGATTTGTCAGGGATTTGGCCCATGGGTCATGGTTTGCTGGCTCCTGCTTTAGCTCATGATAGGTGTCCAGCAAAAACGTGGGAAATTCACTTGTTGAAGATAGGTGAGTAGAGGCCTCTCTGCTCACCTTGAGCCTTGATTTTGACTCTCTCCACAGGCCCAGGTTCTGTGTTCCTGCCATGGGGTCACAGCAGCAAGACCCTCACCTCCTCTTCACTCCCCTCCCCCAGCCTTAGGAGATCATAGGCTCATTCAAACCCACCCACTTAAAGGAGAGCAGAGTTTTTGTGCCTTCCAGGATCTGTTCCCTTTCCCTCCCCACCCAGGGCCTTTCCCCTCCATCCCGTTTGTGGGACACACAATTTGTAATCTCCTTAAAACCAAAGAAGCGAGGTCTCTGATTCATGTAGATTAAAATCAGCTGCAACCTATTAATGGCCCAGAGCCCAAGACAGATTTTAGGAAACAAAAACACTGGACCAAATTAGACTGAACTGGCCTCTGTCTCCAGGGGAGGGAGGTGGGGTAGAAGACTGGGGGTGAGGGGAGTGGCCATGTGGTTTTAATTAATTTGGATTCTCTTCCTGAAGCTAATTCACCCAACACAAAGCATGTGTAGCATCATGGAAGCGGCCAGCCTTGGAGCTGGGCGCTCTGTGGTGAAAGCCCCGGGTCCTGTTGGGGGGGCTGGGGCTGGTTGTGTGTCTGTAATTAACAGGTTTCAAAGTGGTTATTTGGAAAAGAGAATTTCAGTGGCGCGTTAAAATCCTTTCATCAGCCATCAGCCAGCAAGGCCTTCAGCAAGGTACTGGCCACTTACAGCTTCAGAGAGCTTTGGATTCCCAAGGTCTTGTTTGAGAAGGTGGAGGCTTTTGCCATTGCTTTTATTAGGCTGATGGTCGCCATGATTTTCATTGCTGTTTGGTTACTGGGGTCATAAAAATGTTGCTCTCTTCCTAGAGTACCTAAGAACATTAAAAAGAAAAGCCTTTATGGAAGTTACATAACATACAGGCTGTGACTCCCTCATGGGAAGAGGGCTGGCTCTGCCTCTGGACCAGGGAAAATCACAAGGCTAGAAGAGGCAGGGCGACGAGCCAGCACCCCGTCCCAACCTCACATCTGAGGAAACTGAGGCCTAGAGAGAGGCCCCAATGAAGCCGGTTTGGACTCCTGCTCTCAGACTCCTGGTTGGGTGTCCTTTTTAGTCCTGGTACATCAAGGCTGTGAAAAGAGTTGGAAAGGTAGAGAAGGAGTCTAAATTCTACCGGACTGGTGTTTGGGACACTTCTAAGGGGGGGAAGGTAATGGTCAAACTCACGTGCAGCTTAAAATAAAAAGCTGCACTGGACAAGGAAACGATCAGGCCAGTGCTGAGCATTTTGATGATACGTATGGGAGGGTAAGGAACTCTCCTCAGACTCTAGAATGGCTGCACTGAGGCGCTGAGAGGAGAAGAGTCACTGGAGCCTTCACTTGGCACTGACAGCCCTGAGCTGCAGAAAGGAGGGAAATAGGTACCAAATCCCACAAGCCACAGAGATGATTTCTTCCCACTCTGAATATAAAACCTCTGAAACCTCATCAGGCTCCCAGAATCACCATATGGGGTGACAGGAACTTCGGTTAAGCCTATGTTATTTGATAAATGGAACACTAGCCTGGCTTTACTTCCTGTTTTGATGATGGCTACCTTCCAGAACTTTCTTTCATGGAGGACATGAAAAATATTCTGGGAGAATTGCTATTAAATAACTTCTGGTGCTTAAAAACAATGGATGGTCTCCAGAGCAACAGGCCTTGCTTTCAGAAGGATATAAGTAAGACCTAGTCCATGATAAAGCTATGAAGACGTGTTCAGAGGATTAGAGAGTGTCAGAACTGGGAGGGAAATTTGAGTCCAGCCAGTCTGAGCCTTCTTTTTACAGATAGAGACACTGAAGCCTTGCAGCTGGAGTAGGGATCCAGCCCACGGTTTCTGACTCAGGGTTTGCTCACGTAGACATGCTTCCCCAGGCTTCAGTTCCCCTTTGCTTTTCATTCATTCATTCATTCATTCATGCATTCATTCATTCTTTATTGATTACCTCCTATGTGTCAGACACTTCTAGGCACTGCTAATTTTGTTTCTTTGAAGTTTTCAGAGGTGGAATAAAAGAGATACATTTCTGTGGAATTCATTGAAGAAGGAAAGGAAATTTTGTCCCCAAAAATCTAGGTTTTAGAAAAACTTTGTGAGCCTGGGCATTTTTAGGAAACACCTGCCTTTCTGGGTGTGCCTTTCAGATGACCAAATGATTGTCATGTAGGGACGGGCTGCTTCTGCTTATGGTGACTGCCTCACTTCCAACAGCCACCTAGGCAACGTGGCCCAAAGGTTTCTGGGAGTGGAAATCATCAGGGATTCTCTAGCTCCAAGTTGGAGTGAGTGCTGGCAGGAACGCAGGCCAGTTGAAGCCATGTGGTCCCCCAGTCTGCTTCCCATCCTCCTCCTCCTACAGTTCACGTGTCAGTCTTTGCTCTTATTTACCTCTATGTGAATAATTCCTCTTTTATAAATCAGAAAACTGGGCACTGAGTTTTGAATTATCTCTGATCCTTAACTTTCCCGAGGCAAAAGAAATTAAACCAACAAATCTCTGTGTTTCTCATGGTTCAGTATCCAAATTATGGACTCACTGATCTGTGTAGAGGGAGCCAAGCCTGAGCCTACCTGTCCCTTTCCACACCCTCACACTCACAGCACACAGTCCTGCATTCATTCATTGATTCATTGATTCATTCAACAAATGCTCAGTGAGCATCCGTGTGCCAGACTCTATTCTAGACATTGGCGATACAGGGTAAAAGGAGACAGTGTCCTTCCATTCCATTTCCATCTTAATGGGGATGACAGCCAATAAGAAAACAAACCAATGAAATATATGTATTTATATATTTTAAAATGATACATATTTATATCTTGAAGAAAGTAAAGCAAAGTAAAGAGATAGGAGTGAGGGGTGCACTGTTTTACACAGAGTGGAGTCAAGAAGACCTCTCTGAGGAGGTGTTGGGCAGACACTGAATGAAGAGAAAGTAAACCATGTTTGATCCTGGTAAAAAGCCTTCCACACAGAAGGAACCATAGGCACAAAAGCCTAGGACAGGGACAAGTTTGATGTGTGGGGAACAGCAAGGAGGTCAGGGACTGTAGCAGAGTGAGCCATGGGAACAGCAATGGGACATAAGGTCAGAGGAGTGGTCAGTAACCAGCTCAAGGACTAAAGACTTTGGCTTTTGTTCTGAGCATCACAACAATGTCTTTGGGGTGTCTTTGGAGGCCTTGGAGAAGGGGAGGGATGTGATAGAGATAGATGCACACTGAACGATGGTGGAGAAGCTGCTGAAACGATGATGGCCCAGCTGGGGTTAAATGTTTACCGCAGACACAGGGCAGATGATAGCTGCACTCACGGGCGGTGCCTGAAGTAAAAACCTGTGAGGGATACATGTTTCGACAGGGTGAGGCTGGGCCTGGGAGCTCACTACCTCTCTACCAATTAATCTTAAGCCCAAAAAAAGGAAATGCTGCTGTTTAAATAGCAGGGTTGGGACCCATGAGTCATAGAACCGTCAATCAACTGGGCCACCACTGGCAGGCTCTGGGAAGTTGCTGGTGCAGGGGTCTCAAGCCCCCAGCAGGAGTGTTTGGCTGCCTGTCGGGGCCTCTGTTGGGGTCTCCAGACACACTCAGAAGAAGCAGACTCAAATACAGACCCAGACTTTAGGGGATCTGGGTTTGTTTTTAGCTAACTGTATACTATCTAGTCAGATTCCTTCCCAGAGCTTTTCACTTTGCAAAATGCAGACCATGTCACTGGGGAGAAGAGAGAAAAAGGGTTCAATCAGCCCTGGGATGCAACCCTTGCCTTGCCACTTAGCAAGCTTTTGGAAAAGCTACTTAACCTCCTAGAACTGTCCAATGCAATAGTCACTAACCATATGTGGCTATTTATACTTATCAATTAAAATGAAGTGAAATTTTAAAAAAATCATTTCCTCAGTCTCACTCAGCACATTTCAAGCACTTAATAGTCATATGGGCCTGGTGACTGTCACATATTGGACAGCACAGATATAGAACATTTTCATCATGGCAGGAAGTTCTATTGGGCAGTTTCACTTCTTTAAAAAGGAAGTAACCCATGAGAAATGAACAAGTTAGCAATCACAAAACACGGGTGACTTCCTGTCTCATTCTAGGGGCTCAGCAAATTGATAGTCACCATGATTTATCATACGAATCTCTGTTCCAGCTCTGATACTGGCTAGTGGGGCCAGTCACCCAATGGCTTTGAGCCTCAGTCTTCTGATCTGTAAAATGGGAATAATAAGTAATGCTGAGGAATTTCTCACGCATAACATGACCCTTATTTTTCTCAGTTCTCTCTGAACCTATGAGAACTTCCTTGCCGACTCTCAGCTCACTTATTTAGACCCAAGTTTGGAATTTCTAGTCTTGCTGTATTTAGCAGGAGGTGTGACTTAGCGTATATTGTGGCTTAGTAATGGATTATGGAGATTTTAGCCATTTGAAGAATTTGAACATGGTTAATGGTGTGAAGTTCTAATGAAACAAGTGGGCAAGTTTGGTCCAGAAAAATAATCCTTTGACTCGAGTCAGATATTTACCCTGCTCTTGTCCTCTGAAAGCAGTCATGTCTTGGGTCCCATGACTTACTTGCCTAAATGTTCCTTGTAGGGTTGAAGCTCTCAGGGAGAGGCTTTCAACCAGGCTTCTGGTATCTTGGCCTCCAATCAGTCTTCCTTTTTCCACTTTGGGATTTTGTTGTTTAACGTTTATTAACTACAGGCATTTGGTGGGTGGAAGTTGAGATTTGCCTGGGGCTGGAAGGAAGTTATTTTCTAGGACAGGATAAGGTGTGGTTTAAGCGTTGAAGCTGGAATCCCCTTCACCTGCTTAATGCATTTCAGAGGAGATTTGTTTTCAACTCCCAAATTACCTGCTAGGATTTCTAGACCTAAGATCCTATCTCCCCTGGCAGTTTTCTTTCATTTCCGATAAGAAAGACAAAGAAGAAGAAAAAAGAGTGAGAGGCTGAAGAACAACATTCTTGCACTGGTTTAAATAAAATTGCATACAGTGAGTGATTTTCTTTATTGTCTTCTATAAAGCAGGTGGTAGAGGGCTTGTACAGCCAGCCATCAGAGCCTGTGTTCCTGGGGAGTCATCCTGGGACCTGTGGAGGGAAATGCAACTGGGCTTTTACAGAAAACTCAGGGAACAGCAGGGACTTAATGTGTCTGATGGAACTTTCTAAATCTCTCCACCCTGCATGCTTCTCCACCTGCAACTTTTTCTTGTCAAGTGATAGCAATTCCAACCTTCACGCCGTTTGGGCCAAAAACCTAAATGGCGTCATCCTGGACACCCAGCTTTCTCTTACACCCCACTTCCAAGGTGCTGTGGAATCCTGTTAGCTCTACTTTCAAAATCCATCCAGAATCCAGTGAGTTCTCACCACCCACACTGCCAACATCCTGGTCCAAGCCACAACCATCCCTCCCTTGATCAACAGTGAGAACCTCTTACCATCTCCCTCTGTCCACATTCCACTAACTGGTCTCCCTTCTTCTACTTGCCCTACAGTGTATTATCAACATAATAGCCAGATGAGAGCACATCCTCCTCTGCCTCAAACTTCTAGATGGCCTCAAAATGACTCCCATCTCTCAATAAAAAGCCTTACAGTGGCCATCAAGACCCTAAAGGATCTGGCCCTGTGAATGCTGACTTGCCCTCTCTCTCCTCCCCGCCTCACTCATTCCTCGCCAGTCACACTGGCTTCCTTGCTGTCTTCAGACACACCACACAGGTATCTACATTGAGGCTTTTGCTGCAGCTGTTCCCTCACCTCTTCAAATCTTTACTAAAATATCACCTTCCCACTGAGGCTCACCTTGACTGCCCTAGTCAATCCCGCAAGCTCTCTCAACTCCCTTGCACTCCCACTCCCCTTGTCCTGATTCTACCTTATTTCCCATAACACTTATCCTTTTATAACATACTACATAATTTGTGATTGTTAATGTCTATTGTTTATCTCACTTCTAGAATTTTAACTCCGTGAGGGCAGGGATCCTGGTCTGTTTAGTTCACTGCTCTCCCTCTAGTGCCTACAAACACTTGGCTCAGAGCTGCTCTTCTTTGCCCACTAGTGACCCAAGTTTGTCTGCCAGTGGACCCCTCTTGGAGACATGGACTGTTCAGGGAACCTGATCTGAGAATGGCTAGAGCTGAAGTGAGCCCCAAGCATTGCCAGGCAAAAAAGCCAACAAACCAAGGTTACGGAGAGGGATAAACTCATAAGGGAGCCCTCAATAAATTCAAGTTCAGAAGAAACAGAGCTAGAAGGAACTGTCCCCAAGTTTATGGAGGATAAGTGAGCAAAAAGTTGCCTAAATGATGGTATAATGAGCGTTCAGACAAAAATGAAGGAGAAGGAGGATGAGCAAAGACCCTTTTAAGATGTGGATCGATTCCTTTAGGCTAGCAATTCAATTTGTTTTGGTTTTAAGGATTCTCTTATACTCTTAAAATTTGCTGAAGACCCCAAAAAGCCTTTTTTTAAAATGTAAATTATATCTATTGATAAATCCTGAGGTTGTCAGCCTCCAGGATAGTTCCCAGTGATCCTGTCCCCTAGCATTCATCCCCCCAGCCCCCCATGTATTGTCCTTCCATGTTGAATCAGGGCTGGTCTATGTGACCAATAGGAAATGGCAGAAGTGAGGGTGTGTGATTTCAGAAGCTAAGTCATACAAGGGACTGCAGATTTCTACTGGGTTTCTTCTATTATTTAGTCTGGAGAAAGCCAATTGCCATGAGAAAGACTTACATGAAGAGGAACTGAGCCCCTACCCCCACCCGCCCACCCCCCACCACCGCCACCAACAGCCAGCAACAACTAGCCAGGCTTGTGAGTGAGCCACCTTGAAAGCAGATGCTCCATCCCTAGTCAAGCCTTCAGATGACTACAACCTCATGAGAGACCCTGAGCCAGAACTGCCCAGCCAAGCCACTCCTGAATTCCTGACCCACAGCAGCTGTGAGGGGCTGATGATGGTGACTGTTGTTTTAAGCCACTAGATTTTGGAGTATTTTGCTATGCAGTGATAGGTAATTACATACATTATTTACCATATTAAAAATTGAAACAGAAATATTTAGTATTTAATATTTAACTTATAGTAATAATATTGACATTAATATTAATAAATATTTAATCCACTTACTATTTATATGAATAAATTACATTTATTAATACATTTATTAATCTGTTAAAAAGTTTTAAAAGTAACATAATCGTGTAAAAATAACTGTTTTTCAAAACAAAATACAACAAAATTTAGTAAGCAGAGTCACAGTGTTTTATATTTTTGCAAGTCTCTTTAATGTCTGGCTTAATAGAAGACAGCTGGATTCTCATATCTGCTTCTGCATTCAATCAGTTGTGATAACGTTGTTTTGGTTGAAGTATATGAAGGAAACCCAGCCTCACATAGATATGTAGCTGGAAAGGGAGGAATATTTTAATAGCCTTTTCAGACAATTGTGGATATTCTTCTTTGACACTATACCAGAACTCAACACATGGTAGTTTATTAAAGGTTACTTGCAACGTGGAATCTGAAACTATATCAATGAACTGTTCGTACTCAAGTTACGTTCAAATCCACTTGGTCTGTTTTGCACTTTGAATCTGTTGCTCATGCATGATTTTGTAATACTATGCATTATTGCATATTTGGAAAATATTGCTTCCTTAAGTTATGCAGATCTGTTAAATTTGATACACTATTTCAAGATGAAAACTGAAAATTCACATCTGTTGATATCCCCACTCATCAGAAACTTTCGTAAGTACTGGGAAGGTGTTAAGTTCACTGTGACAGACACAAGTTTTCAAAAATTCTAATTTTTGCTTGCAAGCTTTTATTTTGGCAACAAATATTGTCAGTTATCTTTCTTGAAGTGACAAACTCTGTTCCCTTCCAAGATGTCTGTCAAATAACCAAGTCTGAATGACCATTGTTATTTGGTCCTTTCTAGTAAACATGGTGTTCCACGAAAGTGACTGGTTCAGCTCACAACCCAGACACTCTCACAAGTGCCTTTCCTCCAGTTTTGTACTTGGGATACAGCAGAAATGCTTTATGCTTACTCTCAGATTCGCCACCTAGAATAGTAAAAAGATACATATTTTGGACAAGATTTCATACAATTAATAATTTTTGCTGCTTCATCTAGGACATTCTTAAGTGAAACTGGTTTTTTGTTTGTTTGGGGTTTTTTGTCCTGTGACTTTGTGGCGGTAAAGAATATCATGACTGCCAGGACAGTCTCTGGCGCCAGCAATTTTACCCGTATGTCAACACAGTGAAGAAGGCAAATAACACGTCGGTATTATTATGAAAATAAAGTTTTGACCTTCAACATACCCTCATAGGGTCTCAGGGAGCCCAGGGGGCCATAGACCTCATTTTGAGGACCACTGCTTTAGGGAAATGGGTGCTGTTCCATCCCTTGTAGCATTTCTAGGTGAATATACTGCATGCTGAGACATACATACAGGTACCAGTTATTTGTGTAAAACTGTAATGGTCAACGTTTGTTGCATAAGCTAGGAAACAGTTCATTAGACATCAGCTTATACTTGTGGATGGACTAGATATGAAACAGGTTCTGTATTTAAGGGAGGGTAGGGTATTTGTATGCTTTTGTTTGCCCCACTGCGAGGCTCTGAGAAATTCCTCAGCCTATCAGTGTTCAATAATTAAGGTAAACCAGGAAGCTAACACCAGCACCACTTCCTTTGTAACCCGTTTCTTCTCTCCCTTTCGTCCAATGAGCAGTGAAAAGACATACTTTTCAGAATAGCAGAGCCCTTCGAGCTCCAAGCTTGAAGGGGGCAGAGGTCTCACATCGGCAGTAACCTCCACGTGGGAATGAGAGAAGCTGCAGGCCCAAAAGGCTGCCTGTGTTCCAATAGCCATGGCTCCCAGAGGACTTTATCACTGTGAAAAAGCTAAAGGCATTGCCTCTGCTGAGGTCCTCAGCATTCCTGTAAAGTGGACTTAGAGCAAGACAGGGAGGGCGGTGGTTATTTTTCACCCTTGTCCAGTTTAGCTTACACACTCTTTTCACTGCAGAAAAGCAGAGGAGGTTTGAACCCCACACCTGACTGGCCTCAGCTGTTTGGTGAGTGACTGTGTAGCTATTCTGTGTGTCATGGCAAGCCCCATCTGCAAGTGGGAAACAACAAGCGCTTGTGTCCGCAGCCCTGGGAACTGGAGACCTTTCCACATCTGTTCGCCTAGTTGGGGGCCGGAGGAAATCACCAAAACCTTCCAACATGGGGCCAGAGCAGGGGGACAAAGGGGAAGCCTTAAGCCGCTGGCGACCCCGGGTCATATGACCACCCCATGGTCCTCCCCCGTCCCCTTTCATCCCCTCAGGTCCCCAACACTCAGCCTTTTCATCATTCTCCAGGTCAGCAGGATCAGGTTTTTGCGAGTGGACCAAAACGCTTATCAAACGAAGGCAGAAGCAGGTGTTTGGAAACCTCCTCCCTGCCGAAAGCTGAGTTGAACAAGGTTGACAGTGTGGCTGAGGCCGACAGCCCCCACTAATTGTGTTTTCTTTCCTGGAGCTCTTTCTCTCTCCCTTTCCTCTCTTTCTGGTGTGGAACCCCTGGAGGGCTCTGAGAACCAGTCACCAAAACAAACCATTGGAAAGCTTAAGGATTTGGCAGCGGGGGTGGGGGTGGGGGTCCAAGGGATGTAACATCACTGGCTGAAGTGGCCCTTTTGTGCCAGAGTGCAGGAACCACCATGCAGAGGCATTCTGAGGCCGCCTCCAACACCGTGCTGGAACCGGTTCCTATGAGCCTGGAAGGAGTGACTGCACACACCTTTTCCCAACTTCAAAATCGTGATTCATGTTGGTACCTTGAAATGGCCATGGTGGGCATATTTGCATCACAGAAATCAGCAAGCTACGTACTAACCAGGCTTTCTCCCCTCCCAAGCTAGTCATTAAACATTTACCAGTATGCCAGTGCCTCCACTTAGAGATTGTTGTTCAAAGTATGATTCTCAGACCACTTATATCTGAATTTCCTAGGGAAAAGAGAAGGGTGTGTGTGTGTGTGTGTGTGTGTGTGTGTGTGTGGAGTGGGGCGGGGTGGGGGGTGTTGTCACTTAAAATGCAGATTTCCTGGCCAACTTGAACTAACAGAATCAGAGTCTCTGGAGAGGGGGGTAGTCTGGGGGAATGCATTTTTAGCAAGTTGAGAAGGTTATTAATAAATTCAATAAAGTTTGAGACTTCAGGCATAGGGAGTGGGAGAGAAGAGTGGGTGTACATCTGGCTCTTGGCATCTGGAAGGGACAGCTGGCTTCAGTCCCAGTTGGCCTGAGAACGGACAGCTGTTTTCCCTCGAGATATAAACTTCATGACAAGAAGAGGAGGTGGGAACTCTGGGGTCCCAGCCACCCACTGACAACATGATTGGTTCTGCCTTGGATCTCAGGATGTGTCCACTTTCCAACCTTGAGACTTGGATTCACGACAACGTGGGCAAGTGCCCAAACATGTGCATCAACATGAGCAAAGGCACCACCACTTGTTATTGATAGGCCATGGAGCCTCAGGAGGGACCGACGTCAGGTTCCATATTAGCATGCGCAGGACAGCGTTTTCCTTTCAGATTTGTACAGGCATTAGCAGGAGCTTTCACAACCAGATATGATTTGTACAGCAAAGACTGTGTTTACTTTATCCCACTCAGCCTGGAAGAGAAGAGCCTTTCAGGCTGAAAGACAAAGAGGAGAAAAGAGAAATCTTTCTTTTCTCAGATGTGAAACAGAAAGTGCAGAAGGCCTAACTCTGCTTTTGACTTATTTTTCATCTACCTGAGGAAGTGGTTCAGATTAATTTTTCCTGAGAACTTGACTGCGTTTCATAACACTCTAGGAGGTAGGTATTGATGAGAAACAAAGACCAGACCACGTAACATGAAAACAGATCTAGTAAATGGAAATGCTGGAGTGTGGACCCCAATTTTTATGACCAAAAACAAACAAGAAAAAAAACCAGTACACTTTCCTCGAAAGCATAATGCAGTATTTTTTCTGCAAGTGATTGGAGCCCAGAGGAACCCCCACTTGGCATCTGGGACAGTGACACTGGACATCTGAGCTCTAAGTCCACACAGAGGGCCGGGTGGGTGAGATGGCAGCCTGAGACGCTCCTTGTCTGGGTTTGCTGTCCTGAGAGTACAGAAGTAAATCTTTGATCTGGTTTTCTGTGGTGGCTCTTACTACCCCTGGCTCAGTTTGGCCCTGTTCTGAGGTTTCAGAGGAGGACAGCCCAGGCCAAGCCCATAGTGGCTGATTATAAACAAAATGGGAGTTTTGTTGGGTGTCAGCTTCTGTCTCTTGAGAGAGAGGACCAAAACAACACCTCCTGAATTTTCTAGGATGAGGTCAAGGACACAGTCATTTCAGGCCAAACCTGTTGGGCAGAGCTTGAATTGACTGCAAAAGGACATGGAAGCCTCCCTCACCATTTCTGAGATGTCCGAATTCTCTCTCTGGAACAGAGCTTCTGGAAGTTTCCATAATCCTCCCTCTCCTGGCTCAGAGGCCCAGCTACACTTTATAAAACAACCCAGAGCCATCTGATTTGAAGCATGTACCAGCTCGTGTGTGCAAGACAGTAATTACCTCCAATTCCAGTTAGGAAAGCTGAAACCTGCCTTTTTCATGCCTCAGACAATTATGGAAGCGCCTTTTGAAGCTCTGGATAGAATAGAAAAGCAAAACAAACCAGAGCCAATTAGAGCCTGGGATTTGAGGCTGGCTTAGTTTTGTGCAGCAGAACTCAGGAGGAACTGTGGGAGAGGGTCAGGGGTCACCCCAAACCTCCAGCTGCCAACCGACTTTGCTTGTGCCAAAAGAGCCATTATTTGGTATTTAAAATCAAGGCCCCTCTCCCTGGCTCAGGCACTGTTTGCTGCAACAGACTCTGCATCAGCTGTGAAGAAGTCTCCCTGATTAGATAAGGCCCGGAATGCATTTGATGTTGAGCAACAGTTTTCTGACAGCTTCCCTTACATGCCATTAAAGTGGTTTTCCCTCAGCTGAAACTTGGTGAGATAAACTGAATCCCCAGGACTCACTTGTTTTGGGGCGCATACCTGAGGAATTTACGTGGACTGTGTGCCATTTGGAGTTAAGGTTCTCTGGCCCTGAAGCTCCTCTGGGCTTGGTAGTGGAATCTGGTCATCTTGAGGCAGGCCGGGTGACAACTGCGATGAGAGTGGAAAGTAGAATACCAGGCATGAGGTCAGGTGTCAGCAAGCAGCCCTGTGGTAGGGTATGGAACCTGAGGGTTCATGCTTCTTCACAGAAGCCGAGGACCATTCTGTGGCGTTCAGTCCTGTGCCACAAAGTGCAGAGATGGAAGTGAAGCTGGGAGGTTTGAAGCCAGGTGAGAATGGTCTCGGCCAAGATCTGAGCATGAGAAGGATTGTCTGGGTTGCGTTTTGAATTAATAGGACTATGGTGACTGTTAGTGTAACACGACACTGTCTGAGGAAGCTCACTTTTGAGTTTGGATGAGGGTAAACTGTGCGCACCAATGAGCCCCAAGAGAACTCACTCTACTGTGTTTGTGCCCCTACCCAAGCTGAGAGGAGATTTTTCTTGGCCCTGCAAAAGTATTCAACTCTCCATCTGCCTGTCATTTACCCACTTGCCTTGGTGTGTACCTTTGACCCTGAAAACTGGCCTTTGTGGGAATAGTATTCCTGTTGAGCAAAACAAAAAGGGATTTGGCTGAGGAATGTGTCTGCTGTGCTCAAGGTGGGTGAATATCAATGTTATAGAGACATCAGAATGACCAGTTCTGTGCCTGTGAGAGAAGAGGCTCATGTCTTATTAGACCTTTTGATAATTATAACAGCCAAGACGTACCATAGTTTTCCCAAGTTCCCTGCACTGTTCTCAGGGCTTTGCATGCTTCGCTCTTCTACTCCTTACTCCAGCCCTGTGAGGCAGGCGCTATCACTGTCCTCATGTTGCAGATGAGGAAACTTAGGCAGGGAGCAGTCGAGCAACTTGCCCAACACCACACATGGAATCAGCACTGCTCATAATGGACCAACAGAGAGAGCTACTGTTATGATCTTGGAGTGGCTTACAAGCACCGGAAAGTTAAAATAATAATAATAATAAGATGCTTAAAATTTAAGTATCCAACCTTTTCAGGCTTGACAGACTACAGTGCATGGATAGGGTAAACCCTGAGTGAGTAACCCAATAAGGTGTTGGAATTAGAGGCGTCACTCCTGAAGAAGCTGTTTAAAGACTGAGAAATGTAAGCACACTGCAAGCACTGTGCTTAGTACCCTGGTAGGTACATGGGCTAACCGTGCCCACGGGCTCAAGCTGGTTTTCAATCCAGTGTGCCTAACGGATCGACCCAAAACACGCAATTAAGAGATGTTCTGGATACACACTTTTGAGATTTTAGGACTAAGTTAACTGTGGAGAATGCTCATGTTCCCTGTAAGCTGTCTCTGTGGTCTTTGTTCAGAAGAATTCTGGCTACCTGTGTCGGATTTGAGCCCATGGGATGGTTTTTTTTCTAGGTTCTGACAGGGAGCAGAAACATTGAACCTCTAGATTGTAGGTGAGTCTTCTCAAGAAGATGGGGGCATCTGTAGCTCTTTAAACACCATGGGTGTGATTTCCCAGCCTCTTCTCCAAAGTGGATCCCCAGTGAATCTTCCCCAGCACACGGCCAGCTGCATAGGAGACTGTCAGCCGGACTGTGAATGTTCATGATAGGCGTTGTCGGCTTTTCTGTCTGGGACCTGCGGTAAGCAGAATAATGGCCCCCCAAAGATGTGCATGTCCTAATCCCTGCGAGTACATTGTTATATAGCAAGGAAGAGTTAAGGTAATAGATGGAATTAAGGTTGCTAATCAGTTGACTTTAAAATAGGAATATGATCTGTATTATACGGGTAGGCCCAGTGTCATCACAGGGTCTTTAAATGTGGAAGAGAGAGGCAGAGGAGTCAGTTTCAGACAGATGCGATGTGAAAAAGCCTGCATGGCCACTGCTAGCTCAGAGGATGGAAGGGTGCCATGTGGGCAGCCTCTAGAACAGGGGTGTCCAAACTTTTTTCAACGTTTTTCACCAAGGGCCCTATGCGGTAAAATACACAAACAGCCGGGCCGCTCACTTGAGGTGAAGTACGTATTGCCTCACCTGGTTTATTTAAGTAAACTAAATATATTTTTGGAATTTGCTACGGGCCAATTAACAATGGATTGCGGACCGCAATTGTCCCCCTGGCCGCAGTTTTGACACCCCTGCTCTAGAAGCTAGAAAAGGCACGAACAGGAATTTTTCCTTAGAGCCTCTTGAAAGCAACACAGCCCTTCCAACACCTTGATTTCAGCCCAGTGAGACCTGTGTCAGACTGGACTTCCCGAACTATGAGATATTAATAATAAATTTGTATTGCTTTAAGTCCACTGCATTTGTGCAGGTTGTTACAATAGTAATAGAAAACTAATCCAGGGCCCAGTTGACTACAAAAGACAACAACCTCCTCCAGGTCCCATGACTGGGGTCTGAAAACCATGATGGCCACCTCAGCATTTTCCCGATGACTGTCTCGAAACTGTCACCGCCAAGCGCCATCTCTGAGTGCTCACTCCGGCCATCAGTTTTCCCTGGATGAGGCCTCTTCTTGACTAGAGATGTTCCACTCCTGGGCAGTGCTGCCAGGGCCTGTCCCCAGTGTGGTCTAGACACCCTTTGGTGTTACAGCAAGCTGCTCTTCACACCTATCCAAACTGCCAAACACTTCTGGCCACTCAAGGTTTAGGGGACTTTTCTCCCCTTCCAGATAGCCAGTCACAACTTCTATGAGCTCTGGAACATGGAATTAGCATGACAGAACCTAGCCATCCTTTGTGTGGGGGGACAACCTGAGCTATCCTTGGGTTTGAGAAGCTTTCTGTTGGAGAATTGGTGATTTTCTCCAGTCTTCTGCCATTCCTGTCACATGAACATCCAAGTCAAATTTTTGAACTGGGTTAAAAAGGTAGAATCCCTGGGGTTCTGGATCAGCCACTTACTAGCTCTGTGACATTGGACAAGTTATTTAAAGTCATTGTGCTTCAGTTTTCTTATCTGTAAAACGGGGAAGATACATGAGTTAATACATGTAAAGTGCTTAGAGAACTGTCTGGCACACATTTAGTGCTTTTATGTGTTATTTGTTGTTACTATTGCTGACGTTGTTCTGGTTGTTATTATTATTAAATGGGTCCCAAACCTCAGGGGCAAGTCATTTGGCACATCGGGAAAACCAGCGTCTTCGTGGCTTGCCATATATTATGCTTGCAGCAATTGAGATGACTTACCACAGCACAGAGTATTGAAGCTTAGGTGTGTAATATCCTATTTTAGAACTTTTTTTCCACGAACATCTCCTTCAGGACGCAGGCTCTGGAGTGTAAGGGCCAGAAGAGGGGAAGGAAAGACAAAGCCCTGTACTTAGAGTGATGCACATGTAGTTGAGAGAGGACTTCTCAGTTGCTGATTCATACACTGGCACCCCAGCCTGAGGCATTCAGACTGCTCAGAGCTCTCTCTACTCAGAGTATTTTGTCTTACTGTGTGGCCAAGCAGGAGCCCTGACATTCAGGCCTCTTGGTTCTTCAAGACTTAGCTCATAGGTCCCTAAAAGTGGTGATGGAGAGGGGAAGAGATTGGCCGGTTTTCAACAAGGAGACCCCCCTCATGCCCAGGACACTGCTTGTGTTGGCCAGAGACCACTCACAATAGGCCGTCCCTTCTGGGGGTGGCAGCCAGCCTGCCCTGGTGACCATGTAGCCTGGGCATGTGTGGAGGAAATAGCCTCTTAGTAGCTACTTAGGGGCTGCTGCAGGACACTTTGGTCTGTGACTGGCTCAAGAGAGGTTTCTGGGCAGATAAGGGAGCTCAGGAGAGAAGAAAGTTACATCTGCACAAAGCTTTAATTATGAATCATAGAAATAACAAAGAGAAACAAAAATTCTCCATGTTCTATGGTATTGTTGAGACAGAAAACAACAGAACCGAGATTCTTGATTTCCTCTGACTTCTATCCCCATAAAAGAGGTTTGAGTTACACTATTTTATCAAAGCAAAAACCATCAGAACAGCTGCCACAGCTAACCTTGGAACCTAGATGATTGAGCTTCTTGACCTCCATTACGTATGGGGAAAGGGGAAAAGAAGAGAGTAGGGAAAGATGGAGCCCTTTCTGCTTTCTGTGTTAGCCATTTGCGATGCTGAGTGAGCTGAGCTGAAGTCAGACCTAGGCACCTCCTACTCCCAGGAGTCCCAGGTGAGCAGCAGGAGTCAGGGCCGTGCCTGTGTCTCTGAAAACAACATGTGGTAGGAGAAAGAGACTATGCTACACAGTCAGACACACCCGAATTTGTATTTTTGCTCTTCCTTTTATCGTGTGTGATTTAGACAAGTTACGTAACCTCTGCAAATAGGAAAACCTGCCTGTACCTATTGGTATTAGAAGGACTGGAATAAACAATACAATGTCTGGAGCACATTAGGCACTCGATAGGCAAGTAGTAGCTGTTCTTATTATTAAATATAACACCCACTTGGGCCAAAGGCCACCAGTTTTATACAGTCACCTGACTAGAAAAGAAAACTACAAGAAATCAGCTAAAATAAGTACGTACAGAAAAAAGTTTGGAAGGAAATTCATTACATTTTAATAATGATTGTTTCTAGGCAACAGGAGTATGAGGATATTCTTGTTTTCTCCTTTATACTCTTTTATATTTTCTAAATCTTTAATAATGCATGTTATTTTTTATTATCTGAAATTTTAAAAAACATTATTGTTTAAAAAGTCATCAATCCCAGTTTCCTGGCTCCAGTCAGATTTGCACTAAGCCATCCAAAGCCAGAGTCATCCAACCTGTTGCTAAAGCCACGAGGATAAACTCTGCTATTCATCTGTATAGAATTCCTTCTTCTTCTTCTGCGCCATGCAGCCTGAATGGATCTTAACTCTCAAATGGTTGCTAGCCCATCATAACCTTGCTAAACTATTTAAGAGAAAACTTGAACTATTGAGAATTATGTCACCCAATCTCTTTTTTGCCTTTAGCTGCCAAGAAGGCTTAAACAAATTTAATGCTCAATTGCAGTAATCATTAGCTCAGGGTTTTGGCATAATTTTATTTTCCTTTCCTCCTCTATGATTTAAATTTTTCTTTTTCTTATTCATCCAACTTACTGTACATGTGTCTTTTGTTGCAAACTATCTCAAGAGTACTTTGAAAGTTAAATATAAATTATAAAGTGCAAACAAAATAAATCGAATTTTACCTGATCTCTTTTAAGAACCCATGGTCAGTCTGTTAAAATTCATGTGACTAAACAACTTTACGAAGAGGGAAGCATGAAGACCATGAAGGAGAAAGTCTCATAGTCAAGGTTCTATATTTAGTGTGTGTGTGGGGGGGGGGGGGGGGAATCCTGGCTAAAAATACGGATTTGTTTGAAATTAAATATTTACCTTTTAAAATTATTGTTTAATAATCATTCTAATACATGCTGTGAGCATCTACTGGGTGCCAGGCACTGTTTCAGACTTTATCCCGTCAATCTTGTGAGGTAGGTATTATCATTTCTAATTGATGAATGAAAATACTGAAGCTCAAACAAGGTAGATAACTTTCCTCCATTCTCCCAGCTAATAAGTAATGAATCTCTGATTGCTAACCTTGGCCTGTCCAACTCTGAATAATTCCCAACCCTGCTCTGCTTCAGCAAATGCAGTTTATTTTCTTTTCCTAGTAGATTATGGTGAAATGGTGAAAAGGGCTGAAGCCACAGTTGGCTGAGTTACAAATCCAGGAGCAGGACAAGAGGTTCCCATAGAATAACAGAGACTAAGGCTCACTCCTTGAAATGAAACACTGAGGTAGAACTTTCTCACTAGGAAAGGAGGTTGAAAAAAGATGCTGATGATACTACCTGGGACTAATTCTATGAAACTCTAGGCCTTTGGAGGCAGGAGGAAGTAGTCACATCTATCTATTTCATAGTGAAATTATAAAACATCAAGGATAAAAAAAGACAATATTGAAAGTTACCAGAAAGAAATAGAGATTACTTATAAAGGAATGACAATTGCATAGATAATAGACATCTCAATAGCAACAATAGATTCCAGAAAACAGTGGAGTGGTATCTTCAAAAATCTGGGGGATAGGGAGGAGTGGCACAGGATGTTAATCTAGAGTTTTATACCTAGCTAAACTAACATTTAAAAGTGAGTTTAAAATAAAATAATTTTTAGAAATTAAAAAAAACAAGAATGAAATCTTGGATCTTCACTAAAAGCATTGCTAAGTGGTATGTTATAACAAGAAGAAAACTGAGTTTTGAGTACAGTATACAAACCAAGAAACTATAGTGGGCACAGAAATAAATTGATTAAAATGCAACTGATTATAAAAATAAAACTGGGGTTTAAAATAAAGGTTAAATCAAGATAATAATCAATACAATATTATGGGAGAGGGAGTATTCATTAAATAGTTAAAATGTGCTAAGACTCCTGCCTGTTCAAAAGGAGGATAAGATACTGAAAATCTTTATACTTTGAAACATTTACATTTAAATGTATATGGTAAAACTTTAAGGTAATCATGAACTGAAAAGAACTTCAATATATAGCTTCCAAGACAACAAAGAGGAAAATATAGACCATTGAACATCTTATCAATTTAAGAGAAAGCAAGAAAGCAGAAAAGAAAATGAAGAAACAAAGAAGGAAGATAAATATTAATAGAAAACTCTAAATATAATGGAAGAAATACATCAAATATAATATTAGCCACAATAAGCATAAATGTACCTGCTAAAAATTGGATTACTAGATTAGAATTTTTAAGTATCCAGGTATAGGCTGTTTTCAAAAAACACATGAAGGTCAAACCACATAGAAAGTTTAGAAATAAAGAGATGGTAAAACATGTTCTAGGAAATACTAACCAAAAGGAAGGTGGTGTCAGCATATGAATAGTAGGTATAAATAGAGATCTTGGAAAATTTAGAATAAACTTACTAGGAAGCAATGTAGGATTTCTGGGCAATATTAAGTACTCATTTGAGAACTGCAGTAGTCATGGATTTGAAGTGTGATTAGTCAACTCAGTGTATTATTTTCTCCATTAATCTTAAACTGCCTCAGAGCCATTGCAGCCTAGGTCAGTAGTTGGGTTTAACTAACTTGGAGTTATGCTCAGCAAGTTTGGCATGAAGAGAAGGGGCAAAGGAGTTGAGGATATTTGTAGACCGTGTTTATACTAATGGGCCATAGAATTGATGATGGATAAAGAGAAAAATGAAGACATATGAGAAGGTGATGAAAAGAACAAAACAGAGCAAACAAAAAAATAAATAAATGAACAAGCAAGTGAGCTTAAGTGGTTGGAAGAAAACTACCAGAAAAAGTTGGCTGGAAAGATGGAACTGGTGGTTGAATCATATGACAATTGAAATTTGGACTTGAAAAATGGAAATGACAAGGTCTAGGCAATGGCCATTTTGAAGTAGCTGAGGAAGGTGGAAGAACAGATCACTGGAATTAAAGAGGTCAAGGAACTCTGACACCAGGGATGTTAAAGTCACCGAGAACGTTGATGGAAGTAGGGGTGGAAGGAAGGAAGGTGAGGTGAGTGCTCCAGTGTTCACTGAATGAGTAATGGAGAGGTTGTTGATGATCGCAACAAAATGGGAAAAGGGTTATATAGCCTGAAGGAAGGAGCATCCAAAGGACTGTGGTTTTTATAGGATAAGGAGAAGGAAGGGTACAGAAGTAGCAGAGGGAAGCAAGAAAGCCAACTTCCCTATCTCTAGGCTCTGGGATATGTGGATAGTGAGAGAAAAAGTAGACCCCATTTTTGAGTGCAATGGGGAAAACCACATCCTTGGGGATAAGTAGGTTTTAGTTAAGGAACAAAGATGAACAGAATATTTAAAGAAGATAAGGATTTAAAGGAGTTCCAGAAAGGTTGGTGGAAAAGGCAGATAGTGGGTCAGATAAGAAACATTATGTATTGCCCCCCCCCACTCCCACTAGCACATAAACTCCATGAAGATAGGGATCTTTGTTTTGTTCACTGATGTATCCCAAGGACTAGAACAGTGCCTAGAACATCATAGATGCTCAATAAATATTTGTTGAATGAATAATGAACTAATAATTATTGAGCATTAATGTGCCAGGGTACTGCTAGGTACTTTATATGTATTATTATTATCACCCCATTTTATAGATGAGGATATTGAGGCACAGAGAGATTTAATAACTTGCCTAAGTTCATGGGGCTACCGAGTAGTAAAGCTGAAGTTCAAACACAGTCTCATTGTAGTTAGGCTGTAGAGCCCCTGTACTGTTAACCTCCAAATCACCCCACCTCCCTGGTGGACGTACAGAGCAATATCAAGATAAGAGGCCAGGTGATGGTAAATGACAAATAGCAATAATGTTAAAAGTTAAACAATAAGTATTACTACTGATTTCAAAAGCCAGTCTAAAGGGTAGTATAAGGCATTTGCTGTCCTTAATATAGTATAAGGCATTGCTGTCATATACTCTTTTTTTATCTCCCACTGTGACACAGGCATTCTTTGCTATCAGTTCCAGTTCTTTTTATTTCCTTCCTCCATATCTTCATATCTCCCTTCTTAGTTATTTTTAGTTCCACCTGGCAAACCCTCAGCCTTTTCCACTAACTTTTTTCAAAGGCAGTCAGGCGCATTGGAACCAAGTTTCTAAGCATGTGATATTGACACATAGATCTTACAGCAGGCCTTGGGATCACCAGGCTGACTCACTGTCATACTGATTCCAACTACATACTCATTCTGGGAGCACCCTTTGAAGTGCCGAGATTCTGCTGGCCATCTTATGAACAGCTCATACTATGAAGTGAAAAACTAACTGAACATTCCAACATGTCAGGAAAACCGAGAAAGAAAATGAGTATGTGTAACAGAGAACAGAGTAAAGGAAGCCTGGGAAAGTGTCACTGTTCCTGTGTTAGGCCTCTACCTCATATCCCTCCATGAAATATATGTTCCCTGGAGTCAGGGCACATGGAAGGTCTTGATAAGCACCTGGTAAATTGGACTGAAGGTCAGTACCACAGTGCATTGGTGCTGTTGTATCCACTAAGATTCTTTGGTTGCATGCAACAGAAACACCTCTGGCTAACATAAACCAAAGGGAGTTTAAAAGAAGGATATAGGGGGCCTACAGGATTAAGGGAAGACTGGAGAACCAGTCTCAGAAATAGGCAAGAAGTAATCAAGCTCCAAGAAGCCAGGAAGAAAGAACCGCAACAAGGGTCACAAAAGTCTAGTCGGGATACTCCATTTGGATGGGATGACATCCCTAATGTTTCCATTCTCTTTGTCCCTCTGCTCAAAACTCACATTCCATTAAGGGAGCATCTGATTGGCCTAGCTTGGGTCACAAACCGCCTGATTACCAGCTCTATCCACAGACTGTATCCTACAGGGAAGAGATTATCCCCAAAAAGGAAAACAGGGTGTTGTTAGGAAGGGGAAATGGGTACTAGGCATTCTAACACAACAAACACCCACAATTCCCAACTCCTCCATGGATATTTAAGAAGGCACAAAACCTTAACTCCTTTCTGCTGTACTTCCAGTCCTAGCTTGGTCTAAATAGAAACATATCTTTTAATACCAGGCCAGACATGATTTGATATGATTATCAATATCAAACAATATTTCTTTGTAAGGAACTCTTAAATTTACTATCACATAAATGTCTCCTGGTATACCGAGTTACCTTTTGTACAGTTTTGTCTCCTTCTGTGGTTTGAGGTTATTTTAAAAATAAAATTCCTGACTTGTTATTGATTTAGATCCTTATGGAAATTTGTAGTTTTTTTCGTTGAGAGGGAAGACTCTCAATGAAAAGTACTATCGTTTCAGTTCTTCTAGACTTAGCCTGTATCTTGGGATAAAATATATTTTAATGAAATATTTTGAGAGAGATCTTCATACATATGTTCCCCTTGATAAAATATGTGTCTGTGGCAGTTATTTTCTTAATAATACTTTTTATTTCTCTATTTAGTTATTACTTTTAAAGTATTTTTACTGCATGATCTTGTTTTATTTCTCAAATGAGTAGGTTAGAAGAAATATTTTGTCCCCATTTGATTAATGTAGAAACCGATTCATCAAAAGATTGTGATCTACCCAAGGTCACATAGCTAGGCCAAGAATCAAGATGTCTTCACTTCTGGACATTTGATTATTTACGTCAGGGATCTCAAATTGATGCCAGTACCACAACTACATCTTGGTAATGGGGAGGCCCTGCCTTAGACCCCATATTGTAAAGGGCCTCACTTTGGTCCTTTTCCAAACTCATGGGCCAAAGAGATGTGACCACCCAGAGCCTATGCTCTTTCTTCTAGACTGAAATCTGGGCCCCAGGACTCCAGAGTTTCCTGTCAAATGTCTCCAAGCCCATTTGGCTCTGTCCTCCCAAGGGCAGACCACACCCTCGATGTGGACACCACTAAGCCAGAGGGACTACCAAGGCGCCGCCGTTTGAGGTGTATGGGAACAGCCAGAGCTGGGACTTGTGGGCCGGAGTTTCTACACCAGTGTACAAGGCCCCTGGTCATGCAGGATGAAGCCAGGGGTGGAAAGAGAAGAGCTGGGGGCCAGGAGCCAGCTCTCCCACTGCTGCCCCATCTCTGTAAGGAACTCCAAGATGTCCCAGAACTCTGAATTCGCACCTGGATTCCAGGTCTTTAGGAAGGCATTTTTTTCATTGTAGGGAGATAGAACGTACTTCGTTTAACAGTTAGTGAGCCTGATTTATACTCTTTCAACATTTAGACATAAGATATGTGGGCCTCCATTTGTACTCTTGCCCCAGGCTCTGCAAATGTGAGGGCTGGGCTTGCAGTATGCCAATATATTTTGTATGGCTAGCACGCTGGGGTTTTTTTGTGTTTTATTTATTTTTTTAACATCTTGAATTAGTTTCCAACATTAACTATTGGGAGATTTCATGTAGAATAGAGATCTCTGGTTTCTCTTTTTAATGAAACACAGAAAATCACGTCATTCAGGGCCCACCTACTTGTATGGCGGAAAGGGGCTGTGTAGTAACTGCCTGCTCTAGATGGGGCAGATGGTTTCTCATTGGCCGCTGTTCCCACCTGTCTCCCTTCACTCATTTTGGTCACCTCTCTGGCCCCTGGAGACATTGGAGTTTGTCACCACTGATTTAAGTCCTTCATTATATATGTCCTTTTTTTATAAAGCCACCATGCTAATACATGTTTTTGCCTCTTCTCTTCAACTTCCTCCAAGAAAATTGTCCTTTTATTATTATTATTAGCTAAGTATAAGTCCCTAAATTTCAATTTGGATAAATGCCTATAATTTTGGCGTCCTATTCCCTAACTTCTGAATCTTGGGGAATCATTAAAACAACAGCTAGGAATTTCAAGAGAGCAGTCTCTCAGCGGGGATCCCCCTCTTTCACTAGGCCATGTGAACTGGAAACCAAATGGAATGGATTTTCTCACTTTGACCCCGTGAGGGAGTGAGATTTTTGATAACTGACAAAGAGCTTTTGTTCAGGTTTGCGTCAGGATAAATCAGCTTGCCCCCCACCCCCACACCCCGCTGCATGGCCCCTTACTCTTCCAGGCTCATCTTCCCTTTTTGCTCCAGAAGAGCCCCCTGCCCTTCCTCCCTCGTACACGGGGGCCCCAGCCCTCAGTGGCTTCAGGTCTCCAGCATTCTCCCCCCTCCTCCACCCCGCCTCTCAGTCTGGAAAACAGCTTTGCAAGTTAACCTCCAGGGACATTCACTGGGTTTCCAGCGGGGTCCCCAGCCCCACAGGCTGCCAAAGTAGGCTCTTTACACTCCATAGATGGGAGAGAAAAATCTGCTTGTTCGGTTGCAACTGTCAAGCAAAGGACGTGCTGAGCTCAGATAGAAATAGCAGCAGGGTCAGGGCAGGGCAAGGCCCCAGCATTTCATTAGCTCAGCCCGCTAAGGGTGATTAAATGCACACACTGGCCCATGAATGGGGCCATGGAGGGCAGCCACAGAGCGCAGCACAGAAAAATCATTCTTTGGCTGCTGTCAGCGGGCTGAATGGGACTTAATTATCAGGATAATGAGAACTGATTTTCATTGTTTTAATTTTGGGGAAGGGGTGAGAAAGAAGGGACTTTTTTCCCCTCATCCGGGTGAAAGGATGCTAAAGGTGGCCTCCAGCAGGGACCCACGTCCTCCAGGCTGCTGCTGTTGGCTAAACCTTCTGTGTTTGCTATTTTTCATGGATGCAATAAGAAAGGGTGTTAGGCTTGTCTTCTGGTGTTTCTTTTAGGCCCTGTAATCCTGGAAGGATGTGTCCTCATAAGAGTATGTCTTTGCTGGCATCTGTCCCCAGCAGCTGTACCGAAGTAATTCGGACTTAAAGAACCCACTAGATGATCTGTCTGTTCTCAACCTTTTCCAAGTGCTTCCAGGTCATGAGTGAATCCCATCTCGTTCATTTTTTGTTTTGTTTTAAATACAAGACCTAGAGAATTCAAACATTCTGCTCAGTTGGTCAAACCTAGGAGAATTCTGAGTTTGCACTCATTTTGAGGCTCAAGATCCTAGGGGTCCATGGCAAACCACACTACAACGCTGTGGGAGTCATCAGAGCTCTTTTAAAAGCCAGAAATCCTTGACAATTGAGATAAATTCTGACTTCCTGAACCATGAAAGTCATTAATCCATCTCCGTCTATTCAGTTGGATTCACCTGCCACCCTCCCAAAATCTTGCTCTTCATAAAGAAATTGAGAGAGTTTTTTATTCTCCGACTTCATCACTCATTTCTCTGTATGACACTTACTATTAACTGGATGGTCAAACAGTAAGTATTTGTCAACTTGGGTTTAGCATGGTTCTAGGTTCTGTGGAAATACATAATGATACGTCCCCCCAAGAAAGTCAGCTGGGGAGACCCAAAACGATTAGAGAAACACACAGGGGGCCTTAACTGAATGTGAAACTTGGGCTAACGTGGAGAAGGAAGAGAGGGTGGGTTTAGAAGCAGAGAGGAAAACTTTATGAAGCCGTTGATGCTTTCTAGTGCTCCAAGGTTGAGCAGAATTTCAACCAAAAGCAAAGGATCAAATTGTATGGCGTGTTTGAGAGAAGGAAACAGACATTATTGGAATGAAGAATCCATGTGAGGGATAAGATTTAAGATGAAAATCTTAAATCTTTGTGGAGTAAGGCCAAACGATGTAGAATTGTGAAAGCCAGAGCATCCTTTTTCTTTTCTTCCTCACTCCATCTTTGGCCATAAAAAGTGGTCGCTGTTGCTTTCGTTTGTTTTTATTTTCACTCTCCCCCTACCCGTCCACCCCAAGGGCTTTAAAGAGAAAGGCAGAAAGGAAGAAGGCATGCCCTCCTTCATGGAGCACAGAGAAGGAAGGTCTTTTTGATCTTTCAGGGTTTCTACGTTTAGGCTCAAGACCAGTGCTGGTTCCTGCTCAGGGAATGCCTGGGCGGTACCCCTCGGGGAATGCCGCAGAACTGTAGCCAGTCCAGTTCAGTTTAGCCTCCTCTTTTCTTGAAGACTTGACAGGATATAGGTTAAGTTCTTCAAATCTGGCAACTGGGTTCTTTGTGGCAAGGAAGAGACAGCGAAGGAAACTGGCGGTAATAAGTTAATGGCCTACCTGGCTCCTTTCCAAGGAGAAAAGCCATAGTCCTTCCCAGAAGCCACATCCTATATGCACAGTCTAGATAGAAGGCGTCTGCCTGTCAGAATTAATTAACCATGCCTGTCAGCAGTGGGAATGGCCTCTCTGGCTGGAACAGTGGCTACATCCCTCCTGATTAAAGAATCCTCTGCCTTGGAAACCCATGTAGGTCAGAGGGGAAAGTCGAGTCTGACTGACGTGCAGTATTCTTAGGATATGTTTCCCCATCCCTGAAACCTGCTCTGTGTTTTTTGTCACCCACCTAACTTTGCTCGTAGCAAAGCTATCTTGTCAGTACAATCCTTTGTGGTCTTGCTTGGGCCTAACGTGATTCACTTTTGAAAGAAGAGGCAGCTGGCAGAGTGGAATTTCTAATTACAGCTCTTAGTATTTACACCTTTTGTTTCAAGATCTCCAAGCATTTAAAGTGACTGAAGTGGTCACCCTGCAACATGTATTCCCCCCCCCCCCCCAGTCTGTCTTCCATGTGGCAACCTGTGGCATCTTACCTAAACAAACCGAAAACCAGCTCTCCCCTTTATTGAGACCCCCATTGTTTCTCTGTCATCTATAGAAATAGTCTCCAAATGTTTTTTTATTGAATTCTCTAAGAGTAAACAATTTTTGAATATGTACTCCCAATAGATATATCTTTATTTTTACATTATACTTATTATGTACATTATAAAACATACACAAAGTTTAATTTTTAAAGGATGAAATAAAGATGAAGTAAGCAACAGGTTAAAATGTCTTGCTAATTGTGATGGCTTCTTCATACTGTCATTAACTGTATCACAAAACACAATAAATACGTCAGGCAAAGTTCATCATAAATGATGATGGATGTAAATCCATATGTCTAACAGTTCTCTTGGAATTTTCTGATTGTTTTGGCTTGGCTTCTTATCACATGTGAAAGTTTGATCATTGTTTTCAAATAGAATGTGGCTGAAGAGAACTTGTTCTATGAGAAATGTCAATGCTACTATTCTTATCATTTGTCTATACTTATACTACTAACATTATCTTTGATCTGTTCTTTTTTTCTTTATGTTTTATTTTTTCCAAACTCCCTGCCTCTTTCTTGCTTGTGTTCCTTTGAATTTTATCTGCATATTCAGCTTTCTCACATTTCTGAGATGCTCTTCACACATAATTTTATAAGCTCTTACTTACTCAAATATTGACCAGAACGCATCCACTTTCAGATCTCCCTTTTTTTTTCAGATTCTCTGACAATGACAGGTAGAAGGATTCAGTGAAAGCTTCTTTAAGCCTCTAAAAAGAAGGTGTTCATAAAAATTTTCACTGATGCCTTCTGGTTTATTTGTCATAAATTAAAACCAGAATTTTTATGAGTGTTGTGGCCAAAGTTTGACAGAATATAAAGTTGTGTCACTGTTATGTACTCCAAGTAAAGGCCTGCTAATAGCATAACTAGATCGCAGTGCTGTCATCTATTTAGCAACACGGTTTGAAGTTTCCCCGTTATCTAGAGATATTTTCAGCTGCAGAAGGAAAAAGTTAGATTTTCAACTATTGACACCTTTGGGGCAAGTGGGATAACTGAAAGTTGTCAAGCATATCCAATTACTTTATTCTTTCCCTTCTTTAGAAAAGAATTCCATTGATAGTAGGTACTTTCTTTGGGTTGCATGTGATGAGTGGAATGACACTAGAGTCTGCCTCCCTCCTCCCATGAGAAAATTGTGACTATCCAGAAGATCTGAATTCAGTCATGGCGCATAATGTCCCTAGAGGAATTGCTCGTTAAGAGTAGCCTCAGCATACAAGGGCATCGTTGCTTCACTTTGATTTTAGCTGAGATGAAGCCTTCCTGTTATATTCACCTGTTTCTCTTCCTTTTCTGTCTTCCTACCCTTATGCTCCAACATTTCCATTTTGATCACTTCTCAATTTCTTCTTCAGTGTTGATCAGTATTTAGTTGTCAGCATTCAGGGAGATGAAGATAAACAAACAATATTGTTAAGGTTCTCCAAGAGTTTACAAGCTGAATAGACTCAAGGCATGTTCTGATGAAGTTATCATGCGAGACATTGGTCAAAGTCACCCTGATGGTTTAGTGAGGGGATATAGAAGAAGGAATTGGAGGCTTTGTTAAGCTTTCAATCCTGATTGACAGGGGAACTGAACCTGTTCCCAACATTCCAGCCACCATTTATTGGATTGTTTTCACATATAATGCTGTGAGGTAAATGTTATCTCCCACAACAATCAGATAGGAAACTGAGGCACAGAAATGTTATAAAAAATATTATGAGGCAATTGACAGAGCTGAGATTTGAAACTTACATGTGTTGGACTTTGAGAGCCCATTTGGGGCAATGTTAGTTCCATTGCCTTTTGTAAGACCTACTTGTAAGTATCAGATATTTTAAAATAGGGTTTTGATAAACTAGGGAAAAGGCCAGACCAGTCAATGCCTCATCTCCCAGTGTTCCGTCTCCTGTACCATTGAGACTTCACATTGCTTCTTAAACATGAAATATCCTTTAAAACTCCACTCCTCTATACTTAACTGTCCAGCCAACTGGAATGCCTTCCTCCTGTTCTCTACTTGGCTAATTCCGCCTACTGAACTCTGAGAACCCAAGTAAATTCTTGAAAGGCTTGATTCCCTTAGATCAGAGATCAGCAAACTTTTTCTTTAAAGGCCAATTAATACATATTTTAAGTTTTACAGGCCATACTGTCTGTACCACAACTATTCACTCAGTTCTGCCCCTGTGGTACCAGAGCAGCCATAGACAATATGTGCATAAACAAATGAACATGGCTGTGTTCCAACAAAACTTTCTTTACAAAAATAGAGTGTGGACTAGATTTGGCCCTATGTCCAGTTTGCCAACTCCTGCCCTAGAGAGCTTGTCACTCTTTTACTGTCCCCTTTCAAGCTTTTTCTCCATGGTGATCTGTTTAAAAGCACATCTTCCCCAACGGACTGAATTCCTTGAAATCAAAGATTTTTATTCTTATTCCCTAGAAGCTAGAAATTTAGGACCTAGAAGCCATTGATTAAAGGCATATTAGTATCAAGCATTATCATGATGTTCTTTTTTTATTATTATTAAATTTATTGGAGTGACATTGGCCAGTAAAATGATATAGATTTCAAGTGTACGTGTATATAAAACATCATCCATGTGTTGCATTGTGTGTTCACCACCTATCATGATGTTCTTGTTGGGAAAAGTGGAGAAAATTTATCTTATTGGGTATAAGATTGAATGGCTTCCTTCTAAGAATTACCCCAAATAAAAGATTACATAAAAATCCTAACAATAAGAGTAAAGAATTTGGCTTGAGTAGAAGTAGGCTTTCTAATAGGGCTCATGCTCACCTGCCCACCCACATTTGTGTCCCTCTCACTTTGTTTTGACCTACAATTTCAATAGAACCTGGAGAATCACTTCATTTTCTACCACATAAACACTTTCAGGCCAAAACGTCCTTATACTTACATGTTGCTTTATAGTTTTCAAAGCACCTAGCACAATTCCCATTTTGTAGATGAGGCAACTGAGGCATGTTAAATGACTTGCCCGGTGAATGATGTAGCTGGGACTTTGACTAGTTTTCTGATTCCCAACATAGCCTCTTTCATTATCCCGGACAGCCTCTCAAGTAATTAGACCAAAATGACACAGTACAAAATTAACTCAAAGAAGAAATTAATCCTATTTGAAAGTCCAAAGAGACCTTAGGACAATGTATATGAGAATTTCAATGGTCTTTTGTGGAGTTGGCCCAATGCAAGTACAGACACCCTGCCAACTTTGCACAAGATACATAAATCTCAAAATCAATTTAACTAACCCTCATTTATCTTGGAAGCAAAAATTTAGACGAGAACTTGGCTTGAATGAAGAGATTCACACCAAGCCTGCATCCCCGCTTCTCTTGTAAAATGTTTCATGAACCCCAGGGTTGAAGACCTCGCTGTTTTGTTTGACTGTGAAGGCCGCCTACACACACTTGCTGCCAGTAGAAGGTTAATACTGACTCAGAAGCAAGAGGACCACTGACTGACTGAATCACCGCCACTTACTACACTCCTCTGCTCTGTATTCCTTGGAAACCTCTTGCCTCAGTTTGGGCTTAAACCAACCCACTTAGAAGGAGAGAGAGCAATTTTACAGCCCCGCATGGAGTGACTCCAAGCCAGTCGTATCTATTTCCAAATGATCTGACGCAGTGAGTGGATCATATTTCCTTTGGAGGCTTGGCTGAAGACAATTGGGTTGGCGACACTGAAGCAGAGTGCATAAAAAAGGCTGTCAAGCAAAATCTGAAATGGTCCCTAAGGACAGTTAGTCCTAGACCCCAGGACTGATGAAATGCTCAGGTCAGGGGTGGGGTGCTTCCTGGGGAGACCGAAAAAAGAAAAGAGGATGAGGTGACCGTGTGTGAAATTCAAACGGATCAACAGTGATTTGGGAAAGCCAGGAAGATTGGCACATGCCCAGTACCTTTCTGAGGGCAGGCACCAAGCCTAAAAACTTTCACAAAATCTACATCTTATTTTTATTCTTACCTTTAATCAGATTTTTTATTGGAATTGTTAATGATTTTTTCCCTCTCCACTCCCCTCCCCCATCCTGTCAAAAGAGGCAGGGACTCATTGTATTTGCCAAAGACCAACAGACCCCTGTGTTCAATTATTCTGGTCTTAGGGAATAATGATTAGGGAGTTCCAAAAATAGGGTGTGGAAACAGCAGAGAAGTTAAGTTTCATTTAAGATCCTTGGAAAGAAATAAGTACCCCAGTCTGTTAGGCTGGACATGAAGCTGGTTCTGCACAGATCCTGTGAAGGAATAAGCTGAGCCCTAGAACCAACTCCCAACCCAGGGGAGTTTCTGTTCACATGGATACAGGCAGATCTTTGAGCACCAGTTTCCATGGGCACGTATCTGCTTCATTGTTCTCTGCTTTGGTTGTGCAAAAATATTTTCAAAGGCAAAGACATAGTGACAAAGTGGGGCTCTTTGAGGCTGTTCCTTGAGCAAGAAGAGGTGTGTGCCTGAGGCTGTCTCCTTGGCAATGGGTGTCTTCACACTGCTTCTTTCCACCCAAATATTTTGGCCACTGGAGTTTGTTGTTTGTTTTTATTTTTTTAAGCAAGAAACAATCTAAAAGGATAACAATCACTTCCCCTTGCTCCATGCTCTTCGTAGTCAACTTAACTGGTGTGTTTCAGGCACCATTGCATGCCAGGCATTTTTTTCAGAATGGAACAATATGCCCTTGCCTTCAATGCCTTAGCAGTCTAGCAGGAGAGACAGTAAATATCATAAGTACCTGAGGGCAGAAACAGTGTGAGAAATACCATGGAGACTCAGGGGATGGAGCCATTGTAAAGAAGCTTCACCAAAGAGCGGATCTGAGAAAGGGGAGAGGACATGACTATAAAAGGGACCCTACCCATCCATCATTCATCTACACATTGATTCACCAAACATGTATTGCCTGCGTGTGATTTGCCAGGAACAAGGGGCTTGGGAGTCAAAGATAGAGCATAGGTTAGAGGGGAGGCAGGAGGGAGGAGGTGGGGAAGAGGAACTGAAAAATGGATTGGGCCAGATTGGTGAGGACCGCATATGCCAAGCTGACGAGAGAACTTTGTTCCATAGAGATGAGGAGCCGTCAAAGGTCTTCATGCAGTTGGTGGCACAGATCTCTGCCCCACCCCATTATTTGCCACCCAACCCCTGACTTGTTTCTCTCATAGCACTTATTACACTTAGGAGTATTTATTCACTTGTCTGTTTTGTGGTTGTTTCTTATCTGACTCCCCAACTGGGATATGAGCCCCATGAAGACAGGGACCCCACTGGTCGTATTCACTGTTGTATGCCCCGTTCTGGCACAAAGTGGGACCTCAGCAAATATTTAGTGAATCAGATCTGTGTTTAGACAGTTGTCTCCTGTTTGTAGAGCGGAGGGAGGTCCACGGCTGGGAGTTCCACGGGAGGGATTGTGGTAGCAGAGAGATGCTGAGAGCTTGATCTGGGGCAATGGTGGCACAGATAGAAGAGAGAGAGATTTAAAGGACTCATTGATGAAGGAGCGGGAGGGGTCGGGTGACCCTAAGGTTTCCATTGGGATGTGTCAGTGGCTGGTGATATCACTGACTGAGAGAGAAAGGATAGGGGCGGGAGGAACTGAGGAGGGGCGTGTTGTGGGAAGCAGGAGAGCGTGGATAATGAGATCAATTTTGGACATGTGTGATTCGAGACAACTGTAGAATGTCCAACCGGAGATGTTCAGCAGACAGTTGGAGATATATGGGGACAATTCAGGGGTTGGCTGGGGCTGAGGTCACAGGTTTTTGGTGATAAATGAAGCCAGCAGAGAGTAAAGTTGCTAAGGAGAGCAGAGTTCGAAGAGTAAACAGAAGCTCACACCTGGAGGAAACACCACTTACTGGGAGGGTAGGAAAGAGGAGCCCATGGAGGAAATAGAAGGCAAGGTCTAAGCAGGAGGAAGAGAAGAGAGGGAGACTCCTGGCCACTATTGAGAAATATGGGTCCACCTAGGACAGAGCACTGGGAGTAGGAGCTGTCATCTCAGGTAACTAACTCTGCCCATTTCTTAACATTTTAATGGTAAAGGGAGGTCAGCAATTCTGGGCCACCAAGAAGAACAGAAACACATCTGTGTAGTTTATCAGGACTTTCTCCTGACAAACCCTGAGTGTTGGGCCAGATGTAGGCATGCACTGAATGGTGTGCCTATCAGAGGGTGTCCTCAGCTTGGAAACATTTTTGGGGTGGGCAACTACAACTTCAAATACCAGCAAATCACCTCCTCTTATTACCTCCTACCATGAATGGTTCGTGTGTACTAGGCAGTTTACTTAACAAATGGCCCCCACTTTGGGGTCTGTGTTCAAGTTCCCGTAGGCCTATTGCAGACAGTGGCTGTTTCCAGTTCTCTCAGGGGAGACGTCTTTCTCTGGGAGCTGGTTCACATGTTAGGGCTGATCTTGACCTCCCCTCAGTATTAACCTCCTTTTCTCTACATCCCCTACCACGTCCACTCGTGTTTCTACCAACACCTCATTCTGCCTTCCTTCTAGCCACCATTCCTACTAATACAGACCAGGGATTTCCACACTTATTTTTGTTGCTGCAGATGTTAAGGAACTGAAATGAAGCCCAGGATACAAAAAGACCAAAGTAGAGATGCTTTGGCTAAAGGGAGGAGTGTAGAGGTCTAGGCGCCTTAGCATCTTACAGCCCCAGGGCCTCTGCTGTGAGCCTCTGAGGCAGGAGAAACGATACTGGTCTGAAAGCTGTGGGCCTAGAGTCCTTAGACTAGTCTCTTCCCCCCTCTCTGTTGTGTTTAGGGCCCTCCTGGCTCTGATATTCTCTGAGAGAGCATCTGCGGGTCATGGGTCTCCATTCTTTTTCCAGGCAGTTTCCCTCCTAGGGAAAGAACAAGCCAGGCTGGGACAGTGTTGGGACACCTGACACAGCACACACTCCCATCATTCCCATCCTGGACTCTTCCAGAGCTCCATCAGCCAGACTTTCAGGCCCTTTTTATGAATGGAGTCATTTAGTGTGTGTGGGTTGACCAGAGCGTCCCTGAAAAAGGGTGCTTGGGAAGGGGACTCACAGACCTAGGTGTTCTGTCCCCAACACACACACACACACACACACACACACACACTGAAACTCAATTTAAGGGATCCTGTCATGGAGGCCTCAACTGTTCCCTCTTTGGGTGGAGTTAGAAGGAAGAAAGGGAGACGCTTTCTAAAATTAGCATCATACATAGTCTCATATTCTCTCTCTCTCTCTGTGTGTGTGTGTGTGTGTGTGTGTGTGTGTGTGTGCGCGTGTGTTAATTGCTCCATCTCTCTCTTTTTCTAGAAAATTAACATGCTAGGGCTTCCTCACCCCTCTCCCACCTACCTTTCACGCTGGGTGAATCCTGTCCATCACCCTTCCCCGGCCCATCCTGCTCTCCCCCTATGGCTCGCTCACCCTGGTGCCCAGCCCAGCCCATCCCTGCTGCATACTTTTACTCAGCTCCTGCGTCATGGCTATTCATCTTGTTTAGTGCTGGCTTGGCTGCAGATGCTGTAAATATGGTAATTTTAGACTCCCTGATTGGAAAGGGTTGTGGGGCAGGGAGGAGAGCAGTTTGGTTTACTCTGTTGAAGCTGGTTCCAGGCTGGTTCTTCCACTCTCTGAGTGTCCTTCTTCTCAAGCTATGGCCCCATCAACACCTCCCCTTCCCCGCTGACCCTCCTTTTGTGTTCAGTCCTGACTCCTCTGAGCTTGGGAAGAGTGAGAAGGACAGAGGAGACGTGTCTGGGCTCTCTGCCTGGAGAATTGCAGGTTAGCACCAAGCCCCCTAAGGGGCCAGAAGTGCAGCCAATGATGCATGGGGTGGGGGTCCTGGCCCTGCCAAGATAATGCCAAGGATGCAGGAGGCTCAGGATTAGCCCCCCCACCAGGGCAGTGTTTGGGGGACACACTGGAGATGAAGTCGGGGCCGCCAGTGGCCTCTGACCCCTCCAGAGCTCTCTCCCCTTTCTGTTCTCTCCCTCCTGACCTCCTCTGTGGGGGGCTGTCACTCCCAAGGGTCTTAGGCCCGTGCTCCCAGGGTTGTCAGCTAATCCCTCCTCCTACCCCTTTGGCGCTTAAAGGCATAATTTGCATTTGATTAAAGTACCCTGAACAGTCAGTGGATTCAAATCTCTAGGGAGCAACTCCCAGGCTGACATTTCAAGCACAGGGAGTTAGGCTGGGAGCTGAGTTTTGAGCCCAGGGCTAAGTCAGGACCTTGAGAAGCCTCCAGAAATGCTTCCAGCTGTCTATCCCATCTCCTCAGGACAATCCTAATTCCAAGGCTCTGAGTCGGAGTTGGAAGGGTCCCAGTTTTTGAGCCACTGTCTATAAGTCATAGAATGTACGAGCTCAGGAGGCGACTCAGATTTCTTTGAGCCTAAAACCCCCACTTGATGGATGAGAAGTGACTTGCAGCAAATCACCAGGCCATGTAACCACAATATCGTTAGCCCATATCTGGTTCTTAGTCCATGCCCTTGACACATCTTTATAGAAGTTTCTAGAAGGAAAGAAGAGTCTGATAGGTATTTCTTTGTTACCGATTCCTGAAGGAAGCCACAGCGCAATCCCACTGCTACCCCTGCTGATAGATGTTGAGCTGATGTTTGCTCGCCTCTGGTTATAAATGGAAATTTGCCGTCTATGAGGTAGCCTATGAAAATGTTGGTGGGTTGTGACTGTTGTCTAATAGCTCTTTACTGCCGCAAGCCATCCTGCTGTCCACCAGCATGTTTCACTGGAGGGTGGGGCCTGAGAGGAGGATTAGGGGGTCTCTGAAGGGCGACATCGGCTGTCCTACTTCAGGAAAAGAACTGGGGGAACTTAGACGTCTTCTGAGGGTGCAGCATGGAGAGGTCTTGTCACCGCTCGTCGGCAGGCCCTGCTCCCTTCCCATGCCTAAACTGCTCCCTTTTGTCCCCGTGCGGCGTGCGGTGTCCAGACACCACACACTGCATTTGTTTACTTTTTCTCCTGGAAATGGGGACACGGTGGCATTTTACTCATTTCAAAGCATGGGTTGTTTTTTTTTCTGGAGAAAGGTGCGTGTTTCCCACCCACAGTTGTTGTATAGTAGTTGTAGGGTGGAGGGTAGGGGGGCTTGTGAAGTGATTCTTTGTGGACATTTTCATGCTAAAGGTGCATTGCAGTGAAACTGCACTGGTTTAGACTAATTCAGCTTATGGTCTAAAGAACCTCAGGTCTTATTACTGTTCATCCCACAGCATAAATCAGAATCACAGCTAACAAAATCTTCCCTGGGAGAGGTGTGGCCTGGTCTACTTTGAAAAATAGATGGGCCTCATGTGGAAACAGCATTTTGCCTGTTGGAATGTAAATGGTGTCAGAGCGCTTGGAAACAGTTTGTTCTTTTAGTGGATTAACAATTTTCCCCGAAAAAAATTTCACAGAATTTGCTAAACATACTCTTCCTTCGTATGCAGTTGGGGATTCCAGTCCCTGTGGGTCCAAACGCTGAAGCTTTACTGTAGCCAATCCATCCACAACCCTGGCAGTGATGTGTTCTAGAGAGGTGGCCGGGGTAGGGGAGGGGGAGGCAGGTCCAGACTTTCTGGAGAGATTTGAAAAGAACAGCACGTTAACAAGAGAAGGAATGGTTTCCAAATTTTTCACAAATCGTTAGGAGAAGACATTTGTAACCGTGAGGCCTTTCCAGTCTCGTGCCTTGTCCTTCGTGTGTATGAGGCCAAGGAGCAAATTGACCACCAATGGGGCACTGAGAGTGCCTGGGGTGTAGTCAGCACTCAGTCGTTAACGGGACTTTATCATCCGTCCTTTGCTTATCCATTCCTCCCTGTCCCTCTCTGGCTGGACTCCACCCTCCACCCCTCACAATCACCCCCTTCACAAGAAGTGGCCGCCTCTGGTCTCCTTTAACTGTCCGATGTGTGCCACATTCTTGTACCGGCCGCCTCACAATATTCATGTCCAGGGTTTATCTCTCCTTCCAGAGTGAACACACCTCTGGGTCAAGGGCTTTCTCTCACACTTATTTATAAGCCCTCAGCACCTAGCCCAGTGTGCTGTACACAGTAAGTGCTTCTTTTAGACTGTGACGTCTTTACTGCGAATAATACTAGTGCTGCTTTATTAAGCATTTCCCAGGTGCAAGGCACCGAGGACTTCTCCTGCCTGGATTAATCTTTGTGACAAACCAGTGAGTCTTCCCATTCGTTCTGTTTAATGAGGTAGGAGAGTAAGGTTCAGAGGATGTTCACCTGCCTGAAATTGTAGGTTGTGAATGGACAGAGCTGTGCCCGAACCCAGGCTGGTCCTGTCCAGAACGTGAACCCACACTCAGACGGGCTCTGTTGTACTCCTCTCATGCAGACAGGGCTGCACATTGGCAGCTGAGGGCCGAATCTGGCCCGCAGATGTGTTTTCTTTGGCCCACGCAGTGTTTTTTAAAAATCAGGAAATTTTACATCACCATCTACATTTCTGGCTTCGCTGAAAAACCTAGGAGATCCAATAACCCTGAACCTCAGCATGGCGATGCCAGGCTGCTGCCGAGAAGCAGCTGTCCCCTCCTTTCTCTCTGTCCCTCCCAGACATCGTCTGCATCAACTGTCTAGTTCGGTGTTTCCCCCCAAGGGTGTCAGCGTTGGGAGCATGTCGACTCTTGGTTACATAGGACTGTCCCACATATTGTAGAATGGTTAGCAACCCTGTCCCTCACCCACTAAATGAATAATACCCTTCCTTCAATCATTTTGACAATCAAAAACACCCCACACATTTCCAAAGCCCCTAGTGAGGGGTACCACACTATCCCCTGTTGAGAACCAATGGCAGATAACCCCTTGTATCACCAGTGCTGGCACACAGTAGGGCCCTAGGTCAATAGATGGAGTTTAGAATGAAATATCCATAACTGAATGGTTCCGCATGGTAAATGTTCTCATGAAAATGGAGGCAAAGAAATGAAGTAATCATCGTGCTTTTAAAAATAAATTATCTGGAGCAAATTTAGCGCATTCCCCTAAACACCTGTCCCAGAGTGGGGAAAAAAATTAGTAATAACATGTTCTTGTTGAGGCATTTCCATTCTGCATGCCTCAGTTCCCGCTGTAATGTTAATTGGTTATGGTTTTCTTTGCTTCTAGTCCTTACATGTAACGAGAGTTACCATGCAGCTGTCAACCCGACACCACCCAGGAAAGGCTGCATTTAAAGGGACAGCAAGAAGAACCGAATCACACGCAGCTTTTCTGTGGAGAAATGTTGCTATAATATTTTCGCTTTTTGTTCTAATTATTAAAATACTGTGTGCTTACATGCTTACAGTAGAAACTTCAGAATATAGTAAAGTACTAAGAGTAAATAAAAACCACTCATAATTTCATCACCTGAAGATAATCCCTTTTTATTTTTGTATATTTCCTTCCGGTCCTTTTTTCCCTATGCACATATTTGTGTTTGTTGTTGCCAGTTTTGTTTGACTTTTAGCAAAAGTGGGGTGGCCCTGATTATAAAATTTTCCTTGCCAACTCATGACGGTTCCCATAATCAGTTTAACCAATCCCCTTTTGTTGGACATAGAGTCACTTCTCAGTTTTTGCTATTATAAACAGTACATCAGTCAACTTCCTTATTCAGAAATCCTTTTGGGCCACTCTGATTATTTCTATAGAAAATGTGATATGGCCGCCAGCACAAGAAGAAGTCATCCCTTCCACTGCAAGCTGGTGTTAGTTCTGGATCTAGAAAAGAGGGGGGAGTAAAGACTGAGTTCTGGTAAGGAATGTCCAGGCAGGGAAGAGCCCATGTTGTTGAACTTGCACCTCTTAGTGTGGCCAAAGCCAGGCCATCTGCCCGGAATGAGGGGAGGGAACGTCCGGGGTTGGGGACTTGGGTTTGAAGCTCTCACTGCAGGAAGCAAACAAGGACTTAACCAAAGGATGAAAATTGTTTGGCAGCATTGTGAGCCCAGTTGAGGTCACACCGTGGGATTCAGTCATTAAGGCCATTGGCACAGACGTGCAACTCTCTCCAGTGAGGCTGGGACACAGAAGCCAAGGTGGAGTCCGGGTAAGCGTGGGGAGGGTAGGCTTATCTCAGGTTTGAGAAATGGCCTGACAGATCCAGCCAAAGTTCAGAGGGGCTGGTGAGAGCCTCATGAAATCTTTTCCTCCCCAAAACAGTAAGATTGCCATAACACCTAAGTAAAAATAGTCTTTGCAACCTAGTGAACAGAACTAAAAAACTTGCCTACTAAAAAATGGCTTTACAGACCCAACATAAGCTGGACATGGCTCTGAGTTGCTTTTATGGTATAATAACAGTGAACAATTTCTACAGCACATCACAGTTTACAAAGTGCTTTATATACTACATTAGCCCAATCTCTTGGAGATGGAGTTATTAAATGCATCCTCCATTTTGCAGAAGAGAACACTGAGGCTCAGAGAGCAAGATTTGTCTAAGTGCAGACAGGTAGTAACGGTGCAGTCGAGCTTCAGACCAGCATGAAGAACAGAGGCATGATAATTAATCCAGTCTTTTGTAACCACCTCTTCTGTCCTTGCAAGATGACTTTTGTTGGGAAATAAATATATCCTATGCCTATGACTGACCTCCTTAGCAAGATGAATTAACCAGGTGAGCTACCGGGAAAAGCCAGTTCTCTCTGAGTTTAGAGAGCAACTCAGTGTTCTACCTACTAGCCTGGTCCTTTCTCTGTGCCTTAAACAGACAGACCACGCACGTTCCTGCCACAATGCCATTCCCTTTGCACCGGGAATCTTCTCCCCCAGATGTGGCCATGGCTCACTCCTAATCTCTTCAAGTCTTTGCTTTAATGTCCCCTTCTCAGTGGTGCCTTCCCTGACCACCTTATTTATTTTTAATAAATTTTATTGGGGAATATTGGGGGACAGTGTGTTTCTCCAGGGCCCATCAGCTCTAAGTCGTTGTCCTTCAATCTAGTTGTGGAGGGCGCAGCTCAGCTCCAAGTCCAGTCGCCGTTTTCAATCTTTAGTTGCAGGGGGCACAGCCCACCATCCCATGCAAGGATTGAACCAGCAACCTTGTTGAGAGCTCGTGCTCTAACCAACTGAGCCATCTGGTTGCCCCTCTGGAAGCTCAGTGGTAGCTCGTTGTCTTCAATCTAGTTGTGGAGGGCGCAGCTCACTGGCCCATGTGGGAATCGAACCGGGAATCCTGTTGTTCAGAGCTCGCGCTCTCGCCAACTGAGCCATCCAGCCACCCCCTGACCACCTTATTTTAAGGTGAGGGTTGGCACCTTTTCCACTGCCAACCCCCACTGCTGACACTTCCTGCCTTCCTTCCCTGCTTCATTTTCTCCATAGCATTTATCACCTTCTAATATACTATGCATTCTATTCATTTTCTTGTTTACTGTTTGTTTTCTCTACTAGAATGTGTGATGAGGACAGGATTTTTGTCTGTGTTGTTCCCTGCTGTTTCCCCATACCTAGAACATGCATGACATGTAGTAGGTGCTCAAAAAGTGATTGTTGAATGAACAGCAGTACAGGTATTAGAATAAATAAGAAATCCTTAAGAGTGCTAGCACAGTGACTAGTTCATAACAGGGAATCCGTATGTGTTGGTTCCCTTTGTCTCCTTCCCTTCCCATGTGTTCAATGTTATCTGCTCAGCCCAGTATTCTTTTAAAATTAAAATATTTCTGGAAAAGATAACACATTAAGCCTTAATTAATATCCAATCCATGAAGCAGATAATGCAGGAGAAGAGGGAACCCACGCTAGCCCTCAAAAGAAGGAGCGAGTCACGCCCCGATCTAGCCAGGGTTTCCTTGTCCATCTAAAGAGGGGTGGGAGTTGGGTGTGGTAGGTGCTTGGGGGAGGCATGTGTGGTCTTGGATGATGGTTCCAATACCTTCTATGATTCCACTAAGGCGGGAATCAGTGTGCGGGAAATAGGAGACAGGCATGGGGGTCCCAGATGGAGTGAGACTTCCTTTCTTCTCCCTGCTTGAGTTGCGACCTTCTACCAACAGCCGTGCAGGCGAATCCTGGGATAGGATCATTGACCTGTGTAAGAGAGGAAAACATTTTCCTCAATCCCTTTAGGGTGTCAGACAGGGTCTGAAAATTAAACTGACAAAGACATATTAGCAGGAGAAAAACATACACATTTATTTAGTATAAGTTTTTTGTGACACTGGAGCCTTCAGAAGGAAATGAAGACCTGAAGAAACAGTTTGATCTGAGTGTTTTTATGTTGGATTTGCTGAAGAGTGGGCAGTTGTGGAGGAAGAGGAGAGTTTAAGGAACAGGAGGGAAGTGTAGTCAGCTGGGGGAAACTAGTGAGGCCTGTTGTTTAGGATTCTTTTTGGCATCCCTTTGTCTTCAGAGATAAGCTTTACCTCTGGGTATAGGAAGTGCACCTCTTACCTGAGATTATTATGACATCTTTCAGGGGAGAAGCCTGGGGGGGAAGGTCAAAGTCAGGTTCTTGCTTCTGCTGTTTTCTCAGATTCCTTCAGCTTAAACTAGTCAATATGCCAAGATGCTATATTTTGGGGAAGCCTGTCCTGAACCCTATCATCTGCCATGGGATTGCAGAGGGTCCCTTCTCTTCTGTGAGGCACTGCTGGATCACTCATTTACACACTCATGCCTTCATCCCAGCGTTCATTTGTTCAGTGGATACGTACTGAACGTCCACCATGTGTCGGGCACCATGCTGGGGCCTGGAGAAGCCGTGGTAAATGGAACAGACACAGACTCATGGCTCCCAGTCAGGTAGGGGAACAGACCTTAAATGTAAAAGTCCATCCAGACCCAACCTTTTCCGCACACCCTGGGTTCTCACTGTCCCCTGAGTAAACCACACGCTTTCCTGCCTCTCGCACCCCTCCACCCCCATTCCATGTTGTTCTCAGGATTCCCTGCCTTTCAGCAGCGCTATTCCTTCTTCCTGTGTTCCCAAACCCTGCGTAGTCTTCACACCTGGACCTGGAGCCTTCATCTTCTCTCCCAAGAAGCCTTCACTGGCCACCAGCAAGCACCTTCTGTTCTTCCCCACACACTCGCCCCCAACCTCTCCTTGAACATTTTCCATAAGCTCCCCTGTATGGGGGTCATTATCTTGATGTGCACGACTTAGCTGTTGCACCATCTAGATTGTAAACTCCTTAAAGACGAGAACTAGGGATTAAAATTCCTTTTATCCTGCATAGACTTCCTACCATGCCGTGCACATGGAGCCCCTTAAATCACTGCTGGTTAAATCAATGTCTCAGGACAAGTCCCGGAGATGCTGCCCGTGAGAGAGGCTGGTAGCAGAGGCAGCCAGCATCCCAAACGGCCTGCCCCCTTTGGGTCTGGTCCCTAGAAACAACTCCAGTGGCCTTGAGGAATTAATATTGCTGTCAGAGGGGCTGCCCTTCAAAGGGTCCTGATAGCTCTTGTTATATGCAAAGTGGAAAAGGTAAGGGGACTGTTCTCTGCATTTCCTGCCTTTCAATTGAGTGAGGACAGACAGATGATTTATTGGGCATTTCCTAGCCTCTCCTTCACCATAGGAAACCAACCTGGAAAAAAAAAAGGTGCAAATTTTAAAAAGATGTGTGGCTGTTTGGGGGAGTAAGGGGGTAGAATTCCTGTGTACCATTAAAGTGGAAAAAGAAAACTGTCTAACAGCAGGAACTCTGATCTAGAGGCATACTAACCATAAATTTCTACCACCCTCTGAGAGCCTAAAGGCCTGTCCGGGTGCCAGGAAGGAGTGGGTCAGGGAGAGTGAAGCTGTGAAGTACAGGCCTCTCTCAGCTCCCCATTTCCAAATGATCAAGCGTGGGCTTCGGGTGGTGGCAGTGTGGCCTTAGCCATCAGCCATCACGAAGGAGCAGGGGATGTAGGGTTCTTCATAACCTTTCAAGTGTTGGTTTCAGTTGGAAACAGTTAAATATCTCCACCCCACTCCTTCCCCTAAGAGAGAGAGAGAGAGAGAGAGAGAGAGAGAGAGAGAGAGAGAGAGAGAGAGAGAGAGAGAGAGAGAGAGAGAGAGAGAGAGCGCGCGCGCCAGGGAAAGGGGCCAAGAACTGGGGGCTCAGCAGATGCAAAAGCCTGACTGACAGGCTTAGCTTCCCTTCCACTCTGCAATGGCAGTCATGTTGGTTTCCTAGAGCTGCCCTAACAAAATTCTGTACACTGGTGCTTAGCAGAGTGGCTTGAAACGATGGAAATGTATTCTGTCACAGTTCTAGAGGCCAGGAGTCCGAAACCAAGATGTCAGCAGGACCGTGCTGCCCCAAAGGCTCTACAGAAGAATCCTTCCTTGCCTTGTCCCAGCTTCTGGTGGATGCTGGCAACCCTTGACATTGCTTGGCTTGTAGATGCATCACTCCAATCTCTGCCTCCTTCTCACATGGCCATCTTCTTTGCGTGTCTGTCCTTTCCCTATGTATATCTGCCTCTGTGTCTCTTTTCTTCTTATAAGGACAGCAGTTGTTTTGGAATAAGGGTCCACCCTACTGTGGTATGACCTCCTCTTAACTTGCATCTTAGTTACATCTGCAAAGACCCTGTTTCCAAATAAGGTCATATTCACAGGTAAGGACTTCAGTATATGTTTTTGGGACACAGTTCAACCCACAACAAGAGTCAAATGTTTATTACCTGTGGCCATATTGGGAAGACAGGTTATTTAATCAGCAACTCTGTGTGTGTGTACCTGTGATTTGTAGATATTATACACACACACACACACACACACACACACACAAATGCCTATACATATGTGTGTGTATGTATATTATAAATACCTATAACAGGTATTTACCTATATATACCTATAATATAATAGGTATTTGTAATATATACAGGTGTACCAAAAAATGTATACACATGACTCATATTTATCTTTTGTTATCGGTATATATTGAGTATTACAATTTTAATACAGTTTTTTCCTTTCTTAAGATGTGTACACATGTTTTTGACACCCTCCGTATATACAAATACCTGTGATTTGTATTTAATAATATGTATTTATTGATATGTATGACACTATATATAAATATAAATACAAATGATGAGTATTATTGATTTTTATGTGTTATGTATGGTCTAATATAAATATATGTGATACTAATAAATATATATGTCTCTCTCTCTATATATATATATACATACATATATGTGTATATATATATATGATACTATATGAATATAAATCATATGAGCAATTCTGAGTAATGCCCTAAGTTTATTAATCTAAAGAATAAGATGTCAGGGCTGTTCTTAATCCTTTTTCTGTGGTTTTCCCACTAACAAGATGGTGGGGAAAGCCTTTCTGTGCCACAGACACCAGCACTCACCCAGGCTGGACTCTGAAAAGGACTTGAGCCTATGGGATAGACAGAGGTGCTGTGTGTCTGCCCAGGTGTGCCCAGTGCCACAGGGCCACAGCTCTGCTGGCCACGCAGGGCTCTTCCCTACCTTATTTTGGAGGAGAAAACCTGGGCCCAGAGACATGAAGTGGCTTGTACAAGTCCACATGGGCACAAACAGTTCTAGAAGTAGAAACGTGCCTCCACGCACCCAAAGGTGCCCCCCCTTATCTCCTCCTTGCCCCACTTTTCTGACTAATAGTCAGTTTTTTCACTTGAGTTACTTCCACTGAGCATGCCCACATGTTATAGATAGATGGTCACAGAAATAGCACTATTTTCCTTTTAAATGAGCTGAGAAATTATTTTCATGAAGGTCTTACTACATGCCAAGTTTAAAGTACTTTGTGTTCAATTGTTCTAGAGTTATTGGTGAGGTGAGGAGAAAAAACTTTCCTTTTTCAGTTTTATAAAGGATTTCTTTTTTCGTTTTCTCAAGCTCTGACTATCCAAAAGCTTACTCTCATTTTCTGGACACCGTGTCCTGCCTGAGATGTCTCTTATTAGTGAGTTGGAAAGTCAGGTCCCCGACGGGCTCCCTCTCTAAGCCTCTTTGACAGTGACCTTCAGAAGCCTTGAAATGGCTCTGACCCTCATACACGCTCCTCTGTGCTGGGCAGCCTACCTAAATCTCCACTGTTGTCTCCACTTTGTAAGGTTTCCCCGACTTCCCTTCTGAGAGCCCTCGGGCCTGATTCACTCCGTCCTGCTTGCTGGGATCCTCCAGCAGGAAATGAGCCAGATTCAGGAATGCTTTTTAAATGGGGTTCTGGAGGCATTCTGCTTGGAACCTTTGCTGGGGAATTTTGTGCCAGGGCCTTCGCCCATCCAGGAAGGACTTCCACACAGACTGGCAGAGAGCTTGCCCAGTCTTCTATACCTTCTTCTGCCACTCCACTTTCTTTCACCCCAGCACCCCCATTGGAGAATACCCCTGCCTCTACCCAGATAAACTCTGAGCTCTTTGCACAGTGCCCACTCCACAGTCTCTGAGGGACAGCATGACACGGCCTGGTTCAGACCCAGGAGGAGGCTCTGCCAGCACCCACATTGGCAGCAGCAGATTTAAACCTCTCTCCAGTCACTGTCCCAGCAGTGTTTCCCTGTGCAGCCCCACAGTGCTGGTCCCCGAGCAGCCACACCTGAAACGGCCTGCCCTTCTGCTTCCCGCCTCCCCAGGCCCAAGGCCACGCCCTTGCCTACCTGGTTGATACTTGGGCCTCAGTCCGCACTCTCTCTCTCTGGTCTTTACTTCCTCTTAGTCCCATCCCCTAAGTTCTTGGATGTGTTTTGCAGAGTAGAGACCCCATGTAAGCAGGCCTGACCAAGAATTAAGCCATAGTTCTCCGAGGGTGGCCGCCAGACTACAAGCACCAGAAACCTCTGGGGTGCTTCAAGAAGGCAGATTTTCGCTAAGATTTTCAACTGTGGGGCTGGAAGGCTGCATTTTTAACAAGCTCCCCAAGGGATTCCGATGTTCCCTAAAGTCTGAAGCCCACAATGTAGGCTTTTTCTGACTTGATGGTGGGCCATCAAGTCAGACAGAGGAGCTGCTCCTGAATGACCTCATTCTGAAGAGGGAGCTCAGCATGGTGAATAAAAACCCTGGTTTTAGACTCCCCCTCCTGAGTGATTGTCCCTTGCCTGGTCTCTGAGTAAACTTGAGCAAGCTACATACTTGCTCTGTGCCTCCATTTCCTTGTCTGGAAAAGGGGGGCAGTAGAACCCACCTGAGAGGGTTATTGAGAGGATTAAATGAGATAATATATGCAAAGTTCTTAGCAGTCCTGGGAATAGCGAGGGCTCAATGAGCATGAGCTGTCGTCTGTGCTCCTAGCTGCTCCCATCTGCCTCACAGCCCATCTCCGAAGTTGTCTGATACAGAATTAGACCACAGAAATCATTTGGATAGCCCGTGAATGTCCCTATCTCTCTGTTCCCAGAAAGCCTTTGGTTTTCCCCTTTTCTCCTTCTGAAAGCCCTTGACACCCTGCAAGTGCCAGTTTGGAATAGGCAACACTTACAATAGCATCCCCCTTCCTCTCCAAGTGACCCCACCTCATGCGACATTTACAGCCCCTCCAGTGACACTGAAGGAACCACTCAACAGCTGGGGACCAGACCTTTACAAATAAAAGCTCCGGTTTTGAATTCCAAACCTCTGCCTGACGAAGGCTGCATGATCTACAAGGTGAAATAGAGAGTTCCAGGTTGTAATCAAAGGCTCCTGAGCAGATGGAGAAAGGAAATTCACATATGCAGAGGCCTAGACAGCACCCAATTAATCCCCCTACAACTTAGCCATGTCAGCCGTGAGTGCTTTTGTGCTGGTCTCTGCCTCTGACTACTCTCTGCCTCGGTTTCCCCCTGCAGGGTAGAGCTAGTACCCACAGGCGTGTTGTGCATGGTCAATAACTCCTTTTATGTGCTGTGCAATATTAGGAGCAATATTAGTGTTGGCTCTCTGTTCTAATGATCTGCCGTGAGGACCTAAGCAAATAAGAGTTGCTATATGTTTATAAATAAAAGACCCTGATTGTTCCCCAACCAGCTTGTCACTACCCTGGGCCCTTTTCAACAGTGCCTATCTGAAAGGTATCCTGCCAGTGAAACTAGTGTTGTTTTGCACTCATCTGGTGTGTGACCTCACTGCTCTGCTCCATGGAAGGAGTAGGGTCCTGCCAGCGTCCACAGCAGGGCTCCAGGCAGCCAACCTCCCTCACCCTGGCAGGTCCCTGGCCCGGGGGAAGGCAGAGGCTGGGAGAAGAGCCACAGTAGGCCTTGTTGACTCTGCCGAGTTCAGAGAGGGCTTCCCATTTGCCTTGGCCAAGGAGAAAAGTTCTTTATTTCCCCCAGCCTCCAGGCCTGCCAGCCTCAAGGCTGAGGGAGCAGGTTTCCCCTCTCTTCTCTGACTCCCACACTGTGACTTGCAGAGTTCATGGAAAAGCCCCCTCCAGAACGGGCCAGGCTGGGTTTGCAACGAGCCTGTTTCGTGCATGCTCATTCTTCCCTTCCAGCCCCGCCAGGCAGGCCGTCCCAGTGACACTCCCGAGCTGGCTTTTTTTCTTTCTTTCTTTTTTCCCCTAAGTCTCGAGCCCAGTTATTTACCCAAAGAAAACAGGGAAGTGACAAGGTAACAGAGTACACATGTTGTGAAAATATGCAGGCTGAGGCTGAAGAAAAGAAAACATTCTTCCATAAGTAGCTGCCTTGTTAATTCATTTTTTTCTCCAGATTAGAACCAGCCATTTCTTGTGCTCCTTCAAGCACCTTCTGTGGTTTCCTGACAGCTGCCTGCAAGGGGTGAGATTTGGCTTGAAAAATGGGCCATCGGTCATGCTTCGGGGGCGGGGGGAGGGCAGAAACCAAAATTCCCAGATTGCTCAAATTCACTGCTCCTTTTCTAGATGGGAACGAAAGAGGGAGAGGTGGCGGGGAGAGGATTGTATAAACTCTGAGGCGTCACCTGATTTTCCATAAGAAATGACAGCTCGGTAATGAACAGTCCTTGGGACGTGCTTTCTTACCTCCCCTGAAATTGGTTTCCTGATCCCTGGCAAGCCTGTGTGCTGTAGCCTTGAGGAACAGCCACAGGCCGATTCTCGGCAATTAAAAATAATATTGGCCCTGATAGAGAACTCTTGGGTACCCCCCCATACACACATACATACCCTTTTCATTATGTGCCAAAGATCACTTTCCCAAACCTGTTTCGGAACAGCCAGCTGCGTCCGAGGAACAGCCTCCAGGCCTGCATGCCCTCGGTGGACTGGGGGGGCGCCGAATTATGAATAGTGTGTGTTCCAGCTGGTGTTTGGGGCAGACGAGGGGTGATCTGCATCTTTTTGGGAAGTTGGGCCATAATCAGTTTGGGGCCCAATTTTTCTTCACCGGATCCTTTAAACCTCATGGCTAACAAAGAATGGCAGAGAAGGCCTGCACAAGCTCACTGCGGCCAGGATCCCTCTGGTACCGATCTTCATGCTTCTCATTTTTCCCTTCCTCTGTGTTCCCAGCCTCCTTTTCGGCCTGTGGGTGTTGGCCCACAGCTTGGCCAGGCTCCTTTAAGGAGAGGTCACACCGCAGAGGCCTGGACAGGCCCTGTTAGCATTGCTGTGGTCCTTTCTGTTAGTGGGAGGCCTCGGGAGCTCAGCACTCTGTCTCAGCATGGGACAAGCCTGTGAGAAAGAGTGTGACGTGGCCCCCTGTCCCAGAGTGGAAGCCAGTGCAGGCCTCAGAGGGGAGCTCAGGTTGGAGGAGCCCCCCCAACCCTGACTTACGGCCACAGACTTTATCAACTTTCTACCACCAGCACCCAGTACCTTTAACCTCAGGGTGGGTGGAAATCCCATTGTCTCCCCACATGGCTTGCCACCACCACAAGGCACCTTCCTAAGAACCTGGGCAAGGGCTGGACTTCAGGCCTGAATTGGTCTTGATTTGGTTGGGTTGAAGCTGAAGTAGAAAACCTTGCCATCAAGGTGGATTATGGGTCTGAGGATAAGGTCGGACCTCCAGGTTGAGCAAGCCGGTGGGCAGAAGCCACTTCCAATCAGAGCCCGAGGCCTAGTTGGTCGAGAAGGTCAGAGCACCAGTGTTTGGGGCCGGGGCTGGGAAAGCCCAGCCATGCCCCCTAGTGAGTGTCCCTAACGTGGACCACTAGGTTCGCACTGGGTGAAAACAGCCTCACCCCACCCTGGGCCAGCCTCCAGCCTCTGGCTGTAGGTGAAAAACTCTATTTCCGATGATTGTGTTCAGATATTCTACATCCAGTGCATGAAAACACAATAGTAACAGGAAAAATCCACTCCCTCCCCCACCCCACAAGCATACAATACAAAGGTGGTCCCATCTCTCACTATGAGAAGGTCAAAGGACCCTTTTCTCATCCCAGTCCTTGATGTGGGTCCAAGGAAAGCAGTGCCTTTTGAATTCTGCGGCATCCACAGCAGGCCCAGCTGCAAGGGTGTGGACAGGGAGCCAGACAGGACGCTGCCTTATCAGGGGCCAATCTCAGGCCCTCCTGTGAGGTCCAAGCTTCCTCCAGCAAAAGGTGACTTAAAACCATTTGTTTAACCATCCGAGGAGGCTGAGGAGGGCCCAGGGGCAGATGAGATCTGAGTCTCAGAGCCAGGCTTTTCTGTTTGGGAGTTTCTGCACAGGACCTTAAGAGCAAACCTCACTGTCCCAGACAAATATCTCCCTTGAACTAGGCTCTTCACTTTCTCATCTCTGCATGTCAGCCATCTTTAAAATGCCTGTAAGCAGCAAATAATGGTGTTTAGCCCTGGGTGATGAAGAGCCAGCAGGGAATAAATTCTGTTGACATTCAGTTTTAAGAACCAGAATTTGGGCTTCTATGATTGTTGCTGAAAGGTTTTTCTCTGGTTTTGGGTGAAGCTAATCCTCAGATTCTGCCTACTCTTCAGACCTCTGCCTTCCATTACCAACATCTGAGATTTGGAGCATCAGACAGCTTTGATTGGTCATGGAGTCCCACATCCCTGCCGCTACAGGATGTTCCAACAGATGACCATCCTGGGATTTGAATTCTTCTAGGATGGGGTACACACAACTTTGTAAAGACATCTGAGCCATTGTTTGGAAGTTTTCATCCTCAGGAAGTGATTTTTTTATATTGAGGTAGAATCTGTTACTATGTGACTTTGATCCATTGACCCAGTTTTACAATAATTCTCGAGAGCTGGGTATCAAGCAGTATATCCAGGTTCCAATATCAGGCAGAACAGATGCATTAAAAAGGCCGACCCTTTTCCCCTCTGCCCCTGCTTCTCCCTACATCTCATGCCTGATTGTTAATATTTTGATTACGTATGAGTCCGACTGATTCTTGGTTTCACCCTAGTGTGTTTTCATGTTTAATATTAACATCTTCATGTCAATATTATCTTTTCAGATATTGCTGAAAAGGTACTATTTTTGGAGAATGTGCTCAGAGGAAGCAACTGCTCCCCTGTGTGTCTCACTGCGTGAGGTTATCCCAGTGCAGCTGGAGCATGTATCTGGATCTCTTCTTCCTTAGAGTGTTTCACCATTCCCGTCCTCCCCTAGTACCACTGTGGCCACAAGCCACCCTCTCATCCCTTGGTTATGTTGGGTGGAAAATCTGAGGACTTCTTTTCTAGAAAAAGGCAATCTTGCTCCCTCTTCTTAGTGCCAACCCTTCACATTCCCCTGGTTTTTGTCACCCTTCTCTCTTGACTTCTCTAGGTTATACAGTTCCAGGACTCACCTTTTTCTACAGCTGATGAGAAACTAACTTTACATGGCTTCTTACTAGAATTTTAGCTCTGAGAGGGCAGGGACTTTGTCTGTTTTCTTTGCTTCTCTATCTTCAGCATCTATAACTATTGGTTGAATGGCTGACTGGTTCCTAGGATGCTGAAAACCATATCTTTATCTCTTGCGCTCTGTACTAAATATCCAGGGGATTAAACAAGAAGATGAATGTGGCCCGTTGTCCACAGAACTGTCTTATTTATCATCCTTGTTGGGTATTAGGAAAATAACATCAAGGCCAAATTTCAAACAGCAAGTAAGCGACAAAGCCAGGCCAGCCCCTCAAGCTTGAGTGCTCCATTTATGGCAGTTTCACTCCTAATGTGATCTTGACCCATTTGTAGAAAGCTCATACTCATGGAGCACTTTAGGGTCTTACCCACTGCTGCCAGAGCAACCACGCTCTTCCACAGCTGTGTTCATAGGTAGTCATGGATCACAGCACACACCTACTGAGCTGGGAGAACTCTTGGTGCCTTGATGACTGGGAGAATGTTCTAGTCTCTCTTCTCTCTTAACTTCTCATCAATCCCCACTACTATAGCCACTATTTTCACATTATTACTTCTCAGCTCTAAAGCCCATAAGGCCTTCTTATGTCCTTCAAACTCAAGTCCCAACTTCTCTGTTTGGCTTTCAAGATTCTTCATCATCGGGTCCACCTTGCCTATCCAACCTATTTTTCTCATTACCCATCAATGTATACACCCTTCCACTGTCTATGGTCAGTCCACATTGTTTATTGTCTTCCCTTTTCAGTATGCTTATTTTTTTTAATATCCCACATAGGCTCATACTTTTGTGTTTTCTGTGTATGTGGTTTTTTTTTTTAATTAAAAGACTGTCTTTTTTTTAGAGCAGTTTTTAGGTTTACAGCAAAATTGACCAGAAAGTACAGAAGTTTTCTGTATACCACCTGTCCTCATCCATGCACAATCTCCTCCACTATCAACATGCCCTCCCACTGTGGTACTTTCGTTGCAGTCAATGAACCTACATCATTATCATCCAATGTCCGTAGTTTACATTAGGTTCACTCTTGGTGTTGTACGTTCTGTGGGTTTGGACAAATGTGTAATGATCAGTACCCACCATGATAGTATCATACAGACTAGTGTCACTGCCTGGAAAATCCTCTGTGTTCTGCATACCTTCTCTTATCATTCCATTTACCTATTCTACCCCAGTCATCATGGATAGTGCAAATTCTGCTTTCTTCACAAAGCTTTCCCTATGGCTATCATCCACACAGATCTCGCCTTTCCCAGGACTCCTGTTGCACCCACCCTTGACAGTACCATCTCCACATCAACTCCATCCAACTAGAGTCAGCATCTAGTACTTGGATTCGCACACTGTGCCTGGCCTATGGTAGGAGTTCCATAAGGAAAGCCACCATATAGCATAGCGCTAGGGGCCTCATTCGCATATGAATGGGGATCCTGGAATTATGCAATGCCACAGCCCTGTGCACAAGTCCTTTGCAATTGAATAAAACTCAATCTAGGACCTGAAAAAGAAGCAATGATTCAGTTCAATCTTCAGGTGATTATTGAATAGCTACTATGTGCTAACCGCCAACAATACCAAAATGAATCAAACAGTGACCCTCAAAGGAATTATGGTCTTGTGACAGAAAAGTAAGTAAACGGATCACCATAATGCAATGTGAACGGTGCTAAGATATGAACATGTATAAATAATATAGCACTTGATGTGTAGCCTGAAGAATCAGCAGGAATTGGCCAGGTAGGTGCGTTTGTAGAGGGCAGTCCAACAGGAAGAGACAGCATTGGAAAATGAAAGTATGTGTCATAGTTAGAGACTTGCAAGTGGTACAGCTTATTTCCTGATGATCAAATTGGGAGCCCAGTGGTTAAATGATTGCCTGTGGTCCCCACCAGATCACTGGCACAGCGGACTGTGTGCTCGCTCTCAGTTACTGCTTCTAGAATCAGAAATGAAAGAATAGAGCCCTATCCTGCTTAGCCACCTCTTGCTCTCCTGAGGACTGGGTGGGATACGCCCCAGAGCCCCAGTGTATTTTTTTTTTTCATTTACACCATCCTGTGTTGCTTTGTACACAATAGGGTGTGTATTCAGCAGTGGCGTTCGATGCTCCAGAACCCTCATGGGACAGCCTCAGGAATGGGCCCGGTTCTCCCCAGGCTTTCTGTGGAAGCCTGCACTGTTTTAGCCTACCTCATACATTGCTTCTTTCTCTGCCTCCTTTTCTTCTTTCTCTGCCTCCTCTCCTTTCTCATCATCTGATATTTTGGATATTAGAAGTCTGGTTCATCAGCTAAAAGCCAGTGTGACAAAAATAGAGCAGTTACTGCCCCTGACATGGCTTTCTCATCCTGACCCAGTCCCAAAGCATGAAACAAGTGTTGGGGTCTGGCTGGATGAAAGGCCTGAGGCCCAGTGTTGTGATTCTGAGCACCTCTAATTTCCCTTTTCTCTGTTTCCGCTCTGTGTCATCAGCAGGAGTTTGTTTAAGGCTTCTAGAGCTTGTCTTTGTTTCACCTGGGAAAGTCCCTGCAGGGAGAGCTCAGATCTCCCTAGAGGAATGGGCTGGAGCCCTGACCTCTGTCACCTGAATTGTTTGAACGAAGGAGCCCCCATAGGGGTTAGGAGGGTGATCAATTGGCAACTTAAGGAGTAAAGACCTCTCTCTCCCTTTCCTCCCTCTGCTTATTGTGCTTGGAGGGGCAGCGGGGTCAGGAGCAGCAAGCTAAAGGCCTGACTAGCCGCGCCTTGAAAGGGGCTCGTTTTGTGTTTCAGTAATGAGCACTCTCTTTCTCCCCTTGGATGCACTCAGATTTCACGAGTTACAGGGAACCTGTCAACTGCTGTTTTCATTGTATGGGGCTCACAGGGAACTTGGATATAGGGCAAGCTTGTTTTAAAGAAAGCAGGGGAAAGAAAGTCCTGAATAGCTGCAATGTCCTGTCATATGCAGGTCACAGCCCCCGTTGCTATGGGACACCTTTGCCCGCCCAGAGGGCAAGATGCCAAAGGTCCCGTACTGATGAGGCTGCCTCCTTGGAGATGGTGATGCCACTGCTGAAAGAGCACAGCCAGTAGCCGACACTGCCACGGGCTCTCAGTTTTGCCATGGAGCCCATCCTGGCAGCAGCCTGAATCCCAGCAGCCTCTGCCTCCCACTGGCTGTTCAATCGGGAGCCCCTCACCCAGGAGCTGAGGGAACAGGCTGGAAAAGTGACAAGAGGCAGGTAGAAAGGGGCTCCCTTCAGAACCCCCAGGCTTCTGCTCACAGAAGGGCCACCAGGCTCCATGGTCGCGAACTGGAGCCTGAGGTTAAAGACAGGTTTTCACCTTCTTTGTTTGTCGCGCCCTCTGAGAACTCTTGGCAATAACATTCCTTTCCTGATGGGTTCATTTTGTAATAGACAGACATTGTTTTCTTTCCCCTGTTTACCTAAAGCGGCTCAGAGTTGAACAGGCTGTGCCAACAAGAGGGAAGAATGAGCTTGCCCTGGTGGCCCCTGGGTCCCCATACCCAGGTCTCTCCGCCCTGTAGCTCCTTGTCCTGCATCCATTCCCCCGCCCTGTGGGAACAGGGAGTAGCCAGAGTGCTGTGCTGCCTGGAGCAGGTACCAGAGCAGGACCTGCAGCAGGGGAGCCTGAGATTTGGGGAAGGTCCAGAATTAAAACTCTCCCCAAGCGGCCCTTTGACTGTAGATAAGGAGGTCTGGGATCAGACAAGTTTATGGGAAACTAGTCTTGCCACTTTGCAAAGGACAGGCCAGGGTAGCCAGGACCAAGACATTTAGAGGAGTTCATGGTAGGGCCTCAAAGAAACCAGGGGAGGTACTGAGAGCAATACGTTTCCAACAACTGTTTACTGAATAATCTACTCTATTTAAAAGGGCAAAAGCATGGCCCTCTCATCGGGCAGTCCGAGTCTGGGGGCTTTGGCTAAGCTATGAGGTGGGGCCTGTGCCCTTGGCAACTTGTTGTGACCTTCTTTTTTTTTCTTCAGATTTTATTGGGGAAGGGGAACAGACTTTATTGGGGAACAGTGTGTACTTCCAGGACTCTTCCAAGTCAAGTCGTGTCCTTTCAATCTTAGTTGTGGAGGGTGCTGTTCAGCTTCAAGTTGTTGTCCTTTCAGTCTTAGTTGTGGAGGGCGCAGCTCAGCCCCAGGTCCAGTTGCCGTTGTTAGTTGCAGGGGCGCCGCCCACCACCCCTTGCGGGAGTCGAACCAGCAACCTTGTGGTTGAGAGGATGCGCTCCAACCAACTGAGCCATCTGGCTACCCGTGGCTGAGCGGCAGCTCAGTGACTTAATTCTAGTTGCGGAGGGAGCAGCTCGCTGGCCCATGTGGGAATGGAACCGGCAGCCCCGTTGCCCAAAGCTCACACTCTAACCAACTGAGCCACCCATCCGCCCTTGTTGTGACCTTCTTACCCTCTTGTTTTCACCCCCATGCCCACTTTTACCGCAGCTAAGTTTCTTCCTATGTGGGTTGCCAATATAAATATGTAAATCAGAGCCCTGCCCTCAAAGAGGCTTCAAATCTAGTGAGAGGGTAACTTTTGCATATATGGAGCTATTATTTAAGACACTGCAGCCACTGCCCTATGGGAGAAGCTCTGGGGCATTCAGAGGCCTTGGGCTGGATGGCTGCAAAGTCATATATATACCACATCTCTTACTACTTCCTGCTGCTGTGCGTTTTCCAGTTTGCAAAGTACTCACTTGTATGTCATTTCTTCTCAACTTCACACCAACCACTGAAGGTGCTTTGTAAGCCTGAAAGCTCTGTGGAAACGTAAGACATAATGACCCCTCCAGGAGGAGTCTCCAATATTGGCAGAGGTGAGAGGCAGGGATGGTCGAGGAGCAGCAAATTTCCCTAACTGGCTGCAGCACAGGCCAAGCAACATCATGAACTAAGACTAGAGAAACAGGCTGAGGGCTCCCCATGCTGCAGCACTGAGCTTGAGCCTGCACAATAGAGAGTTTGGATGGGGAGTGTGTTTATTTTCTGTTGCTGCTATAACACATCGCCACAAATTTAGTGGCTTAAACAATACAAATTTATTATCTTCTGGAGGTCAGAAGTCTGATATACTGTAGGGTGTCAGATGGGTACTGGATTTATTGGGGGTATCCCTTCACAGATTATATAAATGCCTAACTACTGTGCTGTATACCTGAAACGAATATAATAATGTTGAATGTCAACTATACTCACAGATGTAAAGTACAGCACAGGGAAAATAGTCAATCGTTATACTTTTGTACGGTGTTAGAGAGGTAATAGACTTGGTGGGGTTATCACTTTGTGAGGGGAGTAAATGTCTAATTGTTATGTTGTTCACCTAAAACTAGTAATAAAATTTTAAAAATTTTAATGACAAAAAAAAAGAAAAGAAAAAGGAGTCTAACATGGGTCTCACTGGGCTAAGATCAGGATGTTGTCAGGGTGTTCCTCTCTGGGGATTCTAGGGGAAAATCCATTTCCTTTCCTTTTCTTGCTTCTAGAAGCTGCACACATTCCTTGGCTTGTGGCCCCTTCCTCTATCTGCAAAGCCAGCAATGGAGTGTTGAGTCCTTCTCAAGTCTCGTCACTCTGACCTCCTCTTCTGCCTTCCTCTTCCATTTTTAAGGACCCTTGTGATTACCTTGGACACACCCAGATAATCCAGGACAATGTGCCTATTTTAAGGCCAGTCAATTAGCAACCTTGATTTCCCTCTGCCTTGTGAGGTAACATAGTCATAGGTTCCAGAAATTAGGATGTGGATGTCCTCGAGGGGCCATTATTCTGCCTACCAGCCTGGTTAGTAGGTTAGTTGTTGGTTGGTCTGTTATTAGTTGTTTGGTTGGTTGGTTGTTGTTTGACTGTTTTGTGGGTTTTTGGGTTTTTTTTGTTTTTGAGATACCTCCTCAGGTACCCAAGAGGCAGATAATCAAGTTTGTTAGAAGAAGGGGAAAGCAAGAGTGAACAGTCTCTAAGGGATGAAGGAGAGGCTGCAGGCAGACACAGGAAGTGAACATTGATTTTATCTCATTGCCTATCAAAATAAATATATAAAGCACAATCCCAAGAACTGGAAAACATGCCATTCTGGAGAAGTGTGTTAGCCCACACACACCCCTGAGGCCCCAGTGCATGGCTAGTTCATATCCCATACAAAAACTTGGCCTCAGGTCCTTGGTTTCTGTCCCATATTCTCTGGCTTAGAAGCAGGGGTGTTTGTAATCCATTTTTAAATGTCTGGTCAACCTTTTGAAATATTATCTCTAACCCAACTACTCTAGTGGGTTCTGCTGAGTATCTAGTGGTCCCCGGGAGCCTCTCCATCCTACATGGGTTGAGTCTCTCCCCACATCAGTGCCAACCCTGCCTCCTGGGCCCTGCCCAGCTGCCTCCCAGACTTCACATCTCGCAAGCTGGACTGTCAGCAGCTGCCCTGCTTCCTACCTTGTTGGAAGCTAAGCTTGCTCTTTAGGGAGGCCATCAAAACTCTCGAAATAAAATGTGGGCATTGGTCACTTGGTCTTGAGCTGTCCCTGAAACTGGGAAGTCCCTCAGCTTTAGAGCCCCTTCTTTCTGCTCTGCCCCGGACCCATCTCCTTATTTCCCAGTTTCCTTGCCTGACTCCGATTCCAGTCAGCTACCAGGTAACTCCTGGGGTGCCCTACTGCCCACCTGCAGACTGTCACCTGACCTCTGGCGCTGGGCTGTCCACTCATCTTTGACCCACTGTTTGTTCTGGCCTCCCACTTCTAGTCAGTGACTTCAGCGTTGATACCTCTTTGCCTCTGGAGACCTTGACTGCACATCTCCAAATGGCCTGTATTACACTAGCAGCATCAGCAACAGCATAATAATAGCTCCTGTTTGAGCTCTTACTGCATGCCAGGCACTATACATATGTTATCTCATTTAATCCTTATAACAATGCCAGGAAAAACCTTACGAAGAATGAGTATGAGTCCATGTTGTTGCTGGTGAGGAGACAGAGCACAGAGAGATTAACTAGTTCATCCAAGGTGATATAGGTCATATCTGAGAAGAGTCAGTATTCAAAGCCAGGCATGGGGCGCCATCATACCTCTCCTGGATTACTGCCGTTGTCACCCTCTGTCCACTTGACCTACTTACAGTCCACTCCCAGCAGCCAGGTGGTCTGTGTCCATGGGGTTATTTCCCCTCTCTGCTCAGAACCCTCCAATGGCTCCCGTCTTACTCAGTAAAAGCCAGAGGCTGACAGTGGCCGACAGGCCCCGTGATGCAGCTCTGCTCCTTCTCTGCTCTCACCTCCTCCTACCTCCTCCTCCCTCTCTCCTCCTCTCCAGCCACACTGCACTCCTTGCTGTTCCTCAGGGAAGCCAGATACCTACCGGCCTCTGTGACCTTGTACTTGCTAGTCCTTCCTGATTGCTCTCCCCACCTCCGTCTCTTGGCTTGTTCCCTTCTCAAGGAGGTTTTTGCCGATACTCTACATAAAGAAAAGCACCCTACCTTTGCTGGCACCCCTACCCAAAGACTCCCTATCCCCCTTACCTGGCTTATTTTTCTCCATAAAACTGTCACCAGATAACATGAGAGATGTATCTGTCATGTACTGTCTGTCTCTCCCACTGGGAACCAAACTTCAGCATGTAATCGAATGAATGGGTGATGCCCCAGGACTCCCCTCAGGATCCTGACGTTCCCAGGAGGTTCCAGCCACCGGCTAGATTCCAGGTCCCATCCTATGCCTCCTCCTGGGCCACCAGGTGGAAGACCTTGAATCCAGCTCACAGATGAAGATTTAGCTTCACCCTGCTGCTTAGTTCCCTCCACAGAGCCTGGCACACAGGAACATGCCGCACATATTTCTGGGCTAAGATAAACTTGCCATTCTCATTGACTGCTTTTTTTTTTTTTTTTTTTTTTTTTTTGGTGCTCACTGACCTAGTGAAGGGAATCCAAAGCTCTTCCCTGTACCCTCACCCCGACTCCAGCTGGAGATGACAAGCAGCTACGTCTTCACTGACAACACTGCTACCACACGGATCTAACTCTGTCCTCAAAACCCTGTCACACCCATTTGGAGTAAATAATTAAACTGAGAAATCATTCTCAGTTGATCTCTCCCAAAAGGCAGCCCCTGTCCTCCCACCCAGGATTCAGGAGTCTGCATGGGTGGCACCCACAGGGCGACCTGTGCGAGTCCGGGGCACACAGGCCTCCATGGTGAACCCACCAGGCCCACCCTAATGAGACAGAGAGGCTGCGCAGTGGGTCTTAGGCCGGTGAAATGGGAATGTGTTCCTGAAATAGCCTGTGGTTGGAGATCCCCACAGTAGCAGGTTCTGGGCCTGGGTCCCCCATCACTGTTCTTCAACAGAGAATAGTTTGTTTTCCATGGCTGGTGGCGAGGCCGCACCTGTGGTCAGCTCAGTCAGTTCCAGAGCTCCTCAGAGATGGGTGAAAGCCTGCCAATTTTTTAGCCAGGATTTTTGTCTCAAGATTCTGAGTTTGGGGGTATTGGAGAAACAGGCCAACGGGTAAAAGAGGCTGGCGGATAAGCAGTCTTTTCATCAAAACCCGCTCTGAGGTTAGCGAAAAGGAAAATGTGTCTGTGGCTGGTTTTCTGTTTTCTTATTAAGTCTTTAACTTAAAACAACTTAGCTTCCAAGAAGCTTCTCAAGAATGAGTGGTTCTCTAATGGGAAGCCATGGAGATGGGCTTAGACAGTAACAAGTGGTACCATTTACTGGGCATCTGCTTTGTGCCAGGCATTGTGGCAAGTCCTTTTGATGCCTCTCCTTTGTAGGTGCTGCTCAGCAAGAGTATTCAGTTAAAACTACTGAATCAGCAACGCTATGAGAATGTGGGGTTTTTTTAATTTTTTTTGTAACTTACTTTTTAGAAGAATTAATTTATTTTCCAATTAAAGTTGACATACAGTATTAAACTACAGTTACAAGTGTACAACTTAGTGATTAGACACTTGTATCCCTTACAAAGTGATCACCCTGATAAGTCTAATGCACATCTGACACCATACATAGTTGTTTTTTAGCCCCAATTGGAAAATAAAGGAATTGAGTCTCTAAGGAGTTCTATGTCTTGCCCAAGTTTATATAGTTTCCAAATAGTGGGGCCAGAATCTGAACTTAGGTCTGTCTGACTCCAAAGTTTATATAACAAACCCAGACTGCTGTCTCTCAGGAGGTCACCAGACTGCATTTTTTCCCAGGCTAATAACCTACAAATGTTTGGGGTCCAACTGATTTGGAGTAAAATGAGCTCAGTGGGTACTTCTTTGGGTCTTGGGCCCCATTTGATAAAGTTGACTGTTGAATACCCAAACTTTGCCTGGTAGATTCCAGAACATAGATTCTGCCCTTTTCCCTGTAACCTCCTCCTCCACTGTTGGTGGGCTGAGATTATCCCAAAGAAGCAGGCCGGGCAACTGCCAGGGCCTTGCTACCCTGGTCATTCTAGAAATTTCTGGAAAACAGCAGAAGTCCCTGCACCTGAGCTGATTGCCCAATAGGCAGCGAATTTCATCCTTTGTGGATCTCCAGGCTTTGGGGAATGAGATATCAAGACTTTCACAAGAAGATTATGGATGTATGAAGCTTAAAACCCTTATTCTAAGGCAAGTCTCTTGGCATCCTTTCCATGGCTCCTGGTGATAAGGAATGAGTCTTACTTTGTAGATAGACACCCTAAAGAAGTGGGCATGACTAGCCCTAAAGGATGCAGGGAAACATTCTCCAGGAGGCATCCAGGCCTTAGTACTTAAGAGCTTCTAGGGTAAGAGACATCCTTGTCTCTAAACAATTAGATCAGTATTACTCTTCTGAACTCTATTGTTGGATTGCTGTGTTGGAGGCGAGATCTAGTTTGTACCTTGATTTTGGGTGGTGGGGCAGAGGGGGAAGCAATATAAGGTCAGCAGGAGGTCAGAGGTGCGGGCCTGGGCTGGGTACTGTGCTCTTGACCCAGAATCCATGCTCTTTGCTGAGCTCTTCACTACCTCAGTAGAGCAGATCCCAATATACATGTACTTCAAGAGCAAAAGAAAACAGTTGATTTTCTTTTATTTAGAAAAAAAATCCTGGATAAATGAGGAATAAACAGTGCTATTCTATTTGTGGTTTGTTGAGATTCTTTGGAAAGCAAGCTTGGGAGGCCATTGCTTATGTCAGAACATGAGGGACCAATGCCCTCTCCACAACTTGTGGAAAGAGAAGGAACTTAAAATCTGACAAGGAGTTATGGACAGAGAAGCTGCATTTCCAGTTTAGTTCCAAGTCTTTTCAGGCCTTGACTTTTAGCCTACAAGCCCGAGAGCCAAACTGAAATCCATGATGACTATAACTCAGGAAGCACCTTGGGGCATGGAGAGAGGGGGCAATGCTAGGTCTGCATGTTCCCGGTTCATAGGAACCCAAGGAACTGGCTGGCCCTCCACAAGATAACTAGAGCAAAGCCACTGGTCCCTCCTTGTCCTGTGGCCTTGTCCTTGATTTTAATCATTTTGAAAATGAAGGCCCAGCCTCAAAGAAGAATAACCAGCGATGAATCCTCTCTCCTTTAGTCTAGAACCTTCCACAGTGAAATGTAAAATTATTATATTATGATTTTACTCCTTGTTCCTCTGATTTTTGCTTAAAAAGAATTTTGAAAAAACGTCTAATCCAGGGCTGGTCCATTGCCATGGGGTTCTAAATCCTAGGCCATAAGCTAGGGTTCCCGCCTTTTACTTTTCACTTCATGCCTTCCTGACACCTCAGCCTGGATCCCACTGTGCGGCTTCTGTCTACCTGGGGCCTGGTCTTAGCCCTTCTGCCCACCAGCCATTCTACCTGTGGTGATCCTTTCCCTGCACCACACCACCGTTTCCTCTCAAAATGAAAGGGCTGGTCCCAGCTGCAGTGCGAGTTCCCCTCTAAGAAGGACATGTCAGGTAGCACCTCCCTAGCCTCCTGCAGCTGAGGTCAGCCTGCTTGCTAATATAGTGACCAGCTCTGGCCATCTGCCCCCGCTTTCTAGCTCTGTGCTGTGGACCGTCTTGCTTTGCCTTCCTCCCACTCCCTTTCTTGTCACACAAGAATGTGTTCTTGCTGAGAGTCAGGCTCTTCCCAGGTGTGTTTCTGTCAGTAAGGAAGCAGCTCCCCACTTCAGAAGAACATACCTCTTCCTTGTTGTACCTTCATCATTTCTAGAAACTGGTGTGTCTTAGAGGAATGGTGTGTTGTCCTTTCTTTTTCCAAAATCTGTCCTCTGATCTTGGTCTCCATGGGCCTGGATATGGACACATGGTCCTACAATCATGAATGTTAATCACTAACAGTTACCATTTATTGACCGTTTACTGTTTGCAGGCACAGTGCTAAGCTCCTTATTGATAGCATGGCTTAGTAACTTGCCAAATTTGAACCTAGGTCTGTCTGACAGCAGAGCCCACTCTCTGAGCCACTACATTAAAAGGTTCCTCTTTGCCTTCTCTCATTTCATCTGCGTAGACCCTTCCCCACAGCACCCACCCACCCAAACATAGCCAGCCTCTAAGGACCCACTTCATTTAACATCGCTTGGCCCACACCTCTTGTTCACAAGCCCCCAGAGCCCATTACCAGCACATGGTCATCTCCACCCAAGATCTCTTACCTACACAGCCTGGCTTTCATGCCCTCAGAGGGTTTCCTACTGCTTGCTTCACTAGGGAGAACCTTGGTTGTCAGTACACTAAGATCTGCCCATCTCCCTGAATACCTCCTCCAGGTCCAGTAGAACAGGTGTGTATTCCATCTTGGAGCCATCACTCACTCCCAAGCCTACCTTGATTTTAAATACCTATACCAAAAAGAATTAGCCCCTGCTGTGGATGACCTTCCTGGCCACCGAACGCTGAGCATGGCTCTGTAGCATTGCGGAGAATGGCAGAGAAGGACCTCAGGGCTCCACCCTCAGACCTCTTTCTTCTTTATCTTTATTTACTCTGTACATGATCTCATGCTATCCCAGTTTTATATGACATTCATCAGCTAGCAGCTCCCAAATTGAATCTCTGGCCGGGACCTCTCCCTTAAATTCCAGAACTACATAGCTGACTGCCTACTTTACATCTCCACTGGGATATCTACTGGGCATGTTCAGATTAACATATCAAGAATCAAACTCCTGATTCTCCTCCCAACGTGCTCCTCTCTCAGCCTCCCAATATCTGTTAAAGATAATTCCTTCCTTCCAGTCATTCAGGCCAAACATCTTGGAGTCATCCTTGCCTCCTCCGGGAATTTCACCACCCATATCTAAGCCACCAGCAAATCCTCTTGACAGTTCCTTCAGACTAACTCCAGACAATACCCAATAGCCTCTTACCACATTGATTTCTGCTTCACTGCTCAAAGCTACCATCGTCTCTTGCCTAGATTATTGCAAAAGCCTCCACTTGGTCTCTGCCTCCAACCTCCCTATGTCCTCCTTCCATCTATTCTCAACACTGCAGCCAGAATGACTGTTTAAAAACAAACCAATATGTCACACTTCTGCTCAAAGCTGTGCAGGGGCTTCCAGCCTCACTCGGAGCAAAGGCCAGTGTCCTCACACTGACTACAAGGCCTCCTGATACGGTGCTACCCCCCAGTCTTCTCCCCGAGATCTCTCTACTCGAGGCACACTGGCCTGCATGCTGTCTCTCCAATACAGTGGGCACGGTCCCACCTGATCCCTCTGCCTGGAATGCTTTATCCCCTGACGCCTCATGGCTAACTTCTCACTTCAAGTCTCCAGAATATCACCGTATCAGAAGAGCCTTCCCTCATCTCTCTATATAAAAGGCAATCTTATCACCCCCAGGCACTCTCTGTCCCCCTTCCCCTCTTTATTTTTCTCTACAGCACATATTTTCACCTGGTGTATTGTGTTTGTTTATTAATCGTCTCCCTCTCAATACACACACACACACACACACACACACACACACACACACACACACACACAAATAAGGCCACAGGCTTTGTCTACTTTCTCCAAACCTGTATCCCCAACACTTAAATAGTGCCTTCCATGCAATGAGTGTTCCATAAGTATTTATTGAATGAGCGAATGAATGAGTCAATGAATGAATAAAGTCAGACATGTCCTCAGAGATAGGTTCAAATCAGAGGGAATGTTGGGTGTGTCTACTGCTTTGTAGGACTCCAAGCTGGCCCAGCTCTTGGGTCACTGCCATCAGGCAAACTCCTGAAAAACATACTGACCTTCCTGATTCTGTAGTGTGTTTGTCATTGGCACATTGTCAGATACATTGCTTCCCATGCGGCAGAACAAGTGGTGGTTGTTGGAACTCGTTGCTAATGGAAATGGAAGCAAAGAAAGCAACAGTGAATAAAGTAATCCCCCCGCTCCCTGCCATGGATAGTGTGACATGGCAGCCTTCATAGCGGTTTCAGAATGTTCTAGCCCTCCTCATGCATCACCTGCTACACAATTAGTTAAAAACAAACAAACAAAGCTTCACCACTGAGCCCCAGGTTCTGAATGTCTTTTGAGAACCTCTCTCCTTGAAGGATATATCAATGGGTACTTTCATTGATAATGAACTTCCAAGGCCAAGTTTAAAGGAATAGGTCACAGGATCATGAGGAACAAAATCCAGAAGGGAGTTCAGGGAAGGTGGTCTGGCTTTAGACATCATGCCCCAAACCGTGTGCCTTCCGACACGTAGAGCAAGGGGTGACAGGAGAAGGGAGGAGGGGAGAGTGCGCTTGAGGATTGTCTAATAGATTTGTGTTTCTTCCTACCGAGCTCTTGGGAGGTATTTGGGGTATTTAGTGATCAGGGGTTGTAGGCTTGGCTTCGTTCCAGCGAGACCACCACCAATTTCCCTTTGTACTCATGGCCTCACTCACCTTGAAAATTCAATGGTCTGAAAACAAGTCTCTTCAGAGCCTCCCATGTGAGGAACCAGGCCCTGTCTTCTGTTTCAAGATCTTTGTCCCGCTGCTTTAAAACCGCCACGCTCCCTGTCTGCCCCTATCCAGCTACTATCCACGAAGATATAGCCCCACCAGAGTGGGCCAGAGGAAGGACCGCCTAACTTGGCACTGGAGCTTCTCATACAATGAACCGAGGCAGCTCAGAGATGTCTTTTGTTCCTAGAGCACAAGGACTTCAGCAGGTCCACAAAGGCAGAGCTCCGGCCTGGGCTTCTTTTTGACCGAGTCCTGGGGGCCAGGCTGGGACTTCGCATTCGAGGGTAGTGTTGCCACATTTTGCAAATAAAAATAGAGAACACCCATTTAAATTTGAATTTCAGATAAACAGTGAATAATTTTTTAGTATACGTGTATGTTCCATAAACTATTTGGCACATACTTATGCTGAAATATTATTCCTTGTTTGTCTGAAATCCGTTGGGAGTTGTATATTTTATCAGGCAACCCTATTTGCACAGTTCCTAAACACACTAGCAACTCCCAACTCAGAGCAGCCACTGGCCTTACCCATCCTGAGGCCTCTGCCAGGACAGAATAGGGCCTGAGCTCCAGAGTCCTCTCATTCCCCCTTTGACCTATCCACTGTCCTTCTTCAGTCTCCTCAGTGTTCTGGAAGGCAGTGGACATGGATGCTCATGGACCATTCTGGACATGGTGGAAGCCATGTTCAGGAGGCCACACCGCTCTGCCCTCCATCCTCACCTCGTGCTCACAGACCAGCTGGGTCTGGCTGGAGCATAGTGATTAGCACATGTTGGTCTCCCAGGGTTCAAACTCCATCCCTGCCTTATACTAGCTGTGTGACCTTGAAATACTTAGCACTCTGCCCCTCAGTTTCTATCTACAAGTGGGGACGCTTGTTGGGATGAAATGAGTTAATACGTGGGATACACTTAGAATAGTGACCAGCATGGAAAGACAGTTATGTATGTGGATTGTTTCCCACCCCTGCTGCTTCACTGACCAGCTCCCTCAATCTGCCCCACCGATTTTGTTTTTAGTTCTCGCCCTCTGCATCCCCAACACCCACTTCCCACGCTCTTCTCTCATGGTATCCAGAACGCTGTGCTCTCACGTTTCTTCCCCACCTCTCTGCTATCTCTGCTGCCTTCTCACAGTTATGTGCCTCTCTCAGTGCCATCTGGTTAGACCTATTTCCACAAAGTTCTTCCTAGGTGTGGCTCGGTTGTCATCTCTGTATGCTTTTCCCTTGGAGATCTTAGCAACATGGGAATGCCAAGAGGGTCTAGCCTTGGATATGCACAGACTATTTCTACAAGGGACGCAAGCAACTATGTGTCGTGGTCATCTCTGGAGAAGGGCTCAGAAAGGTGAGGGAGCTTCCTCTCTTCACTTTCTACCCTTCTGTGGGATATTTAATCTTTCCCATGAACATCAATTACTTTTAATAGTATTGATTGCAATGACAACGTGAGTTTTGAAGGAGGAGGGATGGATCGCTTCGACTGGGCTCTCAGGCCTTCTTTATCCAGTAGTCTACCTTTAAGATGGGGTGGGGGGAAGACAGAATATAAGTTACATTTTGAGCAAAGGCATGGAGTAGAGACTCAGAAATGACTGACGGGCTTTGGTACCTGTAAAGAAATTTCAGGCCTCCCTGGTGGACCTGATAAGGAACAGTATTTTGGCAAGCCATGAGATCTTCTAGGTTCCCTCAAAATCACCCAGGGGCCCATGCTGCCTCCCTGGGTGGCAGGCCCTGCACGCCAGCACAGAATCACGAGCTTCATGGGTGATTGAGGCCAGAGGGACACACCTGGGAGAGTGTAGAACTCTGTTGGCCTGGACTCTCTATTGCTGTGCCTCCTGGCTGCAAGGAGGGGCATGATTCGAAAAGGCCTTGGTCCTTTGGGTTTGGCCATCACGTTTGCCTGGGGCACCTACAGGCCTGCCAGGAGGGGATGAGCTTTACAGACACTCTTGATAGTCATGTAAGTTGGAGGACCTGCCCTGTAACATTTGGGGGTCCAGGCAGGAGCACAGGGCAGGCCAGCTTCTGCATGTCTAAATATTTGAAAGTTACAAATCAAGCCAACAAACTATTAAATGTAACATGTTTGCTCCTCTTACCTTGACAAATATGTCTTCACGACATCCTGAAGGCCAAGTTTGAATTTAGATTTGGTGGACTCTTCAGAATTCCACACTGGCACATGGTGGCCTAAAAAGAGCCAGCCCTGGGCTGGCTGCATACCCAGCTCCACCTGGCACTAGGCAGGGCGTTGAGCACACGTGCGGACACTCAGCCCACACGTCCAAGCTCCACATCCATCCCACCAAAGCCACCCCTTGGTCACCTGTGAGGCCCATGGGTATGCACACCATAACACAGGCCACCTTTGTTGGCAGTATACACTTAGGTTAGAAGCCCACACTGGCCTTGGGGTTAAGCTCAGGGAACTGGGCAGCGAACTCCAGCAGCAGCCAGATCCAGCAGCAGGGCATGTGTGGGCTCTTGTTGGGCATGGCCCTTTAACTCGTGGACGCCTGGCCCATGGCTGCTGGGTTGTGGCTGAAGGAAAGCCAGAGCAGAACCCTAACACACAGGCCAGTGCCTAGTGAGAGTGAGGGTGGCCAGTGAAAACCAGAAGGAGGAGCTTCAGAGGTTTCCTAGAAGTGTCCTCAGGATGCCCAGGCTCCTCCCTGCCCACGCTGGGCGTCTGCCTTTACACCTCGTGCTTTGGGGTCAGTCAGGTGTCACTGTCTCACGCTCCTGACACAGTGGGGAGCTTGTTTTCCTCCTCTCACACTCCCTGACTCTAATCCCCACCAGCCTGTGCCACTTGGCTGGCCTCCTTGGCAGAAAGGTGACAAAAGGACATGTCTCTGGAGAGTCAAATCCCTCAGCCAGAACCCAAAGCCTCCTTGGGACCATATGAGCTAATGGCCAAGAATCCTGACTTCCAGTTACCAGCTTGGTTTCCTCTCACCTCTCACTGCTGGAGTGTTGGTGGGAGTCACTCAGAATCAGGCTCATCGATCTTCAAAGAAGCCGGTGCTATCACACTGCTTAGAGCAAGCCTCTTCTCTCCTCCGCGCACACTCCACTCCCATTGCCTGGGCCAGTCTTCTCTACTGAACCTTACCTTCCAGTGTCCCCACATCTGTCTCAACCTCAACCTGCTCACCTCCTCCCCTGGGCTCCTCTCCTGCTCCCAAAATCTGCTTATCTCCTCCTGGCTCAACTTTCTCTTTTTTTCTGTCAAAATCCCTTTCCTCCTTCCAAGTACACTTTAAGTTTCACGTCCATGATACTCCCAATACTTCCATGAAATCCTTCTTCTGGTTTGTCACCTGTCCTGTTTACCACCAGGACCCCGCATTTGACCTACCAGTTATATTCATGATAGTACTTTATACCATATGGCATTATTATTCGTTACTTGTTACATAAAAAAATCACAGGACTAGAAGAGTTCTTAAAGACCACCAAGTCCAACCCTCATTTTATTTTTGAAGATCAAATTGATGGAGGGAAATGTTTCATAACTCAGCCAGGCTGAACCTGCTGGAATTACACTCAAATGACATTCAACCCTCTCGACCCAATCCAGGATTTCCCCACAACCCCCTGCTGCCTCGCTAGATGGAAGTCTGTCACCCACGGGATGGTGCAGTCATGAAGGACAATCACGTGACACACTCATCGACTAGTGAGGGTGCCTCCCTGTTTACTGGTAGGACAGAACCTGGAGTTGTAGCCCACCTCAGTATACCCTATATTTTTTCAAGTTTTTCGCTATCCATTTTAATAACCACTTGGCAAAAAAGTGATAACCAGAGGACACCCAGATTTTCTCAGGCCAGTCTGATTCCCTGCAGTCTCCCCTTTATCTTCAGAGAGAATCAGCCCAACTCCTGCCCACAGCAATAGGTGGGTGGCTCCTCCTGCTGCCAATCCCCATAAGCCCTTGCATTTTCATTTTGGAAGCCTAGGTGGCATTTTAGCAAGTGTCCCCTCCGGCTTTCCCAGGGGCTGACTGCTGAGAAGCCCCAGTTAGGAAGCTGGCGGACCACAGCAGGAAGGGGTCTGAGTAAGCAGCCAAGAAGTAACCAAGTGGAGGGTCTAGGTTGGAGCTCAGCTTTACCAGAGCGTAGAAGCGGGGAAAAACAGACTTGGGGCAGAAGGTCAGGGAGAGCTAGGGACAGGCTGACCTGCCCAAAATAAGACCCCTGAACTCCAAGTAAACTCCCCGATTCAAAATCAGCTGGAATAGGGCAGAGCAAACATTTTTCTCTTCTCCCGCCCTCTCTCGTTGCCATGCTCACTGCGAGGAAGAAAAATAGAATAATGAGCCACGTCGGAGAGTGTCACCCGAGCAGCTCCGGAAGGACGTGGGCAGACGCCTGGCTGGGCGGCTGACTTTCTCTGTTCTGGTAGAGATTTTATAAATACTCGGGGAGTTTGATCTGAGGCTGGTGGTGGGGAGGCGAGGGGAGCCGCAGAGGGGGGAGATAACGGCCCGCGGGGGTTCTTGGACCTCTCCAAGGCCTGCTTTTCATTAGCATCGCCAAGGCAACTGCTCATCTGCTGCAGATCCCATCACGCCCTGCAAAGCATCCACAGCACGTTACGCTTTTTCTTTAATAGTGAATTTGCTGCCATCAGCTTTCCTCCAAACCCCCTCCCTTCCGCCCTGTTACCTCCTAGCCTGGGGAAGAGAAGATAATTAAGGGGAGAAGAGCTACGATCCCAGATCCCTAAGACTGGTGTAGGGAGACGGAGCCCCAACCTCCTGTCCAGGGCGGTGATGTGCCCGGGCCGTAGGAGCCTGGTGGTAAGCGCCCCGTGGAACCAGTCTGCAGCAGCACTCCAGTTCCAGTTCCTGTCCATTGTGCACACCCAGCCTTGACTCTTGTCCCCTCCCTGTCTGACCTGACCTTTCCCCTCCACACACACACACCTTTATTCTTGACCCACGCCAACATTTGCAGAGTTCCCAAGGAACGACCTCGCCAGTCCTTGTGCTGATAAGTTCCAGATGCCTGTTGAAGTGCACCCCATGTATGTCTCTGGTTCACACCGAGGTGTCTGTCCAGTGGGTTCTACAAGGGTGGTGTCAGGGGAGGTGGAGAGAAAGGGTCGGGGGAGAAAGGGAGACCCATGTTTGCAAGTCAGTGCAGTGTGAGATTGGGCGAGTCAACGCAAAGGGGTGATGGTTTCACCTCGAAGAAAAGACAGCCAGTTATCACGATTGACAGGGCCGGGTAGGGAATGTGCACCCAGAGCCTGCAATCCCAGCATGGCAGACACTCCCCTTCTCAGCACTGGCTCCATGGAACTCCACTTATCTGTTTAAAGTCAGCTCCCTCTAGCTGTGAGCTCCATGGGGCCACAGCCAGCAAATCCTGGTCTCTGCTACCTGCCAGTCAGCATAGCCTCTGCGCATAGGAGGCCCTGAGTAATGTCTGTTGAAAGAAGGAGAAAGAAGGAGCATTGTCAGGGGGCCTCAGGGGCTGGGTTTTCTGGGTTGTCTTTCTAGCCTCTCTTTGTGCTCCTGAGCAAACCTGAGCCAGAGCCCCTCCCAGCCCCTCCTTTCTGTGGAATGCAGGTCACCCCAGCCCTCCGGAAAGATCTGTACTCAGAGCGATCAAGCCAGCCTAGGGGCCTGCAAACAAAAAACCAGAGAAGACCCTCCCCAGCTGCACATGGAGCAGAACTAGGACCCCAAGTCGTGTGGGCTCAGACAAAAGCAACGTCTGCCCTCTTGCCTTTTGTTCCTTTTCCCACCGAGACTGGTCCTGGAGGAACAAACCCTGAGTGCCTCTGCTGGTCTGAGCAGGAAATTCCTGTCAGCTCGTGGGAGAGCCGGGCAGGGGGGGCAGATCTCATCACATAGATTTCCCCCCCACCCTCCGAGATACAGAATCATATCAAAGTCTTACCCTGGTCCTGGGGGAGCAGTGTCTCTGCCACCACGCTCTCTGTGCCTCACTAGCGAAGGCCACTGTCAGGCTTTCTTACCCAAAGCTGATGTTGGGATTTTTAACACTCAGCCAAGTAACAGGGAGGAGTGAGACAATTAATAATTAGGTGCATAGCGTAGCCGACTGGGCTGCACGGGTAGTTTTTCGGTCCGTTCTGGTGGCAAAGCCCTACTGAAGAGGCAGAGAAGTGCCAGCCCCAGCGGCACAGATAAGCATGGGTGGAGGATCCTCGCCCCTCAAAGTGTGGTCCTGGCACCTGCAACATGTCCATCATCCGGTAGCTGGTTACAGATGCAGAATCTCAGGCCCCTTCTGAATCGGGGGATACGTTAGAACAAGATGGCCAGCTGATTGGAGGCACGTTAGGAACTGAGATGCACTGGAGCACAGGAAGGAACATATTAGGTTGGTGCAAAAGTAACTGCTGTTTAACAGGTTAAAAATAATTGCAAAACCACAATTATGTTTGCAGCAACCTAATACATAAAGGTGTTTTCCACCTGCCAACCTCCAGGATGCTAATTCTAGCTCTGTCACTCAGTAACTGTGATATTAGGTAAGTTAAGCACCCTTGATGAGCCTCCGTTTCCTCACCTTTCAAGCAGAGGTGACCTATCATAAGGGTTGACATGAGGCAGGGGCCTGGCACCAGTAGGTTCCAACCCCAGAAAATGTTAACAGCACTGCGTTGATGGCTCAGGAAACATTCATATCATTTGCTTCCCAAAGCCAACTGCCAAGGAGATGGGGTTTCGGCCTGCTCTCTTGCTGTTTCACTTTTGTATTTTCTGGGGACACCTATAGCCCCCTGACCATGAACCTGGAAGCCCTTTATCGCCAATTACCTGCCATGTGAAATAAGGATCCCGAGTGCCCTTGTGGGAGGGATAGCTGTGTGTGATGGAACTGCTTGAATGTGAACAGATAGGACCAAGTCGTGAGGAAGAGGAGACACGGCATCTGACTTTGGTAATGGAGCCTTTTAAATGGCACGTTGACCGTTTCCCACAAGCAAGTAGTATAGAGTCTGGATTTCTTTTTTTTTTCTTTTTCTTTTTTACCATCTCAGCATTTCCTTGAGATGATAGGATTCCACCCTCATGGGGCTGGGGTATTAAGCCACTTCCCTTTGTTTTGTGTTGGTGTATTCTGTAGCTATAGTTCCCTCCACTTTCCCGGGCTAATGTAAGAGAGTGCTGGGATGGACAAGCCACAGGGGCCTGCTGGGACCTTGAGGTCTCCATGAATGCCGGGCTCATTTTGCAGGCTGCTTTCCCAAGGGTGCTTGGCTAAAGTTGCTTTTCTAATTAGTTTTGGGGGGAAGAGAGAGGGACAGCCCCGGAGTGAAATGGTGACCTGGCCAGCTGGGCGAGTCATTTAACCTACCTAAGCCTCAGTTTCCTTCTAAGATGACAGTGCTAATACGAGAACCTCCACAAAGATTCCATGCAAGTCTCGACCCATTCCAGGGACAAAGGGACTGCCATTGCTGTTAAATGAGGTGATGCTTAGAAGAATCACGCTGCGGAGAGAGGTGTATGATCAATACGTATTAGCTGCCATGTCTGTGGTTGTTAGAAGATGTGGGCCGGGCACAGTTGGCCTAGGTAGCAAATCACAAATAAGAAAGTGACCTCCATTTGTAAACAGAAAACCTAGCCTCCCCACTCCTGTGAAGATCGGCAACTGACCCTCTGCTCCCCCACCTTCATTTTTTTTTCTTAGCTACAGGAGTTGAGACATGTGGCTCACCAGGCTACCCCAGTGAGTTTAAAGCTTTAAATAAATACATGCTCAAGATTGCTGCTGTCACATCCCTGCCCTCATGACCGCTGCAGGCCCCTCCTGATCTGGGGATGCCCCCCCCCTTCCTCTCCTGCTGGATACCAGGCCAGGCTGAGCCCTTGAGAAGGTATCTCCTCTGCACGTAAGCTGGTCCCAGGGGCCCTGCACAGGGCGGACCAGGCTCGTCCTGATCCAGCACAGACTCTCCTCTTCCTGGGTTTGTTAGAAGCCTGACCAGGCCTCTAGTCTTATGACTTCAACAGATGTTTCTGCTTAAGCAGCCCTGGCATCTTTATGGCCTGTTTTTTCCATTCTTGCTTCTCTTCCTCTGTCCCAGCAGCCCTGAATACAATTTGGACTTCATTTTCTTTCTAATGATTACAGGGATAGAAAGAACGTTTTTCCTTTTTTTTTCTTTTCCTTTTTCCTTAGCTCTTCAAGTCATACATGCACGCGCACACACATACACGTTCCATATGCATTCAGATCTGTGCTCATGGTGTGTATTTGTTAATGTTGCACTGGCATTTATTTTCACTTCAGACTTAGTGCTATCTCAAAGCCTCCCTCCCTGCCTCCACCCACACCTCACATTCGTCCTCTACTTGTCCCCAACAAGTCACCCCAGGGCAAGCGATTGATGTGTCCATCTAGGTGCTGATTCTGAAAACTCATACTGGCCTTGGCCTCCTGCCTGTCCCTCCAGTGAGACTCGAAGAGGCTCCCTGCCTTTCAGGCTCTGTGGGTCGGGGATGGTTTCGGCTGATTGATGGAGTGAGAGCTGAGTCTGCAGTTGCCACGTATCTCTTCAAACTGCCCAGCCAGGCCGTCTACCCAGGCTCAGGTGGGGCCAAGTTGACAGTTGTTAAAAAATAGAACCAGTTTTCCACGGGTAGGTGACAAGCTTGAAACGAGTCTGGCCACTCCTCACATCAACACCTGTAATCACCCAGCTTGCTGGCATGGTGGGGTGTTCCCGTTCACCTGCCCTGTAGGGTTTGTGGTCACCTGTCTCCAGTCTGGTTCCCAGAGCAAAGAAAGCCTGAAGACTTCAGGTCTTCACCTGAAGTCCTGTTCGTGTTGAAGACACCTGTGGCTCAGAACCCCTTATTGCCTCCAACACGGAGGAGTGGACCTGGATTTCTCCTCTGGGCTTTCACTTGGGGGTAGGATTTCCAGGCGGGGATTCCCGCCCGTTCTCAGGAATTTTTTTCGCTTTCCCATTCCTGAATCCCGAGATATAAACTGTATTCTGTTCTCCACAATGAACCGTTTCTACAAAGTCACGGCCGATACTACCAACCACTTGGGTTCAAGGAGCCAATTTTCCCAATTTCCCGACCAACTTTTCTCAGGATTCGGGAATGGAAAAGAGAAAAAAATTCCCGAGAATGGGCGGGAATTCCCGCCTGGATACCCTAGCGATAAATAGGGAAAATGTGTAAGAGATACATTCTGAGTAGTCCATTTATTTCCCATTGTGGGTGTTACTGGGTTCAGTGAGCCAATTTTCCCAATTTCCCGACCAACTTTCCTCAGGATTCGGGAATGGGAAAGCAAAAAAAAATTCCCGAGAATGGGCAAGAATTCCTGCCTGGAAACCCTACTTGGGGGTATAGACAGATCTACCTGAGTGGTAAATGGTGACACTACCTGCTGCCTTACCTAGGGTCAGCCCATTGCTGATGAGGAGTGTCTGATCTTCGTTTCTTCATGTCTCTGCAACCTTTCTACGTGAGTGGCTAATGACATACTCACCTCCCAGGGTATGTTCATAATTGAGCTAACTATCAACTCCTGCAGACTGCCCTGAGGCCGACCATGGAGGAGGGTGTAGTCTTCAGAATATCCCATCTTCAACACCCCCACCTGAGAAGGGCCAGGTGACCACTGTCCTCCCCTACATCCCCACTATGGTAGTGTTACCATGTACATCTTTCACCCATAACCCTTCTCCTCCCTCCTTCTTGTTGAAACAAGTTAAAATCTTACTTCTCATTTGTTTGTGTTTTGGAAGCTGAGTTGTGACACCCTCCCTACCATGGATTAAAAGAGGCTGCTCAGGGAGGGCAACAGTGAATGCACTTGGATTCCAATAGCATGGTGACCACACAAGGACAGTGGGAAGTGAAGGTTGGAAGAAGACCCGGAAGTGGGAACAAGAAGAGTGATCATCCTCCATGCCCAGGTCGCCAGGGAAGCTGGACATGCTGAAAGGAGCCACGCTCTTTGAGCAGAGTCTTGGACATGCCCCTTCCTGTTTGCGTCACTTGGCATGTATTCACCAATAAAGAGGAAGAGGGGCACTGTCTCCTTGGCTTTTCCATCCATAACTCCCTCCAGAACTCCCCTCCAACATGGATGCATTGCCAGAAATAATGGTATGGTCGTATCATAAACAGAGATCCTTCTGATGGTTAAAATCAAATCAACATCAACAGTCCTGATGTTCTGGTGCCCTCCTTCCCTGGGCGTTCCCCTCGCTGGTGCCAGGTCCCTTTGTGTGAGGTCTGGGGGGCTGCTTGTTGCAATTTTGCTGCTCCCCAGGGTTTCCCACAAGTGTCTGCAACGAGCATGTCCCCCTTTGTTGCTAAAGGATATTGGGTTAGTGTACCACGTAGGGCTCTGGCTCTACCATTGGACTTGCAAGCCTGAGCCCTGAGGATATGGAACTGATTGGCCAACCACTGGGATGCCCAACACTGTCCTCCTGTCACTAGTGGATCCCGTTGGAGGAATGGAGCTGTGGGAAGCTGCCTGCCGCCCGAGAACTGTGTGGAGCCAGGCATAGACGCACGCGCAGGTAACTTGCAGATGGTCAAAGGGAAGCTCACTCTCCCTATTCTCTGAAGGTCCCGTTCCCTGAGAGACATGGCCAAGCCCTCCTTTCCAAATGGCTGTGATATTGTGTCCCTCCATTCCAGGACTAAGGAAATGGATGCTTTCCAGGACACCGAGTGCCAAACCCCTCTTGCATCAGGAGGCCCTGTTTTCATGGGCCGATAGGGGACCTGCAAAACCCCAGAGGCCTTAATTGTACCATAAATGTGAGGGTAGAGGTACAGTTGTGTGTGTGTGTGTGTGTGTGTGTGTGTTCGTGTTCAAGGGAAGGGACAGAGGGGCTGAGCAGGTCTGTCAAAGGGAGGAATCTGTCCCAAGAAGAGGACTGAGGGGCCCAAAATGCTTTAAACATATGCATACTAGTTTTAAAATAATCACAATAATAAGACAATTTTTGGCTGTCGTTTAGTGAGATCTTTCTCTGTGTTGGGCACTTAGCATATATTATCTCATTTAATTCTCAGAAAAACCATGTGAGTTACAAATATAATTATCTAATTTTTCAAATGGGGAACAAGCATTGAAAAGTTAGGTCAATTGCCAACAATCATAGATCTGAGACGTGGCAGAGCCAAGATTAGAACCCCGGCTTCTACGTAATACAGAATTATACACTTGAAATCTATGTAATTTTACTAACAATTGTCACCCCAATAAATTAAAAAAAAAAAGAACCCCAGCTTCTGACCCAGAGCCCAAAGTCTTCTACCCATAGGTAGTAATGACAGTGATAACTCCATCGATACTAGTAACTGCCTACACTTGCCATATGCCAGACACTGTTCTAAGTGCTTTACATAGATTCACTTAATTCATTCTCACAAAACTCAGTTTCTGTTATCTCATTGTACAGATGAGGTAACTAAGGCACAGAGAATTTTGACATTGATTTCCTTCAACAAATGTACACTCAACACCTCTTGTGTGTGAGGCGCTACACTAGGGGCTCTGTGTGGGACCCAGAGTTGAGTAAGACATTGATCTTACCCTCTGGGATCTATCAGCAAGGCCCAAGGCCACGACCATCAGGATGGGCTCAGGGTGGGATTGCAGAACTTGAAATGGGGGAGGGTAAGAAGAGAGTATCCTACAGTATCCTAGAGATGCGCATACTAGGGAGTCTCCAAAGCAGGATCCCAAGCACAGGAGCAAGACAGCATCCTGTTGTCAGACTAAGGTCCAAAGTCAGCGCTGGACCAGCAGCAGGACAGACAGAACCAAAGCCATTTTATTTCACCCGCAGTGTGGCCTTGAGAGCAGGACTCCAGAGCCAACCTGCCAGGTTCATATCCTCACGCTGACACTCTTTAGCGGTGTGACTTGGGCAAGTTAATGGACTTCTTTGGGCCTCAGTATCCCCTTCTGGAAAATGGGGATAGTAACAGTACCCATCTCATACAGTTGTGTAAGAACTAAATGAGTTAATACATGAGATGCCCTTAGAGCAGGACCTGGACCATGGTTAGCTCTCTGGGTCAGTTTTCAAGCTCTCTCAGCCTGTGATCACATTGGGTCTTTGAGTCTGAGCTAGGCAGAGGCTGTAAGTAGGGGCCAAGTAGAAGGAACCAATTAGGGCCTGTCCCTGTCATCTTCAAGGGGATGGAGAGATGAAATCTGATGGGACAGAGAGGGAATTCACATCCATGAAATAACAGACTGGCAAGCGGGCATGAGGCTCTTCCTTCTTAATTGTCAGAGGCCAAGATGCAGGTGCCTAGTACCTGGGCTGATTGGAAACGCAGAATTTCTCCAGGCTGGCATTTATAGTGGTGCCACTATTGTACAATTATGGGCATGAAGGGAGGCTACCACTGTGTTTGCACAGCTTCTCGGTCACCCAGGACAGGAATATTGAACTATACCCAGCATCCACTCTGTAAAATTCCCCAACCTCAGTCTCGAGCTTGGAAGAAAGGCAGGGGTGGCCGGGGCAGGTGGTGGAAGGCAGCCATGTCCTGTTGTAGTAAATCTTTCCTAGAAGCCCTGCCTGCATTCCTAGGAAAGGAGACAGCTGAGCTCATCCACCAGGGCTAGATCAGCCCAGAAAGAATCCTTTGCATCCCTCAAAAGACCCCTCAGCAACTTAGGAAAGGAATGGCTCACTGGGGTACTTGTTTGTGGACAGGGGCTGTCAGACTAGGCAAGGGTGTCTAGTGACATATTAGAGCAACTGAGAATGGATCCCTGCCTTTTGGAGGTGGGACAAGCATGTTTGCCTGAGGGGAATCTTGTGATTCCTCCAGTTCTTCACTCCAACTCTTTTCAGAGAGCTCCCTCTGGGACTTTTCATATACACTGGAGACTACAATTTCCTCTCCCAGAAACCCCATTAAATGTGAGTGAGTGAGTGAGTGAGTGAGTGAGTGAGTGAGTGAGTGAGTCTGTGCACATGCCAGTATTCCTTCCCCACTGATTTTTAATTTTTCAAACTTCTTTGCACATTTTAATCATCATGTGTAGTCCCATGACATTCCCCTTGAATGCATTCTCTCTCCATGAAGTCTTCCTCGACCAGCCTCTTCTAGAAGCCACAAGGCCTCAGAGGATGGCAAGAGGGTCTAGACTTTGAGAACCTCGGTCTTCACCTTCTCATCACCCAGCGACAGCTGAAGATGTGTGCATGGCCACTGAAATGAGAAAGGGGCAATGGTGCGAGCGGTGGCCTGCTGACCTGGCCCACCCAGACCCAACCTCCCAGGTGTACATCTCCTCCACCTCAGAGCATCTTTCCTCCTTGGCTTCCTGCTGGACTTAAGTGTCAGTGATATGGAAACAGGAGGTGTCTAAGGGGCACCCCATGTGGCAGCTTGAGTTTCTCGAAGTTAAGCTGAACCAGAAACTCATGGCCTAGATTTTGCCCCAGATTCTCAACTGGGAGTTTGCTCAGTGCCCATCTTTCCCCTCTGCCAACCACAGTGTTTTGGGAAACTCCTTGGAATTTCCCAACTCCAAGGAGCCCTGGATCTTCATTCTATTCCCCTCACGACTATCTACTCGAACAGAGGAGAACGGTGACACCAAAAATACTAAACATGGAAGATGATTTCAAATGATGTATGATTGACTCCAGAATGCATGGTTCCAGTTACCTCTACTGATTTACCTTGCGGATTCTGAGTTTTTACTGCTATTACAATGAGTTTGCCTTCTTTGCTGAAAAGATGACCAGGGTCCAAGGGGAATCAATCAAGGGACCCTGTTTTGTCTGAAATAATGCAGCTATGAATACATGAGTTGAGCTCAACTGTCGTTTTACATTTATTGGTGGCTTTTTCTGTGGAATTAAGAGAACCTTCAGGGTTGCTGCCAGCTTGGGTAGATTAAGTTTGTCCCTGTGTTCTGAGCAAGGATTGTGAAGTCAGCTGTGATGCAGTTTCTCTGGCCCGCAAAATGACAAATGGTTTTTGAGGAAGGACTAAGTGACTTATGACCAGGACAATGGAACAGCCTGAGTCAGTCTCCCCAGTGTATACATTATATTATTTATAATAGCAAGAAATAGACACAATCTTAATGTTCACTTCACCCACAGGGTATTAGCTGCGTGAATATCTGCATGATGGAATACTAGGCAGTCATTAGAATTATGTGCTAGAAAAAAAGCTTAATCTCATGGGAAAATGTTCACAACATATCATTAATGGGGGAAAAAAGCTGATTATAAAGCACTATGCACAGAACATAGCCGTCTTGTAAGAAAAAACACTGTGTACGCTTTTTTAACTAGAGGGATATGTATAAAAACACTAACCATGTTATCTCTGGGTAATAAAATTTGGCTTGACTTTTATTTTCTTTTTTGGATTTGTCTCTATTTTTTCAAAGTGTCTTCCATGAACATATAACATTCCAAACTCAAGAAAAAATTATATTTAAAAAAAAAAAAAAAAAAGATTATCTGAGGGATCAGCAGATGTGTTTCCTGTTTCTTATCCCACGTCTATTCTCCGTTTTATATTGGAGATTCAAATTCCTCAGCCCTTCCCACAAGAGATACTAATGGAGCAAGGGGCTCGAGGAGCCAGGGTCCTAAACAGTGTCACTAAGGTAAATTCCTCACCTACAGTGACAGCTTTGGAAAGGTCTCGTTTCCGCCTAGCGCTGGGCATTAATCGTACCCAAACCATTATTTTTTTTCTAATTGGGAATGAGCTTCTCCAAGGGATCTTAAATAAGTGGATAGTGGCTCACAGAGGACAGTTATAACTGCCAACAGCTGCTCCATGGGTTTTCAAACACGAGGGTTATTCACCCCTTCTCCTCGGCCTTTTCACAGCATCCAATCCCTTGGAGTTTTGAAAATCTGCTGTCACAGTGAGAAGGGAAGGGGCTGGGAAAACCATAGCCTTTCTCCTTTTATGGAAGGAAGATGAAGGGAGAGAACAAAACTAAGGGACTAAGACAATTCAGCTTTGTTTGTCTAGTTCATAGAACAGTTGTCTGCATAGAGGAGTGCCAGAAAGTGGACGAAAGGAGTAATAAATGAGTTCAGAGAAGGAAACAGTTGGGCCACTGTAAAATCTGCTGTAGAATCGAGGCCTTGGTGCACACCATTTCTGGCACAGATTTAAAGAACCCATCTAGCTTTTAGCTGCTCCTTATCACCAGCTCCTTCCAAAGCAGAACGGTCAAGATCATCTCCCTTCTCACCAGAGGACATGACACTACAAGTGTCCCAGCTGTCCTGAAGTCTCCATTCCCATCAGTGGCACATCTTGGCAACACACCTAGAAGGTAGTGGGGAGCAGTGCTGTCCTCCTGGTACACTGTTCCTGCCCGTCGACTCTACCACTCCAGGGCAGCCAAGTTAACTAATTCTGGTGCATGGTCAGATGGTGGCTTTTCTCAGTCACCCTTGGAAAATTCATGCCCCTATTGTATTGGAAAATTCCTCTTGTGCCTGTCATTGCACACATCAGGAGACCAAGGTTTCCATTTTCTCAGAAGTAATTAACCAGCTACTGTCATTGAGACCTATTCCTGGATTTTTTTACTCATCCTTTCAAAGCCATAATCCAATCCCAGGAGACAAGGTCTGAGGCAGGGACCTCAGTTCTCCCAGAGCGGAGAAATAAACTGAGGCGAGCCTGTGCTGTGCACTGAGTCCAGGGTCCATACCCACTCAGCCCCACTACCTAAAATCATTCTGTGTAATCTGCTGTGGCATCTGAGGGTGGCAGAATAGAGAATGGGGAAGGGTCAGCCGAAGAGTATTTCCCCTATAGAATAAGGCTTCTACCACCCCAGACCCTTGAAAAGACTCCTTAAAAGAAAGAGGGAAAGAAGGGAGGGGGGGGAGGGAGAGAGAGAGAGAGATGGAACAAAATCTACCCTACTCTGTCCTTCCAGATCACAAGATGGGAAGATGTTCACTTTTCAGATGTTTGACCCAGAATGTTCTTTACATTTCAGGGGGTGCAAACCCCACAGGTGTCATGGAAGATCCTCAGTGTGTCAGTTAACAGGATTTGCTGAAGCAGGTAAGTTAGCTTGAAAAAATAGACTAGGGTCCTCTTTGCCCTAGAGTGTCACTGTGGGCTCAATCTGATTTTAAATCAAAATTCTCAAGAGCAAGAGACTTCTGGGGAAGAGAGATCTACTTATGCAAAAAGTGGTGCTCTCGGAAGGAAATCCTTAGGCCCTACCACTTCCTTACAGAAGATTATGAAGATGAAGCTTTCAATTGATAACATCTTTAGACTATGTAAGACACACCACCTCAAACCTTGTTCGTTCACTCACATGTCCATTTAACACACATCTAGTGGACACCTTGTATGTACAGGAACCAAATACTATGCATTACCTACCATCCCCTCCAGGAGCTCACAGCCCAGCAGGAGGACACTCAGGGAAACAAATCACAATAGATTGTGGTTAGATCCTAAAGCAAGGTAAGAAGGACCCACAGAGCACAAAACGAGTGCTGCTCATGCTCCCCACAGCTTCCGGGGGAGTTCTTCACAGTAAAGGAGACTTGTAAGTTGGGGTTCAGGATGAGTAGTTTTCCAGGCAATTGAACAGATGTTTTCATTGTAGACATGAGTGTGTTTCACTATGCATCTGAGCTCCAGGAAGTCAGGACACAGTGGCTGTGACAATGGATGACAACCTTCTAGAGGACATGTACTACACCAGCCATCAGGACCCGTGGCTGTGCTCTTTAGCAATGAGCCCAGGTTGCTAGTGGCCCAAAGCAAGCCTTAGTGTTTGATGCAGCCAGGTGACATCTCGGACCAGAGTCCTGAAGCCAACAGCATGTTCATCCAGGGACAGCGCCTTCTCAGGAAAATGAGGGTCCAGCTCTACTTAAGCATGTAGGCAAAAACGCCTGGACAGAGATTAGAGAGGGTTTGCACATGGGTGGGTCCAAACTTGCCGTGTCCTTTGATTAAGCCCCTGTCTCCTTCTGCCTGCCATATCTGCCCCCCTCTCACCCAAGCATCTGATGAAAATGTACTCATGGTTCAAGATTCAGATCAAATGCCATCCCATCTAATAAGATTTTCCCAACATTCCAGGATCAAATGGTCATCCTCTTTCTGAGCCTACCCCCACCCTTGGCACATGTTCCGTCTTTATTTACACATCTGTCCCCCTGAGAGCAAGGAGTGGGCCTAACGTAGTTTCTGGTACACTTTTAGCAAATGGATGCAGGCTGCACTTGTACACTTAGCCTGCCCTGGAGTCTTCTAACAGAGCAGAAGATATTCTATTGCAAAGTCTTTCCTGATAAAGTGATAGAGTATCTAATACCCCTGTTTCACATACCGTGTTTCCCCGAAAATAAGACCTAACCAGAAAATAAGCCCTAGCATGCTTTTCCAGGATGACATCCCCTGATCATAAGCCCTAATGTGTCTTTTGGAGCAAACCTTAATATAAGACCCGGTCTTATTTTCGGGGAAACACAGTAGGAAGAAACTAAAGTGTGAAGGGAGGCAAGTCCAGAATTGAGTCTGTGATGGATCCAAGAGTGTAAATCCTAAGCAGGACTGTGCTGAGACCCAAATTCCTCAGAGTCCCTGGGCCACCCCAAATCAGATGAAATTCCAAACAAGGCAGAGCCTCGCTGAGCAGTGTGTTCTGGAAGGTTCTTCTGGGCTGTGCCTCCAGAAGATTGGGGCGAGGAGAAGCCCCGCAGGCCCAGTGCAGTGTCAGGTTCCCCCTTTTCTGTCAGCAGACATGGAAGAGCCTTTAAGAAAATGGAGTATTATTATTTGTTTGTTTTTACAGTGACTCATCTGTCGTAACTGGGTTAAAGTCCACTTAGAGAAAAATGAGAACAAAAGACCTCCTGTTAGTGCTGGAAGTTTGCCTCTTAAGATATCACTGAGAGGAACTGGGAAGAAAAAAAAAAAAACCCAGCGGGGCAGAGGAAGCTGCAGGCCTTCAGGAACACAGCGGCACTTTGGAAAGGCAAACACGGCGGCTTTCATCTCCAGCGCCCTATCTGAGCCGGCCGCTCCCTTTGCCGCTGTTTTATGACCCACTGCAGAGCTGACCGTCAGACACAGGCCAGTGCCCTGTTCCCACACTCTGTGAGCACAGGGAGGCTGCCAGGAGCTCTGGCAGTGTGGACGTTCTCCATATCCAACCAGCCCCAGACTGAGAATGATGGCCATGATGATGGTGGCGGTGGTGGTAGGGCTGACACATAGAACTACGTGCCAGAGGCTGTCCTAACATTACATGTCATGACTCATTTCATAAACACCCAGGAGGCTAGCATGCTACCTCCCCTGCTGCAACAGAAGGGAGATGCCATGAGACGGAAATCTGACCCTGCCCTCTTTGGGAAACCCACTGGCCTCAGTGCAAGTCGAGGAACCATGGGGCTGGTAGACTCCCAAACAGTGTGGGACCAGTTTTCCGAGTGGCATTTTCCAAGGTGCAAACTCAGGCCATCTGACTTCAAGACCTGAGGACTGACCCTTTACTCTCTTCAAACGGAAAAAGAACGCCGGAGAAAGACGAGATGTCCCAGTTCTCTTCCCACAACCTTCCATCTGATCAGCCCACCGATGTTAAACAGGCACCCGTGTCCTTCATCACTCAGCTTTGTGGGAATGGTCTTCTTCCCCTCAGCCGCCCAGACGTGAGGCAGGTCTGTACCATCATTGCCCCTTCTGGTTCTGGGCCTCTTCACCGTCATTGCAAGAAATTGAATTTCTCTGCTCCATGGTTATGAGAGAGGGATGGGAACGTGAAGGAGAAGACAGAAATTACCTGAAAGTCCCAGGCCCTTCGTACATTCAGAAACACTTCGCATCCCCCTCTTCCTTCCCACAGCTCTGTTGGTCCCCTAGAGATTAGGCCTGGCCTGTGGGTTCCAGGCCTCTGCCCTGCAAGGTGGCTGGGCTTCCTGGGCCTCTCAATCCAAAGAGTCAGCCCTAATCATTCCGTTTTCTGAACAAGACATATTTTTGGTAATTTCTCACCAAACACCAAGGATTCTTCAACAGAAACCCCGAAGTGAAAGTGTTACTGTGCTAACTATCCTGCCGTTCAGAAATATCCGTGTTCCACAGCACACCGCAGACGGGTGCAGGAAGCACCCCACATGCCGAAGCCGCTCCAGGGCAGGCTGGTCCTCTGGTTTTCTGTAGGCTGCTGTGTGACTTTGAGGAGATCATTCACACTAAGAAGCAAGGCCTCCTGCAGACAGTGGGTTGAAGGGAAGAAGCCAGTCCAGTGCTCTGTAGGACACTTCTCCCTTTGGCAAGCCTCACGGGGATCAGGCCCCTGGTGGAATCACTGGAGATTTAGGGCTTAATTAAACCCTGGCTTTGGGCCAACATATCAGTGGCCCCTTGAATTTCCCAGGTCCACCCAAGTGTCGTAAATACTGGACTGGGAATGCGAATCGCTTAGCTGATCCCACTAGAGCCGGGCCTCATTAGCTAAGAGCCAGAGTATCGCCAGCTCACTGGGCTCGGCAGGTGTCGGCAGTCCCCGTCCTTGAAGTACAGCATGACTTTTAAGTTAATGGTCCCTACATCTGCGCTTTCTGGGGGCACAGTGGGGGCTTTGCGGACCACCTCCACCATTGGGACCTTTGGGATTCTCTTCCTCTCTTGACCTCATAAAGCCCAAGCTCACCACCCAAGGTGACCAAATCATCTTCCTAGTGGGCTGTCCTTGATTATTCTTTGTATTAGATCTTTTTGCTTCTGAGCAAATGAGTGGATCTTGCACAGCCCAAAGCATAAGGATTGGGGCTATTTTCCTACATGAGGACACTAGAGAATCTTTTGTATGATGGCACCCATGAAACACAAACAGAACAACTGCGTGAGTTTGGTGATTTTGTTGTTGCTTACACTCCTCATTTGCTTGTGACCCTTAAGGACTCAGCAGAATAAGCTGCTTCATTGCCTGTGTGGTCCAGGACTGAGCAACCAAAAGATCCATTCTCAAGCCCCACAGCTGGCTGGCCCAGAGATCCCTCTGAGATTATCCTGCAGATCCCCTGAAGCATTGGACCCTGGAGTTGGTCTCATAGCTAAGTCTCATCAATAACTTAGGGATCCTGACAAGATGTGGGGGATTGAGGAACGGCCTAGCAGCAGACAGGGGAGAGCCAGGTACAGCTCCCACCCCTACTAGCTCTGTGGTCTGGGTTGGCAGTGTCAGTCTCATCTCAGCCAGTTTCCATGCCTATAAACATAATAATGATACCTGCCACCAACTTTTCCTTAAAGGAGAACTGGAGAGTGAATTAATTAATGTTTATTGAGCACTTGGAGTTCTTTAGAGAAAGGCCTTTATAAATATAAGGCATGATTAAAGGATAACAGTTTGCTAACCTTCAGAGGAAGTACTTAATTGGATCAGGGCTTCAAACCTTGATGAATGAGGTTCACTCTTTATTCAGATATGTTCAGGGCTCCCATCACTCAACTCTGCTGTCCTCTCATGTTCTTATGTGGTGTTGTTGTTTTCATTTTTATATATCATAGTACAGTCCAACAGATGTATCCCTCCTACCAAGGTTACCCACTGCCTCCTCCCCTCACACCAGCTTCTACGCCCTCCACTGAGGTTACCAAGACCACTTCATTGTCAAGCCCAATGGCTTTTTCCCACTCTCATCCACATTGTCCTTTTTGGAGCGTGATACTGTTCATGACCCCTCCTCATCCTTGAAAGTTTTATTCTGTGGTTTCTTCAACACCAACAGGTCTAAACTGAAGTCATCATTGTCCCCAAACCAATTCCCTACACTGACTGTCCTATTTCTCTTCATTTTCATGGAGCCCAGTCTCCAGATATCCCCCTCCATTGCCACAGTGCAGGCCCTGACTGTCCCAACTGCTTGAACCTCGCAAAATCCTGGTCTGGCCCACGAAACCTCCAGACTCAAGGCAGGTGTGATGTGTGTATGTCCTTGAATTGCCGCCACACAGATCTCTCTGCACCACCTTCACCTCTGGCCATCTTGTTCCCCACACCCACTGAGATCTGCCTACTTCCTGTGGGCTGTTCCCTCTTCATACACCACAGGATCTGCTTTCTTACTTGTCTACCTTCCTGTCCGGTTCCCAAACCCAGCTTCCACACTTGCTCCCAGCAAACCAATGGAACTGACTGAAAAATCTAGCAAGAGAGGTATTTTCTAAGGCAACATGACAGACTCATCCCCTGCCTACATCGCCCAACAGACACAGACACATAGACACACATATTCACTTGTATAGATGGACACACACAGAAGCACACAAACATACAGAGACACAGCACACACAGACATATAGACTCATATACACAGATGCATGCACACTCATGTAGATATACACAAACACAGATACTCATATATAGACACAGGCACAGACATACATACTCTCATAGACATACAAACACATACTGACACACACAAAGACATAAGCGCATACCCCCACACACACAATTTTGCTGCCTTCCAAGCATCCTGACAGGCTGAACTGGTCTCCCTCACCCCCTCTGAGTAGCTAGTTCTCCTTACTCCTGCCTTTCTCCATTCCCATCTGTATTAGTCAGAGAAACAAAACCAGAGAAACAGAATCAATGAAAGATTCACACACATGCACATATATGCACATACACATACATATACATACCTGACTTTTAAGGAATTGGCTCATGCAATTGTGGAGGTTGGCAAGTCTGAAATCTATAGGGCAGGCCAGCATCCTGGAGACCCAGGGAAGTGTTGATGCTGGAGCTCAAGTCCAGAGGAGGTGTGGAGTCAGAATTCCCTCTTCCTCAGGGGACTCCAGTCTTTTTCTCCAAAGGCCTTCAGCTGATTCGATGATTAGGGAGTTAATGACCCACATTATGGAGGGTCATCTGCTCTATTCAAAGTATATTGATTTAAATGTTAATCACATCTAAGGGTGGATGGGTGGCTCAGTTGGTTAGAGTGCGAGCTCTGGGCAATGGGACTACCAGTTGGATTCCCACATGGGCCAGCGAGCTGCACCCTCGGCAACTAGAATGAAGTCAATGAGCTGCCGCTCAGCTCCCAGGTGGCCAGATGGCTCAGTTGGTTGGAGTGCGGGCTCTCAACCACAAGGTTACCGGTTCAACTCCTGCAAGGGATGGTGGGCTGCACCCCTTGCAACTAACAACGGCAACTGGACCTGGAGCTGAGCTGCGCCCTCCACAACTAAGACTGCAAGGACAACTTGACTTGGAAAAGTCCCGGAAGTAAAGTCCCGGAAGTACACACTGTTCCCCAATAAAGTCCTGTTCCTCTTCCCCAATAAGTCTTTATAAATAAATAAATAAATATTAATCACATCTAACAAATATCTTCACAGCACACATTTCGACTGGTATTTCACCCAATATCTGGGTACCACAGCCTAGTCAAGTTGACACACAAAATTAACTGTCACACCATCCATCTGGAAAGCCAGAGCTCATATAAATCTCCTAAAATGTCACTCTCATCACAATGGTTCCCTGCTCCAAAACCTAACCACCCTCACCCCTGACTCAATAGTAGGTGCAAGGTAAATAGGCATTGCGTGAATAAATAATGGAATCGCCCTTGTCATGGGTGCCACTCAGCTCAATGCAGCAAACCATCGTGAGGGCCCAATAGGGAGCTTTGCTAGTTGCCGAGGATACAGTTATCGAAAGCCGCTCTGCATGTTACTTGTCTTCCCGCTCTACCTTCTTGAGGCCCGGGGCTGTGCTGCAGATGTCTCTAATCCCCCACAGTACCTCATGGAGTACTTCATACAAAGCAGGCCCTCAATTACTTGTGGATTAATTAACTTGATACTTTTTACTGGTCCCTATGTCAAATTTACCTGAAATATAACAGATTTTAGGGCCTCGTTTATGAAATTATGAACCGTAGTGCCAAAGTCTGTTTCTGCTTTTAAGGTACAGATGTTAAAAGATATTTTCATACTCAAGAAGGGTATAGGTACCCCGGAACATTGACAGTGGTCTCTAGGGGTGGGATTGCGGGTGGCTACTATTTGATTTTTATACTTTTCTGTGTCTTCCAAGTTGTCCTCCATGACCACGTGTTAACTTTTATAACCATAAAAACAGTACATGTTTTTTCTTTCATCTTTTCATTTATGAGCATGAGGAGATTTGGGGTTCCTCTCTGTTCTTTCCTGGGGCCCTCAGCATACCTCTTGGCTTCCCTTTGGAAAGAAGGCATTCTGGGACGTCCTTGTAAAAATCTGTGAGGTCATAAAAGGTAAAGTTGACTGCAAATGGTCATTCTGTTTTAATTACGCTCAAGTGTCAGGTAACATGGAACTTTTAATAAAAGCATTTGGGGAGTTAATGATTACGGCTGTTGTTAGACGGTTATTGGGAAGAAACAGAGAACCTGGGTACCCCGCATCTCGCCTCTGGCCACTCCTCCAGTCCACACGCCCTGCTGCTGCTCCTGGGCCCGTCCGCATGTTGTCAGGCATTCGTGCCAGACGAACAACACCCAGCCACAGTGGAAGCGACTGTTCCTTGAACTTTGCTTCAGACCCTGCCTGCTGGAGTCTCCGGAGGGAAGTGTTCACCTCTAACCCAAATGAAATGGAGCTTCAGAAAAACCACAGCAGAGGCCACAGCGGTCTCAGGCCCTGAACTTTGTATTTCTTAGACTGCCAGAATCACTGGCTGCTGAGTGCCATGAAATTCCCAAAAATGTGAAGGGGAAACCAAAGGGCTGGAGGAACGCAGACATCTTGTGACTGGAGAGTGTGTCTCGAGAGTCGCTTTGTATGGTGCGGCCAGGTGTGCTGGGGAGCGGCTGGGGCTGTGTGAGAAAGTGGGGTGAAGCAGATCAAGGAGGCCAGGCCCACTCCGAGGTTGAAATTCCAAGAAACTCACCCTGCACAAAGCCAAGTCTGTGAAATCCCCTTCACTCTGGAAAGGATCCTACACAAATTACTGGGCTTTCCAGTGTGATACTTGATAAGTGCAAATGGGCCGAAAATATTCTTGAGATTTTTCAGTTTTATGCAATTAGTGGTGGCCACCAGGGCCTGTCTCACCGCCTACGGTGTCCCACCAGTGGTTGTACCCATCAGGCAGGACTAGCATTTGCCCACTTTTGCCCTCCAGTAAATGTTTCATCATCTGTTCCTACAGAGGTAAACAGGGGTCCAGCTCCATGTCCTCACGGGCATGCATCCCCTGCAGCCCTTCCTCAGCCCTGTCTAGGCAGACACAGCCTCCCAAAATGCCCCAGTGGCAGAGGGATGGCCCCCAGCCAGGCCACCTTCCTTGCTTCCTTTTAGTCACCGAGTGTCCGAGCTGGAAGAAATCTCAGTGCTTATCGGCCCCACCTCCTCCCCGATGGGCTGATCTCGGCCTGCATCTTCACATGGGGTTCTCCCTGTGTCTGTGTCTCCTCTTCTTACAAGGACAGCAATCAGATTGGAGTAGTGACCTCTTTTCCAGATAGGGTCACATTCTCAGATTCCAGGAAGGACGTGAATTTGCGGAGGGACACCAGTATCTAACCCAGTACAGTCTTCCTGTCCCTGCCCAGCAAAGTTCTGTCTTATTCTCCACTGTCCCCCAACCTTACCATCCTTTCCTTTAGTCAGGCGTGGAGGGCTTCTGGAATGCTGCCTCATCTACCGCTACGCTAAGCAGTATTTGGGAGGCAGAGAGTAGGAAGCTGTGTGTCAGCCACTGTTTCCCCTCCATGGACATGGACACTCTGGGGCTTCCTGAACTCCAAGTCTGGGCTGTAAATCGGTGCTCCCAGCCCACACTGTATGTTAGAATCACCCGGAAGCTGTCGGAACACCCGGAACCCTAACCACACTCCCAGGAATTCTGGGTCAGAAGAATTCTGGGCATAGTTAAGTTTCAAAAACTTATCAGGTGATCCTAATGCTCCTGGCATGAGAACAACTGTGCAGGTGCTGTGAGAACAGCTCTCTCTCCTTAGGAAAGGGAATACAGCCCATCTACCAGAAATAGGGGTTTCTGCCGCTCACTGCCTGATAGGCCCTGAATACCCATTAAAAGCCGTCCCCACCTAGTCCCAGGCTGCAGAAGAGAGCAAACACATACCTGGGGGGGAGGGGGCAGGGACCTGACAGACAGCAGCAAACACAAAATGTTCTTGAAGTTTCCTGTTTGACTTTTGAAGTGTGAATTTTGCATCCTCTTAATTTTTTTTAAGAACGACTGGGTGTTTTTCCCCTCCAGAAATATCCAAATATAGAAATGAGGCTCCAGAAAGATGTTTCCATATTTAAACTGTGGCTTTGTATACTCCTTAACACACCATTAGGTTCCCCTGAGCCTCCTGACTTTGAAAAGCCCAGCCACAGAGAGTTAGAGGGGGCTGCAGCCAATGTGTTTAAACTTTGGAAGGAATCGCATCATGTAGGGGAGAGCTTGTGCCCAGAGAGATAAAGTAACTCACCTGAAATCATCATCAACTGAGTGGAAACTGTACCTCAGGACCCACTTTATTCACTACACTGACCGACCGAGGTCAACGGCTGCTTTGCTGGGTGACCTTGGATGGTCTCTTTACCTCTCTGTGTCAGTTTTCCTGTCCATAAAATGCTGATGATATCTGTTCCACCTCAGAGGATCTGTGTGGAAGCACTTTAAAATTATATGTAAAGGCACGGTGCTACAAGTGCGGCAATTACAGCTCAACATTTCTGGTGAGCCATGGTGATTCCGGCGAGAGTGTCCCATCCAGGGTCTTGCTGACCAGGCCATTTTTGAGGGAAGACCAGTGTGGTGTACGCTGCCCCTTTGAGCAGCTGAGAGATCTGGGTGAACTCGCCTGATGAGCCAGTCCCAGGGAAGGATGAGGCCTTGGGACCTCTCGCCCAGCACTTCTGTTACTCTCCACTGCTCCAAGTTTTCATCTGCCCAGCCCCAGCCTCAGCCCCAGCCCCAGTCACAGGCTAAGAAAGCACTTCCCTGCAAACAACCTCTTGTCCCAATCCTGAGAGTGTCTTTTCAAAAGGGTAAGGCATGGGAAAATGAGTGGCAAACAAACGACAGCAGAGCCAGCATCTTCTTTCTCCTTTAATGAGGCCACAGAGACCTTGCCCCACAAGCCCTACCTTCCAGAGGAAGTGGGCAGCCAGCCTGCTCCAGACCCCTCCCTTCCTTGCTGTCCCAGGCTTAAGCGAGGCTCCGGCTTCTCAGCCCAGGGACGCCCTTTTCTGTTTATACTGCGAGATGAGCTTCTGCTGAGCTTAAGTGCTGTTCTGGCCCTTTTGTTTGTTTTTAAGTCAAGTTACAACTTTGCTCCTGGATTTATTGCAAGTTGCATTTATCTTCTTCTGCCCAGGGTTTCTGCACAAATCTTTTAGAGCTTCCCTCCCCATCTGCAGACAAACAACCAGGGGCACAGGGAGGAGACAAGGAGCGCAAGGATGGATGGACGGACGCAGAGGAGACACACTAGGAAGGGCCAGAGGCTGTGCCTGTAGTGCTGGGAGAAAGAGCAGGGCTGGCAACGCAGGAGCAGCAGTAGAGATTGTCCAGGGAGGCAGGCCAGCTGCACTGTCTGCTGCCCCTTTCTTGCGAAGGCTTCTATAAGGAGAAAGAGCCAGGCTGAAAGGCACAGAAATCCCCGGCCTTCGCACAGGGAATGAAGAAAGGAGGATTCTAATTTGGAGGGAAGGAGCCCATGGTGGTGCTGGCAGCGGGTAGGTGGTATGAGGTCGTTGGTCCCCAGGGGCCTAGAAAGAATACCATGTGGGGCTGAGAGTTGGGTGTGGGCATGTGCCCATGCAGGCCACGCCGGACATGGCTAAGCACCAGCACAGCATCTGAGAGTTCCCTCCCCTCTTTTTTCCTTCCCAAACACCACCATTTCCATAAACTGCTGATGAAGAGCAAACAACTCCAAGCTGGAGTTCACCGGGGAGAGAAAGAGCATCAAACTGAGCCGAACAAACTGAGAGCTCGGTGTCCAGCCATGCTGTTGGCTTGTCCTCCTAAGGCAGGAAGTGCCGATGGCCTGTCCTCCTTCCCTAGCAGAGTCCCTGGCTCAGGGACAATCACCCTCTTCAAAATGGGCCTCGCAGTTTGGGGGATAGGAGCTTGGTCAGGGGCTGGGACAGCGGGAACCGCTGGGATCTCAGCCCCTAAAGGGCTTGACCACAGAATGCGGTTTTAACCTTTCCTAGCCCAGGAGAGCAGCTGCAGGGAGCTGGGGTGACTGCAGAGTGCCCTTGAGCAGGCTGCAGGATGGTGGGTCAGCAGCTGAAGGATTCACCTGCCATGCTCTCCCCTCCATGTCATAGTCCAAAGGCATGAAACTGAGGCCTCAGCTTTGCTGCCCAGGACCTTGCTCAAGGAGCCTCAGTGTGGGGACAGAGCCAGGAGTGCAGTTCCCAGGCTCTCGGCCTCACGTGGAAAGGTGCTGGCTTGGGTAGTAAATGGCCATCAACTGTGTTTATTTGGCCGTCAGCTGTAACCAGTGAGCCATTGGCCACTAATATAACTGCCGTGGCTAGCAAGCGCAGATTGCAGTTAGCAGGGCGGATTGCAGCTAGCGCAAGGCAGGTTGCAGATCGTGTGGATCCTGTTTCCTGTGTCTCCAACCCAGTCGCCAGCGAGACTATAGTGGTATGAACCCCTATCTATGGCTCCATGGGTGTTCCTTTTTGCCCTCACCATGTCCTGCATTTTTATACAGGGAGCGGGAGCTGAGACCCCGCATGACACCCTGCATGACACTCAGGAACTGGGGGTTGAGTGAATGAACACAGGCAGACCCCCTCTGCCTCTGGGAGCCATCCTGGCTTCCCACAGGTGCTGTTACTAATGAGTAGAAGAACATTCCACAGCAGTTTCCCTGGCCAGGCCCTGGTCTCCACCACTTATGGTGCTGTTGGGCCCGGGTTTCTCCCCAGTCACTCATCACCCTACCCAGGAGACCAGCCTGCCCCCCCCCCCATGCTGAGGCCCCTCCTGCAGGCCTCCATCTCTCCAGCCTCCACTCTGCTCTGTCTCAGTCACTTGCCCTTCCGGCCCCCTCAGACACCTCCAACTGCTCTCCTCCTCTCACCTCTTCCTTTCTCCTACCCTCCTTTCTCACCCTCTTTTATGCCCTCACCCCACCCCATGTCCCTTTAGGAGCTTCCCGTTCGACCAAGCTCTCCTCTGCACCCTCAGGCCCCTCAGCGCCTGACTTTCCCAGGCCCCCCACAACGGACCTCACCAGGGTGCACAGCTTCCAGGCCCTGCAGGAGGCACAGCCATCACACTGGCTGCACAACTCACCTGAGTCCCTCTCTCCTCTCAGGCCAACAAGTCAGCTGGACTGCTGACCCTGAGGCTTCCGTTCTCCACAGACCTCCAGATCCCCACTTCTACCTTCCATCTGCAGATTTCTCACCACCCACCAGACCGAGAAGTTCTGGGCCTTTCCGTAGGGACTCCCTTATGTCTCCTTTCCTACACCAAACAGGGCAGGCTCCTTCACATCACCCTTTTGGTTCCCTTCCCTCAGTCAGAGCAGTTGACATCCCTGCCTCCTTACTTACCTAACTTCCTTCCCTGTGTCCAATATGGCATCATCAGCTCCTGTTTCTTCCATGCCATGTCATCCCCCATCCTCATTCCTGGATCAGAAGCTGCATGTTAACAGGATCCCCTGTGAGGATTGGAAGGGGAGGCAGGGCCTCTCCCTGGCTGGAAGCCATGAGCCGTGCTAAGTCCCGTGTGGGTTTCTGAAAGGGAGACAGACCACTATGATGAGCTCTGTATCCAAGGGCAGGTGGACCATGGGAGGAGAGGCCCAAAAGCTGAGAGAAAAGGTCCAGGGGGGAGATGAAAAGAGCTTCAGAAAGAATTTAGATAACATCGTAGTGGGGAGGGATATAAAAAATAGTGCTAAAGAAGATTCTGCAGGCTTCCAGAAACTGATCAGATGTTCAAGGAGAGAGAGAAAGAGATGAAGACAATTTTGAGGGTTTTGAGCCTGAGCGACGGGGAGGGTGGAGATTCGCTAACTGAGACAGGTAAGTTCAAGAAAAGAGACGGGTTTAGAGAGGAGATGATCAGATTACTTTTGTACAGAAAGACTTTGGGATGTCTCCAGGGAGTCTGTGTAGAGCTAGCCAGCAGGCAGGTGGAAATACAGAAATTTCAGTAGCTAGAGATTTGGGGCTCATGGAAGTAATGGTTGAAGATGAGGATGTGAAGAGATAGAGGGGTTGTGCTGAGAGGAGAGGCTTGTAGGGCAGAGGAGCAGGTGAAGAGCATTTGGACGGAGAGGAAAATCAAAGCCTGGCATAGAGTAACCAGGAGAGCCCAAGGAAGTAGTACAGATGGTGGAGGGGGCCATGGGGTTGACTTCTGAGCTACCATTGTCAGGAAGGCCTGTGAAAGTGGCCTAAAGCAGCAGCCAGTTGCCAGGGCCTGAGGAGAGGAAACAAAAGCAGCAGGTGTAAAGGACCTTATAAAGAAGTTTGTGGGGCCAGCCCGGTGGCCCAGGTGGTTGGAGCGCTGTGCTCCTAACGCCAAGGTCACAGGTTCGATTCCCACGTGGGCCAGTGAGCTGTACCCTCTACAGCTAAGATTGTGAACAACGGCTCTCTCTGGAGCTGGGCTGCCCTGAGCAGTGGGAGGTTGGTGTGAGCTGCTGTGTGCTGCCGTGGGCTACCGTGTGCTGCCAGGAGCAGCTGGTGGCCAGTATGAGTGGCCAGTGGCCAGCGTGAGTGGCCGGCAGCCAGCGTGAGCGGCCGGCAGCTGGCGAGAACTGCCATGAGCCACCAACTAACGACCGGTGACAGACTGCCTCAGCTGGGGGGGAGCACAAGGCTCATAATACCAGCATGGGCCAGGGAGCTGTGTCCTACACAACTAGACTGAGAAACAACGGCTTGAACCAGAGTGGCGGGGGGAGGCAGAAGAAAGGGGGGAAGAAAAGAAGTTTGTGACAAAGGGAATGAGTTGAGAAAGGTGTGAGGTGAACTGGGAGAAAGCAGGGCCAAGGGAAGCCATTTTAGGAAAGGACAGCATCATCACTCAGTAGGTATTGACTGTGGACCTACCATGTGATACGTACGTGTGCTCAGATCATAGTCACCTACTTTCTACTCCCAGAACTGGCCACCTTACATTCACCCAGTTTACTGGTTCTTCATTTGCTTCACTTGTTTTATCTGCGTCCTCTTCTTTGCTTCCGTATCCACCTGTCAGCACCTTATCCAACCACACTCAGACCTACTTCATTGCCCACCTCCTCCGAGAAACCTGTAAGATTCTAAAGGTAGAACCAATATCTCCCCTTCCCCATTCTCCCTCAGAGCAGTGTTTGTTTCGTATTACAGCTGCATCTGAATGTATGTGTATGTGTCTCATCTCCTGGTTATGTAGTCCTGCAGGTCAAAGAACAGTTCTTATTCACTTTTGTAGCCCACACAGACTTAGTAAGAGTTTGTTGCATTTGAATCAGGTCCTATTCCCTCATTTCACAGATAATAAAACTGTAGCCAGGTGGCCCCAGGTCTTAAATGATAGTTGGCAACAGATTCGCATCCCAGCCCTAGTCTCCTGGTTTCTGGTGCAGTGCTCCGGAAATAAGAAATTCCAGGCTCCGTTGCCCAATGCCTGATGATATGTGCCCTCTACAGATGTACCTATGGTCCTCAACCCTTATCTTCCTCCTACAAACTGGATGGACTAACATCAGAACAGGGAGATCTCAGACCAGCAGCCAGGGGTCTCCAGCCTATTTTCTAACGCTACTCCCAGGTCTACACTGAATATCCAACAGCGAGTATAACCCTGTTTTCTGAACCTCCAGGGAAATTGCTTCCTTGCCGTTTTCAGCAAAGGATGTTATCGTTTTTAGTCTCCAGTAAAAAATCTCTCTTTCCTCTTCTCTAAATCTTCCTCTCCCCCCTCCCACCTTCAGTACTGTGATACATCTTTTCTTCAGCTAGGTCTTCTGCAAAGATGGGAAGCAGGGCTTCTCCTGTCCTCCTTACAACATTGCCTTGTTGTAAGAGGATCTCTGAAGCCTGGTAAGGCTTGGAGCTCCTGGGAGGAAATGTGTTATATAAAAATATTCTAATGAGTGTGTTTTGTAAAAATCAAATAGAACCACCTGTCTGTATGACTGTCCACATAGGATAGTCACACAGGAGGTTTCATAGGGGAATTGGAAAAAGCTAAGCTTTTTCACTTGGTAAAGCTTTTCATTGTCTTTGTTCCTGAGCACCCACACCCAGAACACACTCAGTCACCCACCACCAGGTTTGGCCTGGACATCACAGATCCCATTAGATCCACCTTCACTTTCAGGGCTCCTTGCTTCCAGTCTAGCTGTGGCCTTGCCTCAAATACAGGGAAAGATTCTCTCTTTCAGTAATAGGAATGGTTCATTCAACTTTGCAAAAGCTGTGGAAGGATCATGTATGAGACTCAAATCCTTGCAGTGAAATTCAAAGAACAGGCTAAATAAATACAATTGTCATGCCGACCTAGTAAGATGGCATAGATTGCCTCAATTGCTACTAGTAGCAGCAATGAACATTTTGAAAGTCCTCCACCCTGCATTGTATATAACTTGAAAGAGAAAAATCGTCATTTCTCCGGAGGAGTTTATGTTCTCCTTCACGGGTAAGCTGGAGCAGGCTGACCTAGTAAAGGACACTCACAGTTCAATGCTTTTGCTTGCGTGGGAAGTCCAGCTGTCTCAATGGGGCCCAGGAGACAGACTGACGAGGGGAGAATTCCTGTGTTTGGGATTGGGCTTGAAAAGTCACCTGTTGGTAACACCCGACTTTGCAGAAGAGCAGAAAGAATATCCAGCTGTCGCTGGGGTGAGAAAGCCCCCCCTGATTCTGACTGGGGCTGTTTTTGTGCTCTGAACAAACCCCATCAAACACCCAGTCAGTCCCATGGGCCAGCTCTGGAATCAGATGACCCTTTGCCATCAAGAAATCCAAGTGGTAAAATGACCAATATTGTATGATTCTACTTATGTGAGGTACTTAGAGTAGTCGAATTCATAGACAGGAAGTAAAATGGCCCCTGCCAAGGGCTCGTCAGGGAGAAATAGAGAGTTAATGTTTAATGCACACGGAGTTTCAGTTTGGGAAGATGAAAAAGTTCTGGAGATGGGTGTTGAACAATGGGAATATACCCAATATCACAGAATTATATACTTAAACCTGATTAATGTTAACTAGTATATTTTATGTTATGTATATTTTACAATGAAAAAGGGAAAAAAGAAATACAAGTGGGAACTCAGCCCTGATCACAGCACTGCTGAGAGAAAGCAGACAGGTGCCTCGATTCCCAGCCCTACAGAAGAGGGTGGGGGAGGCTCGCAGAAGTAAAAATGGATCCACAAACAGCATGGTCAAAGAGGTAAGCATACTGAACCAAGCCGTTTAATCACTGGGTGCTCCCCATGACTAATTTGGGGGTCATTCTGCATAATGCACACCATGGAAGGTTCTTAGTGTTTAATTGCCAAAGGGCCTGCATAATATCCTTGGAGGGCTGGATGAAAGGCCTTTTCCCCATGACCTGTTCAAAAATGCTCTTCAGTTGCTCTCAGGAAGACGAGATTTTTGGAGTAAGAGGAATTGGCTAGAGTTGAGGGCCTGCCACTGTGTGGCTAGTCATTATGCCTAATTTAAATTCAAATGCTTAAGATCAAGAGAGTAGTGAATATGAAAATGCTTTTTCTGAACTGTAAAGTGCCTTGCTTCATCGTTTATCCTTTCAGTTGAGCCTGGCTATTGGAGCAAGTTAGCAACAAATTTTAACGAATTCTTACTGCAGCAAAGTTAGCATAGATGCTAAAATACAAATTCAACCTGCACTGTCTGTTATAAGACAGGCTTTGGAGACAGCTCAGTAGTAACCACAGCTGAGAATAAAATCAAAAGTCCTAGGAGTTAGACTTTTTGAGAAAACAGATTCTATAGCCTTGCTGGGGAGGGCCTGAGTTAAATTAGATATTCCTGAGTGGCACATTACGCTTTTATCAGCTATCAATACTGGGACATACAATCATTTCTATCAGGTCCTTATTTTCTTAATTCACATACCATAAAATTCACCATTTTAAAGTTTACAATTCAGTAGCTTTTAGTATATTCACAAGTTTGTTTAACCACCACTACTATGTAATTCAGAATATTTTCATCACTCCAGAAAGAAATCCCATATCCATTAGCAGTCACGCCCAGTTCCTTCCTCCTTCCAGCCCCTGGTAACCACTAATCTATTGTGTGTCTCTATGGATTTGCCTATTCTGGACATTTTGTATAAATGGAATTACATTATATGTGCCCTTTTGTGTCTTTTTTCTTTTACTTATCATAATGTTCTCAAGGTGTATGCATGATGTAGTATGGATGAGAATTTCATTCCTTTTTATGGCTGAATAATATTCCTTTGGATGGATATACCACCTTCTGTTTATCCATTTATTAGTTGATGCACATTTGGGTTATTTCTACTCTTTGACTGATTTGAATAATATTGCTATGAACTGTCACGTACAGGTGTATATAGATGCGTTTTCAATTCTCTTGAGTACTTATGTTGGAGTGGAATTGCTGGGTGATATGGTAACTCCATGTTTAACTTTTTGAGGAACTGTCAAATTGTTTTCCAAAATAGCTGTATCATTTTATATTCCCACCAGTAATATATAAAGATTCAATCACTTCACATTCTTACACTTGTTATTATCTTTTTATTATAGCCATACTAGTAAGTGTGACGTGATATCTCATCCTGATTTTGATTTGCATTTAATGACTAAAAATGCTGTGCATCTTTTTATATACATATCGGCCATTTGTATATCTTCTTTGGAGAAATGTCTATCAAATCCCTTGCCTATTTTAAAATCATGGGACGTTTGTCTTTTTAAATTGTTGCACTGTAAGAGTTCTTTATATATTTTGGATACAAGTCCCTTATCATATACGTGATTTGTAAATATTTTTACCATTCCATGGGTTGTTTTATCACTTTCTTGATAGTATGCTTTGATGCACAAATGTTTTTAAATTTTAATGAAGTCCACTTTATTTTTTCTTTTGTTGCTTGTGTTTTTTGATGTCATAGCTAAAAAACTATTGCCTAATTCAAGGTCACAAAGATTTACAGTTATGCTCTCATCTAAGATTTTTTTATTTTTAGCTTTTACATTTAGGTCTTTGATCTATTCTGAGTTACTTTTTGTATATGGTGTGAAATAGGGGTCCAACTTCATTCTTCTGCATATGAATATCCATTTGTCTCAGCATCACCTGTTAAAAAGACCATTCTATCCTTATTTGTCTTGGTAAACATGTCAAAAATGGATCTTCTTTTCTAATATAAACATTTAAAACTTTAAAATTCCATCTGAATTCTAAGTGAAAGAAGCAAGACACAAAAGACCACATAGTGTAAGAGCTTATTTATATGAAATATCCAGAATAGGCAAATCTAAAGAAACAAAATGTAGATTAATGATTACCAAGGGATAGAGGGAGGAGAATGTTGGGACTGACTGTTAATGGGTGTGGGGTTTCTTTTTGGAGTGATGAGAATGTTCTGGAATTAGACAGTGGTGATTGCTACACAGCACAGTGACTATAGTAAAAACCACTGAATTAGACACTTTAAAAGGGTGACTTTTATGTTGTCTGAATTATATCTCAATTTTTTAAATGTGAAGCTGGTTACATGAGTAAGAAGAAGAGTTGACAATTTTAACTTTATTGCACACGTGTAACAGTAGTTTCTGAGGGATCAGTAAGACGATAATCCAAATTGTGGTGATGGTTTCATGACTCAGTAAATTTACTTACAATCATTGAATCATACACTTAAAACTGGTGAATTTTATACTGTGTAAATTATAGCTCAATAAATATGTTTCAAATAAGATTTTTAAAAATTCCATGCAAAGTCTGTTTTAGATGCATAGTATAAACTTTGATATGTTCTGCCTTCATTTTCATTCCCTAAAAAGTAATTTTAAATTATCTTTGCATTATCTTCTTTGACCCAGGGTTATTTGAAATGTAATGTTTAATTTCCAAATATTCGAGTATTTTCCAAACATTTTTGTTTTTTATGTCTAATTTAATTGCCTTGTGATGAGACTTCAAATTTGTTTAGTCTTTGTTTTTTATAGCTGAAATTGTAATCTATCTTGATGAATGTTCCATGGGAACTTGAGAAGAAATACATATGCTGTTGTTGAGTGGAGTGTTCTATGTCAGTTAGGTCAAGTTAGTTCATCATGCTGTTCAAGTTTTCTGCCTATTTTTTTCTACCAGTTCTGGAGAGAGGAATGATGAAATATCAAACTATAATTGTGGATTTGTCTATGTCTTCTTTCAGTTTGGTCAATTTTTGTTTCATTTGAAGCTCTATTAGAGGGGGCACACACATTTAGGACTGTTAAGTCTTCTTAAACTTTTCTTTGCATCAGTGTGAAATTGTCCCTCTTTATCTCTGGAAATAGTCCTGTCCTCAAGACTTCCTTTTTTTGTTATTAATACAGCCATCCAGCTTTCTCATGAGAAGCCTTGCAGGGAAGGGCCTGAGTTAAATCTTTTTCCGTTCTTTTTCTTTTAAAATATGTGTGCTTTTACATTTTAAATAGGTTTCATTTAACATACTTTTCTTTCAGTTTGATGATCTCTGCTATTTAATGTTGATATTTGGATTATTTGCATTTAACTACAAGTACGTATAACCTAGTTACAGTATGTTTGATGAAGGTATACATCTTACTATTTGTTTTCTATTTGTCCCACCTGTTCTTTGTTCTTTTTTATTTTCCCCTGCCTTCTTTTGGATTGAGAGGTGCTTTTTTTTTATGATTTAATTTTATCTACAACATTGGCTTATTAGCTATACTCTCACGTCCTTTATGCTATCGTTGTTACACATTTTACTTCTTCTACATGTTATGAACTCCACGGTACTTTGTTAGTATTTTTGCTTTAATACTTAATATTAAGGGATTTTTCAATTATTTTTAAAGTCTTTTATATTTATATTTACCCTCATGTTTACCATTTCTGGCATTCTTTTGTGTAGATCCAAGTATTCCTTCTGCATAAAGAACTTCCTTTAACATTTCTTGTAATGCAGATCTGCTGGTGACAAATTTGCTAAGATTTTATTTGTCTCATTTTTAAAGAGTATTTCACTGAATACAGAATTCTAGGTTGATCTTTATTTTCCTTCAGCACATTCAAGATGTCATTCCATTGTCTTCTGGCTTGCATAGCTTGATCAGAAGTCTGCAATATTTCTTATGTTTGTTCCTCTATAAAATACATCTTTATCTCATGATAAAGTTATAATAAATAGTAGTGGGGAAGCCAGATGGCTCAGATGATTAGAGCATAAGCTCTGAGCAACAAGCTCAGATTGCAGGTTCGATTCCCACATGGACCAGTGAGATGCGCCCCCTACAACTAGATTGAAGACAACAACTTGAGCTGAGCTGCCACTGAGCTCCCAGTGGGTGGCCAGATGGCTCAATTTGTTGGAGGTGGGCTCTGAACAGCAAGGTTGCTGGTACGACTCCCGCATGGGATGGTGAGCTGTGCCTGCTGCAACTAGATTGAAAACGGTGACTGGACTTGGAGCTGAGCTGTGCCCTCCACAACTAAGAATGAAGAACAAAACTTGGCTTGGAGCTGATGGGTCCTGGGAAAAACATACTGTTCTTCCAATAAAGTCCTGGAAACTGTTCTCCTTCCCCAGTAAAATCTTTAAGAAAAAAAAGAAAGAAAAAGAAAAGAAATAGTGGTGAGAGAGGGAAGTCCCCAAAACTAGACACGACTTTGCTGAGGGTTCCAGGATATAGGGAGGCTTCATAAAAATTCTAACATCTGAAAACCATGTAGGAACAGGTATGTCAATGTAGAAGGAAGTAAAAAAATCAATAAATGTGGAGGTTACTAAAAATAAATCTCACCTGTTTTCTCAGGTGGCTGGATAGCTTCCATTTACTTCTCCAGATCTACTCTTCACCCTTCACCCTGCCCTGTACCCCACAGGATTGACCTGCCTATAGAGCATCAAAGGGACTCCTTTGACCTCTGGTTTCTAGTTGTACTCCGGCAAAGGAAATTAACAGCCGGAAGTTGGAAGGCAGGAGGATTACTTATTTCCCTAGTTCTTCCCCTTCCAAATTACTGTGGATTCGTTTTGTCTCTCCACCAAGGTCACAGTTCCTGTCAGGCAGCTCTCTCCTTATAGGTAATCTCTCTGGGTTCTAGTAACCACAGTGGTACCTCGGTCTTCGAACTTAATCCATTCCAGAAGATCATTCGAGTTCTGAAATGTTCAAGAACATCGACAGCTTGGCCTCAGGATCTTGCACTCAGCAGAAGCCACATGACATGTTCGACTTCTGAGGCGTATTCAAAAACAAGCATTTATTTCCAGGTTTACGGCGTTCGTAAACCGAAATGTTCCTCAATGGAGACATTCGAAAACCGAGGTACTAACCGTATTCTTTTTGTTTTGACCCTTCAGACTTTGGGGTGGTAACACCTCCTCAATGTTATCAAACCTAAAGTTTGATAACACCATCCGTTGTTAGTTCCCCTAAACCTGCCCATACCATGCTAAATAATCCCTTCATTAAACTCTTTTTCCCACCTGACTGATACTACAGAGTTATTGATGCCATAATTGTGAACAATCTACTGCCCATTAGTTGCATGACCTTGGGCAGATCACTTTACTGACTCCATCCTCCGTTTGCTCTTGGCCTTGCATTGCCTATTTGGGGACTTATAAATCAGAAGCTCAAGTTCAGGAGGCTGCACGACAGCAGCAGCCGTGGGGCAAATGGTGCTCCCTCCCCATTCCTTACCTCTTTTTCTGTCTTCTACTCCCACACTGTAATTCCTGGCTTAGCTATTTTGCTTCACAGGGTAATCCAAGTCCCTCCCTCCAGATCTTAGCACAGATAGCACCTAGTGAGGGCTCGTAGTGCAGCAGACCAGAGGAAGACCACCTACATGGAGATGACCATCAGTTGGGGATCATAATCAAAGTCAAGGTCACATAAGTTATTCAGCTTTTAGCCCTGGCCCGTAAGGCTCAACACACAAGGCATGTTTTTCTCCTCCTAATACATGCTTCCTGGAGAAGACGTTTTTATTTGTTAACTAGAAAAACAGATAAATAACATGAGGAAGGAAAAATGTAAAAAGATTAGGGTTTCAGATAATAAAAAGGGAAAAGTCCTGAGTTTTTAAAGACTAGAGTTATTTAAAGGTAGTCTTGAGGTCAAGAACGCAATTTAGACAGAGCTGATCACTGCAGCCTCCGCCTGGCTGATTTAGAAATGGAAGCCAATGGTACAGTAGAAAGAATCCATGAGCAAGAAGAACCAGAGTTAGTGGCCATCTACCCTGAAAGACATTAGGCCACAGTGAAAACCATAAAAGTGGACACATAATCTCTCAGTCCAAAATCACCAGTTGCACGTCCTGAGAGAGGAAAGATGAAATAGTCTTCCACCCTTCTGTGAAAACCTATCAAACTTTCTTGCCTTCCTGGGGAGGTTAATTCTGCACAGTGTACCTTCTGTGTCTTCTCCTTGATCAAAGGAACACTTAAGGCCCCTTTGAGGATTCTAACATGACAAGCCTAGTCACTTTTCAGGGTTGACGCTTCTTCCTAGAATTTCACTGACCCTTGCCCCATATATAATGCACCTCTTTCCCTTGCCCACTTTGGGACTCAGTTCCAAAACCTCTGGGACCGCTACTCCTGGGTCAGCCCCTCTCTCTCCCTGTCCCTCTAAGTCTTCTTCCTTGATTTCGGATAAGGTTTAGACTTCTTTGGGCATCAGACCTCTTCACCCTTATTCTTACATAAGCTTGAACATGACATTGCATCTTTTTTAGAGAAAAGGCCAGTGTTTCCCTGTCATGTGTTGATATTACAGGTAACCCTGACTTAGCTGAGGACACAGCCTGACAGGCTGTAGGCCTGGAGCTACACGGGAGCCCTAGGATTCCCAAGTGAGTCCGCAGGCCCCAGAGAGAGCAGAGGCCTGAGAATGGCTCCCCTTCCCTACAGTGCCTACTAGACGCCCCTTGGGACCTGCCTCCACCATGGGGAGGAGCTGTTGAAATCTGACTCAGTGTCCCTCTGTGCAGCTCTGGTTTCTGATAAGAACCTTCCATGAAAGAAGCATTGCTTTCCCTTATGTCAGCCACCCCCACTCTTGGTTCAAGGCTTGGAGGGTGTAACTCTGTGACCCATCACCCTTGACCCTGACCCTAACGAACTACTCCCACTGGGCCTTCCCGAGGAATAAGCCTATATTCGACATTTTTTACTGAAGGGAGATAAGAGACAATCCACTCAATGATTTGCTATTGTTAGAGTAATTAATACTCCAAATCCCTGAGTAGGAATGACTGAAAGGCTTAAGGCTCTTTAACTCTTCCTATTCTCAAACTAATCTGAAGTTTATTTTCCCCACCTCCTCCAGTCCTGTTTCCTCACCTGTCTGTCCACAGCCTAATTCGCTTGGTCTGGGGAGGGATTTGGCGAAAGCAAACACAACGCAGTGCAGTTGACCATTGTAGTTTCCCTACACTGGAGTTTCCCTAAAGGAAGACTTAGAGATGAAAGCTGGGTGAGACAGAGGCTAGGGGATTTTTCTTCAGGATGTTTGCATAGTAAACACTATTTTTCACCTACATTGCATATCTCTTTAGGATGGAGATTGGAGGGTTGGTGGGGAAAAGGCCCTCCCAAAACCCCTCCTGGCACCAACATTGTAGTTGGGAGTCCTTCACCCCATCATTGGAGTCTCTCCCTTCTCACTTTATTTCTTCCCTTTGTCACTCATTCAATTTCTAGCAAATCCTTCCCACTAATCTTTATCCTATCCTATCCTATCCTATCCTATCCTATCCATCCATCCATCCATCCATCCATCCATCCATCCATGATGGCAGCTCCTTCCCAATGGGAAGCAAAAGCTCTTTGACAGAGAGAAACCCTATTGTTTTCGTCCTGCCTATGGGGGTGACCCCACTTTGGGTTCATATCATGTTTGATGCCCAAGGTAATTGATGACATCACCGCACTTCTCCACAGATTCCTTTCTCCTCTTCTCATTCCCTCCCCACATCCTTTTCTCTTCTACCCTTAAATGTTTTTGTTTTTTTCTGTTTCCTCTCCTTTTTTCCTCTCCTTTTTCTTTCCCTACTCCCTGTGCTTTAGGCCTACCCAAGGCAGCCACCATAGATACTTTTTGGTAGCTATTCAAAACTGAAAGGGGCAGCTGAGCCCAATCCTAGAAGAGCTGGTAGCTCCCTCCTCCCAGGTCCCCCTTTACCCCAGACTCTCCCAGTTTGCTTGGGGCAGAGCTAAGCTGACATTTTCTACACTGGCCACTGAGGTCTAGAGTTTAAGGCCTCCCTGGGGCACCCAGGTCATCAAACCTCCATGCTGGGGCCCTGGGCTGGTTATAGCCCATCCTGTAGGAAAAAAGCATAAGCTCCCAACACAGAAAAATCTATCCTTCCTCTTGTTGCTATTTACCACAGAACAACAGAGCCAGAATTTAGGGGCCCAGCATAAATAAAGCAGTGCTATCAGCAACCAGGGCCCAGCTAATATCCTTCCAGCAGCGACCTGGGTTCTGTGCACAGAGACAATGAGTATAACCAGACCCAAGGCTCTGAGATGCAGGAGGTAGGCAGAGCAGCCACGGCACCCCATCCCTCTCCCCTGTCTCCGGCAGACCCATTGGGGGTAGGTTTCCCCAACCTGGAGCACATGGGCTGAGGATAAAGGACAGGTGGGCCTCAGGCCCACAAAGAGCTCCTCTTTAGAGTTGCATTCTTGGTTTATATCTTTCTTTCTTTCTTTCCTAAAGAGGGATCAGGCCTGGAGCCTCGGCATCTGGAATGGTTCTGCAAGCAGGCCTCAAACCTGGCTGGCACCTCCGTACTCTGGTTATCCCTTCACTGTCCAGGCCTCCAGACTCCCATCTGTCCTTCAACTGTGGGCTTCAGGCTGGAGGTTACCTTGGCGATCATCTGGTCCTGACCTTCTCAGGAGCAGATGGATCTCTGCCTAGGATTAGACCCTCCACAAGATCTGGATTTCCTAAACACGGGAGAATCATGGCAGAGGGAGCCACTCTGACTTCCAGTACACTAGGTGGGAACCAAATAGATTCAGTCAACCCATATTATTTGGGGCCACATGGGGCCTGCATTGGTGCAGATGCATTTTGATGAATGTAGATAAGGTCCCTCTCTTCCTGAAGCTATCTAGTGGAAAAGACAGAACTTGATCAAGTAATTAATGTGTGATAGCCTTTACCAAAAGGGAGTATACACAGAGGTTCCCAAGTCTGGAGAGGGGATAATCAGGGTAAGCCTTCCCTAGGAAATGGCATTTAAACAGAAGATAAGAGTGTGTTTTTCCGATTGGCCTCTTCACCCAGAGACAAGCAAGGTAAATAATAAATGTTTGTTGAATGAATGGGTGAGGAAATGAACAAGCATCTCTAGTTTTCTGAGAGCCCTTGGTGACTTACAGGATTTGGTGCTGGGTCTATTAATGTATCTACTTACCAAAAAAACCTACCTAAACTTGAAGTCATGAGTCCTCATGAGGTCTATTCATGTTATGGACATGCTGCATGCTATTCATTCCGTCTTAGAGGTGAGCATGCTGGGTCACAGCTAGGGAAGACGATACCCCTGAGATCCCACAGAGAGTCTTCCAGATTCGTCCCCTCCCTTGCAGATCACACCACGGAGAACTCTGTAAATGGACTCATCAAAGCAAGGAAGGCCAGCCCCTTGACAGGTGATTGGATTTAGATCTGAAAGCAGAGATGGGTTAAAACTCCATGAGCCCAGATGTCCTAACCACAGACCAAAGCTCAAGAGGAGGCAAGGGGAGAATAGTGCCCTAAGCCTACCCTCTCTTTCTCAGAAGAGGGTAAAATGTTCCTGGAAATTCCCGTAAGGCATCCAAATGAGCAAATCCAGGACTGTTTGCTGTAAGGTTTCCCAGCAGGATTATGGGCAGACTGACCAGCTGTTCCAGCCCCTGAGACTGTCTTAACTTCAAAGACCGGGTTCTCCGTCCCAGGAAAAACGAGCCCTACTATGAAGTGCCCCCAAACTCTCCCAGAACTCAAAACATGCCCACGTTAAGGTATTGCTCTTGGGTCTCCAGGAACCTGTCTCTAACATACAGCAATGAGCATCCTCTTCCTTCTCCCTCTCCCTCTCCACTAAGCCCCTCTGTCATGTGGGGTCTCTGGCCCCGCTCCCCGCACCAGAACGCAGGATATGGTGAGGCCAAAAAGGAACACACACAGAGCCATAGATAGGGGGTTCATACCACTATATTCTCGCTAGTGGCTGGGTTGGAGACACAGGAAGCAGGCTCCACACAGTGCGCGATCCGCCGTCTGCTTCTCTGCCACCCGCATCAACTCCCTTGCCAGCATAGCCATGGCAGTTATATTAGTGGCTAATGGCTAACTGGTAACAGCTGATGGCCACCCAGCCACAGTGGATGGCCATCTGATACAGCTGATGGCCATCTAATAATTGAGCCAGCACCTTTCCATGGGAGGCCGAGAGCCTGGAAACTGCTCTCTGGGACACTGTCCCCATGTCCTCTCCAAGAAGAGAAACTGGAGCTAGTAACATTGGGTGGAGGCAAGGCCACCATATACAGTCATATAGGTTGTTCACTGGACTAGAGGGTCGGTGGGGGCTGAAATCCAGCCTCACTCTGCTTGCCAACCTGTGCCCAATGGCATGGCTGCATCCACAGAGAGGAAGGGGTGCCTTTTCTAATTTGCACATAGGTGCCGTGTGGGTTAGCAGTGACCCTGGGTGGAGAGCCCAAAGAAGTACATCTGCGGAAGAAACTAAGCCAATCTTTCCCTTGCCACCACCTACAGGGTCACCAGGTGTTCCTCAAGTGATTAGATTTGCTAACAAGGCAGTCTTCTTAAAAGGTAATAGAATATGATGGATAAACCAGTAGGCCCAGTAAGGCTTTATGTTTTATTTTTCTATGTTCTGAGTTCACATGACAGTGAAAATCGAACTATTGAGATGTACTAAGGAAGGATCAAATGTCTTCTTTCTGTTAAACTACTTTAAGGAGAGTAAAGATTTACAGTAAGTATAACCCCTCTGTGTTGGAAACACCAGGGGTTTGGAATCTTTCCCAGACTCTGGGCTCTAGCTTCACTTACCTTGAGCCTGTTGGTCAGGAAGTGGGCCCCTGAAAAAATGAGGTAAAGTGGGCATTTTCTCAGGAAAACGACCCTCCCCATGGAGGGCCAGGCTTCTCACCAGCAAACACGCGCCATACTCAGAATGGTTAACTGACAGTGCCGTCTGAATGGTGGCATAAAACGGATGTGCTGCTTAGAAAAGGAAGTAGGATTCTAGAAAATGCTTGATGGATGCAGGAGGAGAAAGGGCTGTGGGCCCCTTGCTGGTTGTGTGACATTGCGGGGACATTTACATTGCAAAGGTAACTCATAACTGTCCTGCGGGGTGTCATGCGGGGTCTCTGGTCCCACTCCCTGCATAATATCCTGCAGGATATGTCAAGGCCAAAAAGGAACACCCAGGGAGCCATGGTGGGGGGGTTCATGCCACTATAGTCTCAGTGGCAACTGGGTTGGAGACACAGGAAGCAGGAGCCACAAGATCCGCAACCTGCTGTCCTTTTCTCTGCCAACCAACCCCACTTACTAACTGCAATCCGCCCTGCTAACTGCAATCCCCACTTGCTAACGTAGCCACGGCAGTTATATCAGTGGCCAATGGCTAACCAGTAACAGCTGATGGCCAACTAATCACAGATGATGGCCATCTACCACCCGAGCCAGCACCTTTCCACGTGAGGCCGAGAGCCTGGAAACTGCTCTCTGGGATCTGTCCCCACACTAACCATGGGCAGGGGCAGCTGCCTCTTCTCAGAAACGCTTCCCCAGCTTGATCTCCTTTGGTATCAGCACATCTGGCCAGTCTTCCTGGATGTCAAACAATGAGGTATGGGCTTGGGAAGCTGAGAGGAAAGATGAGCAAGGAGCAGGGTCTACAAGTCACAGCTTTCCCATTGCTTCTGCTGTGTCCATAGGCTGGAATTTGAAGTGGGATCAAGGGATGGACCCGACATGCTTCCTAAGGCTCTGGGGACACTCTAACCTCAGCTCTCTGCCCTCATAGCCCCAAGTACTCCATGGCTCCTGGACCAGGCAATTAATTACCTGCAACTGACCCCTAGTCTTTCCCGAGGGAGGCCCAACATATCCCAGGTTTCAGGCAGAGGAGCCTTGGCTCCCAGGGCCGTGTGAAACTCAGAGTATGCAGGAGCAGGATATATGTCAGCATCCTGGCCAAGAAAATGAGACTAATGTCATATGAGGCCTGTGTAATCCTCTCAGGAAGTAGATGACTGGAGCAGCCAGGATCCTGGGCTAGTTTATTCCCAAATGAGACTCCCTCTTCTTCCCTCATTATCCCTTTTGTTCTTTTAAACAAAACCTACTTGTACTGCCTTGCAGGACTTTGTAGATAATTTCACGGCCAGAGCTTTCCCATGCCTGTGGAAAGCACGTATGATAGGAGCCAACAATTCCTAATCACCTACAGGTGCCAGGCATGGAGCTACGTGCTCACTTTGCCAGTGGGATTTCATCAAATCCCCATACAACCCTGAGATGAAGCAATGTTATTATTCTTATTTTTACTGATGAGGAGCCAGCAGTTCAGAGAGGTTAAGCAACTTACCCAAGATCACACAGCCAGTAAATGGTGAAGCCAGAACTTGAACCCAGATAATGTGTCTTTAGTGCCCACACTCACTACTACCTTGAAGCACAGGGAGTTCCAGGTCTTTAATGGAGTCGGAAGGCTTAGATATAATGAGGCATGAAGACCACTGATCCCCTGGTTCTCACTGTAGCCAAACTCTGCTTATGTAGGTGACATGTATGTCTGAGATACAACTCCCCCAGAAGGTGTTTAACATGGCAGCAGGGACTTCGCCTTACTCCCTACGGTATCCCCACTGCCTGGAGACAGGCCTGGCACACCGGTGAATGTTTTCTGAAGAGGTGAAGGAACTCCTCCTGAGCTGCCCATGCCCTGCCTTTCTCCTCCCTCTCTCCCCAGCTCGGAGTATGCACTGGGCCCAGCAGAGCCTCTGAGCAGGCACCAGCTTGGCCTGCCTCTCCACCACTGAGCCTGGCGTGGCTTAAACACACATGTCCATAGATGGGCAGCTGGGGGAGGCCTTGAACGTGAGCAAGTGTCCTTCATACGAAGGGCTCTCAGCTGTTCCTGAGAGCTCCACAAATGGGTCCTGAGGGCTTGGGTCCTTATGGGGTTTGCTCCCATCCACACAGTTTTAAACTTCCTTCTGGTTTCCAGAGCTCTCCCTGGTACTAGATCCCCCAGAGGGACAAATCTAACCAGGAGATGCAACTGCACCCTTGGCCCTGAGCTCCTTCCCTGGAGAGGCCACAGTGTTGGTGGGGTTCAGACTCCTCCATGGTGTGGCTGGATCCTGGGTGTGTCCAGGCAGTGATGATATAAGATATCAGGTATTAAATATCAAAGATCATAAGCCAAGCCACTTAAGCACCTTGAGATGCTGTTCCAGCTGTTCTCCATGTTTTTCCACTAGAATAGCTTGACGAATCTGCCAGTACTAGGGAGAGTAGGGATAGGGTCTTCCCCTCAGGCTGCCCACCATCACATTGAGGAGACTATGCACATGGAACAATTAGCGGCAGCACAAGGTTTGTGTGCTGTGTGCCAAGCATAACTCAGAAAGGAGGGGTGGTGCTAAGGTTATACAGGAAGATAAAAAAGACGGAGAAATAGAGCCCCTCAAAGTGACTGTGATTTCAGGAGTTCCTTTCGTCTCTCTACACTCCCCATCCAGCGTTTCATTCCTGTTTAATTACCTATTGCTACATAACAGACTACCCTAAAACTTAGTGGCTTAAAGCAATTGATGGTTATCTCTTACATCTCTGCTGACTGGGCCCAACTTAGGGTTTCCAGGCAGGAATTCCCGCCCATTCTCAGGAATTTTCTTCACTCTCCCATTCCCAAATCCCAAGATATAAACTGTTTTATGTTCTCCATGATGAATCGTTTCCACAAAGTAACAACCGATACTCCCAACCACCTGGGTTCAAGGTCCCGATTTCCCGACCAACTTTTCTCGGATTCGGGAACAGAAAAGTGAAAAAGAAATTCCCGAGAATAGGAGGGAATTCCTGCCTGGAAACCCTAGCGATAAATAGGAAAAATGTCTAAGAGATACATTGTGAGTAGTACATTTATTTCCCATTGTGGGTATTACTGGGTTCAAGGAGCTGATTTTCCTTATTTCCCGACCAACTTTTCTCGGGATTCGGGAATGGGAAAGCGAAAAAAATTCCTGAGAATAGGCAGGAATTCCTGCCTAGAAACCCCAGCCCAACTAGCTGGTTCTCATTCAGGATCTCTTGTCCTTGCAGTCAAATGGTGGCTAGGCTGGAGTCATCCAAAGGTTCTACTGAGCTGGACGTCACTCATTCACAAGGTTGGCAGTGATGTGAATGTTGAGGGAGAGCTCAGCTAAGGTTCTTGACAAGAGTGTCTATTCCTAGACTCTCTATGTAGCTTGGACTTCTTATAGAATGGTTGCTGGTTTCTAGAGAGAGTGTCCCAGGAGTGAAGGTTGTAAGGGACCCAAGGACATATCACAGGGGTTCTTTTTTTTAAAAAAATTTTTTTTTGGGGGGTGAACAGAACTTTATTGGGGAACAGTGTATACTTCCAGGATTTTTTCCAAGTCAATTTGTTGTCCTTTCAATCTTAGTTCTGGAGGGCACAGCTCAGCTCCAGGTCCAGTTGCCGTTGTTAGTTGCAGGGGGTGCAGCCCACCATCCCTTCCGGGAGTCAAGGAGTCGAACCGGCAACCTTGTGGTTGAGAGCCTGCTCTCCAACCAACTGAGCCATCTGGCACTGTCCCATGTGGGAATCGAACCGGCAGCCTTCGGCATTAGGAGCACGGAGCTCTAACCGCATGAGCCACCGGGCCGGCCCCACAAGGGTTCTTATAACCAAGCCCTGGAAGTTCCAGAATGTCACTTCTACCATATTCTGTTGGTCAAGCAAGTCACTATGTCTAGTCCAAATTGAGAAACAGCACACAAACACCAAGAGGGAAAGATTGAGGACTGCCATCTTGGAGACTGTCTACCACAACTCCCTTTATATAAAGATAAAATTCCTTTATTGATCTGAGACAGGGAGAAGAAATGAGTAATGAGCTGGGGAAGCTAAGAGGAAAGAGACTTTGTCCCTCTGTCTAGAAGAAAGTGCTTCTCCAAGCCCCTCCCCCACACTGTTCTCTTATCTCACGTCCCAAGGTACATTCTTAGACTATGTTCTATGGCCAGAATTCTGGGCCAGAATGTGGAAGAGAGTGGAAAAACACCACTTATGTAATTCTAACTAATCAGCCCTCATTTGAGAATGAGTTTGCTACGTGACTGTTGCCCCAAAATTGTTTATTTGCCCTTGCTGCAGTGTGGCCTTTGAGGGACACAATCTAGTACCAGTGACGTCCCAGCAGTGGTTGCCCTGGAGACCTGGAGGTCAAGGATGGTAAGGGAACTTCTCGCCAAGATGACCTCACATAGAAATGTCTTTGCTTTCTTGTGACCACCTGGTAATTGAGCTACGAAGGGTAGAGAAAAGGCCATACATTCCTGAGACGAGTGTACATAGGCAGTGCAAAGTGGGCTGGTGTGCGCAGTCCTAGCATACGGGCCAGAGATGTCCCTTTGATTCCCTCCACTTTCTCTGACTTGCTTTGACAGGGGCTGTCCATCTAACCTCGCTGGACTGGGGCCAAGAGCCTTGTTTCGAAGGTTATTGAATCACCTGGTGGTTTGTGACTGTCCTTCCTATCCATCTGGATAAGAAGAGCATAATAACTCATTTCTAAGTCTGTAGTTGGCTTCCCCCAGCCTCTGCCTTTCACTCTTTCATTACATATTGGGGGGCAATCATTGCCAGTATAAAACAGAATGGGATACTTTATACATCCTATCCCCCTGACAAGTCACTTCTAGTCTATCCTACTGGAAAGACCTCTTCAATCCGTTCCCCCCACAACAAAATGTGCTTAATAACTGCTATTATATGCTTCCCTCCCTCCCTCCCCCCCCTTTCTATAAGAAACTCTAGTGCATAGTTTGGATTATATTCCTTGGTTCGTGACCCAGTCCCATCTCTGTATGTACCATGTACACTCCACTTCTATTTAATTGTGTGTGTTTTTTTAAAATAAATAAACACCGTCCAGCCCACAACCCCAAACAAAAGCCAGGACCTTGACAATAACCAACATATCTTCCAAATCCCAAGCGATAGTAAACAGGAAACTGGAACAGTCGGTCACCCAGCATACACAAGACAGCAAGTAATCCTTTAAAAAGGGTTCGCTAGCGTCCGAAGAAGGCATCTTTTTGAAATGTCTCGATTTTTACGTGATCCCAAGTGTCCCATTAAATCCCAGTCATTTAAAATCCGGGTTCCCAATTGGTATATCATTCTATTTTAATGATCTGTGCTTCCTATAGAAACATGGGAAATGACTATTTCTTTTTTCAATTAAACGCGTTCCGGTCAGCAGATGAAAGCCGGCTTCTCTTCACGCCGACCCGGGGAGAGGGCTGGGAAAGGGTTAACAAAGGCCGGGCGGCCGGGGGTTGGAAAACTCTTGGTCACCGGAGCACCGCCAGGCCCGCTGCGCGCATGCGCCCGGGCAGCCCTCCGCACGGCTGCGGGCTCCCAGCTCGCGGCTTCCTTCGTGCACAAAGGCCTGCTTTGTTCCCTCGGCTCTGTTTTAAATATCTGACGACTATTCCCCCCATCCCAGCGCCAAATCCCAGGCCTGGCTGCAGGCGCGGCACAAGGGCTCATTGTGGGGCCGAGCGAGGGGCAAAGGGGGCTGGGGGCGGCCCATTGGGGACGCTCCTGTTTCGCCCAGTTGACTCAGCCATTTGGGTCACCAGGGCTGAGTCGTGGGCCTGCGTGCAGAGAATGAGGTGGCGAGGGGTGTCTTCTTGTCTTTTTTTTTTCCCCAGTCCCAGAAGTGAAAATTGGAAAATGGGAACCCTGGGAATGAACAGAACCGTTTCCAAAGCAGGCCTGGAGGGAGGTGCTGAGGTTTCACCCGAGCACAAGGGGGTCGCCGGCCCAGCCGAGCCCCCGGACTGCCAGCGGTACGCTACCCCGCGAAGCCAGACGCTTGGTTTCTTATCACTACATCGCTGTTCATATTTAGAAAGTGCCAATCACTCTGACACTTTGAAAAGCCTGGCATTCCAGCGCAAACCAACACCAACAGAGTGAAGGGAGGGGGGATCCTAGCTTCCCCCAAGTTCCCGGCCCAAGAGGCGCTGCAGAAAGGGCATCACCTCGGCTTTCTGCACCCACAGGTTTCAAGTCCCTCTTCGTTTTAGGAATAGTCCCTTGGGGGAAAATACACCTTCCTTGGTACGGCCCCTCCCTCCCAAGGGTTGGTAGGTGAAGATTGGGATGGGATTCAAACAAAAGTAGGCTTTCAGCTTGCAGGAGAAGCTGGCCCTGCCCCAACCCCTCCCTTCCCTTGTCTTGCTGGCATTTTCTGTAGACTACCTACCTGGTAGTTCTCCTTCCTAGCTCAGGTGTTTGTTTACCTGCTGCTGCAGAGAAGGAGTTCGTGCACCTTGGGGAGGTTTGCAAAATAAGAACCGCAAAACCCACCTCTCTTTCCCATTTTCTTCTCTGAAGGTAGGGAAAATACTGCCTTTCTTGCTGGTTTTTGGAAACTTAAAGCAAAACACAAAATGCATGCCGTAGCAACTCTGAAAACAGTGTGCTCAGTCTTATATTTAATCAAAAGGAGGTTTCCCTGTCCCAATTTGCAACCAAAGCCCCCATACCCCTCAGTCTTGAAGGGAAATTGTGACCCTTCCACCCAGGGCAGGTGAAGGAGGGGGACCTGGCTTGGGGGATTCTGATTCAGAAGGAAAGGGCTTTGTAGTTTTGTTGTGATAGTTCTAGGCCTGATTGGGAGCCCTCAATTCCTCCATCATGGTTTGTTATAAATCTCAGGGTTGGACTTACATTGCCTTGGCACATGTGACGACCATAAATATTTGCTGAGATATATTTTTTAAATCATACTTTATAATTTTCACATGTTGTCTCATTTCTCACTAATACTCTGAGTATTAGAGCTGAGAGCTCATATAGACCGACCCTCTTATTTTGCAAATGAGGGAACTTGTCCAGAGCCACTCAGAAAGATAAGACAGACTAAGTCTCCCATGCCCAGGATTGAATTCTTTCCCCTCTAACGTGCTGGTTAGTCACAGACTAAAAGATCAGGTTTTCATCTACCGCTTCCTCACAAAATCCTTTCCACATAAAAGATACTGACTCAAGAGTAAGAAGTTCTGGGGATAGGTCGTTGGTATGCAGGCAGCTCTGAGGAGAGACTAGGACTCTCTTCTCAGTATATCCCCTAGAATTGCTGAGCTTGCAAGGACCACACTAGCTACAAGCTTAGAGACATAAGTCATGTTCCACTGCCAGGGTTGCTAAGTGGCAGAGAAATCCTGGGTATCTGTTTCCAGGCACTCTTCAGCTTCCCGAGGAATTTTTTAAAGCAACACTAAGTGTCCTTTCACCACTCTGTTGGCCGGTAAGCCCCCTATCTCTGGATATGATAGCAGCAGCTCCGAGCCGCCCCCCCCCCCGGGGGGCAGCAGATCAGCTTGCAGCTGAGTTGTATGGAAAATTGTTACCTAAAACTTGTCTTCCCTCTGTAACTAGTGTGCAGAATCTCCCCAGGTGTAAAATAGGATGGCGGTACCTACAACCCCTCTCTACTCACGAACCTGCAAACTCAGAGATGTTGGATGGTTTACTGGAGCATGTCTGTGACGCAATGCAAACTGCTTGGAAAAAAGCAGTCACCAACAGCCTGGTTGCATAGCAGTGCCTGCCCATTTGAGCAGGGGGTGACAGAATATGTAACCCACTGAGCTTCAGAGGGTGGGATCATTCTACATGACCTTCAGCTTATACCTTTGACGTTGACACATGCTTATTTTTTATACATTCTACACTGACCTACACCACCACCACACAGCCCCTGAGTCAACTGCTGATTTCAAGCTCTCCCCGTGAACTAACATTTAAGCCATTGCATGGGAACGCTGCCTGGCAGCCAACAGTTCAGTTTCAATAGCGTCAACTTTTGACTGTTCAGCAGTGTTTGTGCAAGTATTTGAATATTTTATTGCATTTTGACCTTATTATTTTATAAGAATGAGTGGAAAATGGAAAAATGAAGTGCTGATGCTAGTGATAAGAAGGGCAGTTCTCATAAACCTAATAGAAATGAGACAAAGATGGAAATCATTAGGCGTGCCGAAAGCTGGGGAATTTTAGCCTCAATCAAATGCTCACTGGATTTAAGCCAGCCAACTGTGTGTTCAATTGTGAAAGAAGAGAGTAAAACTAGAAAGCATATATGAAATTGTGGACATACATGGTCAAAGATTGTATCTAAAGGTGGGGTGTGATTAGGGATTTCCCATATTCCTTTAGTCCTAAAGCTGCATTGATTTAATGACAGATTTTTGGAGCTGGGGTGAGACTGGAAATCAAGAAAATACAGCGATAATATTGTTTAGCTCCTTGGGAACAGATCCTTCCCTTATAACTTGCAAGTCTGCTGCTTGCCTCTTGCATGTCAGACCAGCAAATTATCAGGGGGGAAAAAAAAGCAATAGGTATGAAAGGAGAGGGTGTCCTATAGACACATTCTCTGTGGGGGTCAACCCAGCACCAAAGCCAGGGACAAGGCCTTTCATTTAATGTGCTGGAAGGGATGGAAATTCATAGAGGCCCTTGTGCCAGGAGGTTTTCACAGCCCACATGTGCCAGGCTGATAGAAAATCATGAGAGTCAAAAGCAAAGGATGTGGGGCCAGTCTTTTCCTCTTTGGGCACCAGCTCCTTTCACAGCATTGGCCCAGCTGTCCCTGGGGTTGGGGAGGGGGGCATGCTCATGCTTTCCCTCTTAGCCTTTGCATAGTCTGTGCCCTCTGCGAGATTAGCTGTCCTTCCTCTTGAGCTGCCTGGCTGACTCCCAGCTCATCCTCGAAGACCCAGCTCAGGCTTCTGCCTTCCACTCCGTTCCTGCACTCCCGCTGCACACTCTCTGCCCACCATCCGTCCTTGCTCTGTCCACACTGGATTACCATCACCAGCTTGCCTGTGAGAGCTTTGAGGGAAAGGATGTTTCTTATTTGGCTTTACATCCTCAACGTTCAGTCTTGGAAGCCCTCGGTGAGTATCTGCTAAGTGACTGAAGGACAGAAGGAGTGTAGACCCTCCGGAGGCCGCTTCAGCACAACCCTGTTGGTCGGTGCTTGCAGATGTGACCTTCCGCAGCCATTTTGAACTTCTTAGACACTGAAAACCCCTTTCTTTATTCTCCAGAAGCCAAACCATTCATCTCTAAATTCCTTTCTCTTTGCCCCAAAGGTGCCCTCACCCAGGGCCTCCTTGCCCATATTAGTGTCCTCAGTCTCTGCCTTAATATGCCCTCATGCCCCCTGGATGGTTGGTTCTTTACAAATACTTTTAGTAAAGAAATCCACTGACTTTTACTTCAACCATAGGATTCTTGCTGAATTCTTACCACTTTTCCTCAGGCAAAAACAACCCAGAAGTGCTGTCTGATCCAAAGCATTTCCCAGGGAGGGCAGCCAAGGGAGTGCAAGAACCTCTGGGCCGTCTGGGACTGTGATGTGATGTCTGAACAGCCTCTTTAGAAATAGTCCAGCCTTTTCCAGGAAGGCCATCCTGACGAGGACTCTCTGCCCCCCACAGTTGTCCGGGGGTCTGGGAGAGAGATGTGGAGAACACCTGCTCGGGCAATTTAGCCTGACCGGGTCTTGGTTGGCTTAATTGGTCAGCTGTGAATGAGAAGGGGGTCTAAGCGCCCCTCCACCCACTGACTCTTGGCCTAAAGCACCCTGCCCTGCTGCCCTTGGCTGTGACAATGGGAGGCGACTGTCTTAAAAGTCTTGGGCTATAGAAAGGGAGAAAGCTCAGAGAAGCCCACCATTGGCCCACGGTCCTACCCCACTCAATGTGATGCCCGATGGGCACATTTCTGAAGGCACCATGGCCATCTCCAGCTGTCCAAATTGATCTCAGCACCAGAGTCCCACTTACTCTCCAGGCCTTTTGCAGCACAAGCTCTCTGGGACAGAACCCAGAGTCCATTCAATGGAAAGCTGGTTCTTTTCCTATAGGGCAAACACCTCTGATCAGGACTTGTCTGTCAGGGGGCAACTTGGCAGAACTACAATGCCAAGGCTCAGATGCATCTTTTCTGTGTGATTTCCCAAAATTCAGGCAGGAAAACATGCCTTCCTCCTGAGCGCCGGGCTCCCTCACTGATATTTGCATCCCCCCCGCCCCATATATAAGAGGAGCCAGTAGCCAGCCCCCCACAAGGACAAGGCTGCCATTCAGCCAGGCTCCTGTGACATCCCAGCCGTGAGAGTGCAGCTGGGGCAGTTTATGAACAGTGCTGAGTCCCCAGGGGAAGTCATCCCTGTCCTCCAGCCCACAAGCCTCTATTGTTCGCTTTCTCGTTTTTCTCCAAATGTTTAGATGTGCTCAGAGCACTGAAAAGCCCCAAACCGAGGCCATCAGCCAGGGCCAGTCTGCGGCAGGGAAGCCTGTAGCTGGAACTCTGGGGGACCCCTGCTGCGCCCCCCACCCCAGTTGTTCCCACCTCTCCCTAAGATGTGACCATATACTGAGAGTGGGGGATAAGCGTGGCTCACTTGGTTGGCAGCCAGGTACAACTGCCCACGTTACTTTGGGACTGTCCAAAATGTGAGCAGGAGAGTCTCTTCTAAGTGCTGATCACTGACCAAGGGTGCCGAAGTCTAACAGGAATAATCGTGTTCTGGGCCCCTGTCTACATCAAGAACGTGGGCTTCTAGGTTCAGCCTCTTGGGTTTGGCTCCTGGCTCTAACTCTTACTAGCTGTGCAACCTTGGGCAAGTGACTTAGCCTCTCTGAGCCTCAGTTTCCTCCTTAGGAAAATGACACCTAACTCCCAGAGCTATTATGGATTTAATGAGACAATCAATGTAGGCACTACCATAAAATGAGCCCTCAGTAAATACTGGTTATTCTTTGTATTATTATTCTTATTAGCGACCACTGTCACACCATCCTGAAGCCACCCTCCCTGCTCCGAGCACCCACTTCTGCACCTAAACTGAATGCCTTCAAGTTGTGTGTCTGAGAACAGCTATGCAAGAACAGCAGTGCCAGAAGAATGAAGGATGAAGTGCCTTGTGACGTAGGGGAGGAGAGAACGTGCTCAAAAGCCCGTTGCCTCTGTTCCCCCCAACCCACCCCCCAACCCCAGATCCCTTTCTGCATGGCTCATATTACCTGCCTTCTCCCATGGCAGGCGATTCTTAGCTTTGCCACATGGCCCAACAGGCCCACCAAAAACCCTACCCCTTCCAGGAAAGCCCCTCTCCTCTGTGTACCCACCCTGGTGGCCACCAATAGGTAGTGGGGGAGATGGGGGAGGCAGAGGTGAAGCCTCTGGAAATTTTGCCAGATCAAGGAGGGGCAGGGGTAGGCCCAGATCCCATACTCCAAACCCTGATGGCCTAGGATGCTGAGTGAAGTTTAGAAATTGAGGGTCCATTTCTACCAACCTGAAGGGCTTTATTGTGAAGAGGGGTAGACAGATGGGGAAAGAACCCAGGAAAGGCAAGAGAGGGTTTTGAGTTCCAGTCTTCCCTGCCTCAGTACAGTTCACATTCCTATTTGGGGCTTTGTGGCCTCTGCCTCCACAAAACAGAACCGAGATGCCCCCCGCCCGCCCCCCCTTGAACTCATTAATCCTTTCAAGAATAAGGCCCTAGGAGCCTCCTGACAGGGCCATATGGTTTCCTTATCTTCCTTATCTCCCAGCACTCACCTTCCATTTGGAATGTTTATCCCAAGATAACGATCAGATTCCACTTAGGATGATTGAATGGGGGCCTCCTCCGAGTATTTTCCCCACAATTTCAAATGAATGGATGATCCAATCCCATAATAAATGAGCCAGACCAGGCCCTGATAATGGATAGGGCTCCTCCCACACTCCCAGTCCCCAGCCGTGCACCCCAACCCCCTCTCCTCACAAATACACCCCTCTTCCACCTGGCAGCTCCACGTTTACCTGCTTTATAGGGTGGAGTTCTGCATAAGATTTCCATTGCACAAAGTGTAACTGCCACAAACAACATTTTAAAAACTAGAGATCGATGCTAGACCAGCGCTTTTCCACAGACATGTAATACAAGCCACAAATGTACACCCATATGCACATTTATTTTTCCTAATAGCCACATTAAAAAGGTGAAAGCAAACAGGTGAAATGAATTTTAAGAATACATTTCATTTATAAGTTTGATTACTTATATAATATTTATTTATTATAATTAATACATTTTGTGTAGCCCCAAAATATCACTTCAGCATGTAATCAATATAAAAATTATTTAAGAGGTATTTTTCACGTTCACTTCTTTTGTACTTAATCTTCAAAATTCAGTGGGTGTTTTACGCTTACAGAATATATCAACTCTGACTAGCACATTCCAAGTGTTCTGTGGCTAGTAGCTATTATATTGGCCATGGAGGATGTAGACCGACCAGGAAAAGAAATGACAAGGACAAACTGTGTGGGCAGCATGGCTGTCACCCTGGAGCTGGCTGCCAGAGAGAGCCGCTATGAAACGGTGAGCAACGCACAACTTTGTTCCCAGTCTAAGTTAAGACCCAGACTTCATCTTCCTACCCCTCCTAGCCTTTCCCCTTCCAGGAAAGAAAACATACACATACACAACGACTTTTTTTTTTAAGTGGCAGCAATTTTCATTGCTGCTATTTAATGTTTGTCATTTCACTTGTTAATAAAATTGTGTATGAAGACTGTGTCCCTGGGTGCTTTTCCTGCAGGCTGTTTAAAAGCAAAGATGGTGCTGATGGGCATCCGACCTCTGTGCAGCGAGCTCTGTTGTTGCACTTTGTCTAAGTGGTGGTGGTGGGGGGTGTCTGGCTGGAGCAGTCAAAGCCAGACTTGGGTCACCGATGCCAATAGATGCTCCTTGGTTCCAGGAAAGAGGAGACACACTTTGGACATTGACAGGCCACGCGGGCAGAGCTCCCACTCGTCGTCCAGACACTATATGGAAATGACCATTTGTGTTCTGGACAGGAAAATGGAAGAGGACGGGGTCTGTGTGTAGCAATGTGTGTGCGTGTGCTTGGTCTATTCTGCCCATAGCGAGTCTTTAATGAGTTAATAATGCAACAGGTCTCCTGCTGCAGCAAAGTTACACGCAGAGCCGTCCCTGCTCTTAAGATCAAGATAAACATGATACAAACACAGAGAAGGATGGGAGTGGAGGCGTCTGGCAAAGCAGGAGTATGTTAGCGATGCCAGCCCTGAGCCCTAAATGGAGGAAGGGGGAAAGCAGGTTCCTCAGGGAGGCCTTCATGACCACCCTCTGTAAGAGCTGCTCCTTGGCCGCTCTCTCTGGTTTACTTTTCTTCATAGCACTTAAAATTCAGACAGCCTATTGTAGTTTGCTTTGTTGACTGCTGTCCTCAGTTTTGTTCTAGTGCCTAGAAGGGTGCCTGTCACTCTTAATAAACATTTGCTGACTGAATAAATTGTACTGGGAGGTCGTGCCAGGAATACTGGTCAGGCCCCAAAGAGCTGTGATCTTAGAAAGAGGAAGCGAATGAGCTGGTAGGAAAGGGAGAGGGAGGTGGGGTAGGACGGTGAGGGGGATGTGAGGAAACTGAGAGAGATGGTGGTCTATATGCGTGTGATTCCCTAGTAATGGGAGACAGAGAAGAATTTGAAAAAGTGGAGGAATGTGATTGTAGCACAAAGACAGCAAGATTATTTTGTCAGCAACATTTGGATCCCATTGGTGATGAGAGACATGTGGACCCGGCAAGGAGACAATTGTGGTAGTCAAGACAGGATGTGAATAAGACATAAAGAAGCGTTTCATCAGTGGGATGGAAAAGAACCAGGGCGGCAGTAGCCAAGTGAAGGAGAAAGAAGGGTCAGCCTCAGCATTCCCATATGCTGCTTCTCATCCACCCTGAGTGTCACACACACACACACGCACACACACACACACACACACACGCACCGAGTCACACACACACACATTTACACGCACAGGCTGCCCACAGGGAGCATTCATTCAAAGGCCCCCCTCATACATTCTAGCACAACTGCAAGCCCTGTTTTCTATTTCAGTCTTTAGTCTTTATCCTCTGTTTGCTTCTTCCCCTGGCAGTGAAGACTACCTTGTAGGGAAGGACTCAGAAACTCCAGATGAGGCAGTATCTTCTTCATCGACTGCTTCTAGCTAGTTTGAGAAAGAAGGGGCCTCAATGAAAATTGCAAGGTCCCCTGGGAAAGAAAGGAGAGAAAAGTCCCAGTGGAGGAAGGCCTAGAAGAGGAGAGAAATCCTCCTTTAAACTGGGGCAGGGAGGGCAATTGTTCACTGACATCCTAACACACATTCACACAGGTGAAGGGTCTGTAATTGAGACTCGGGACCTGGAGGAGGCGAACGAGCTTCTTGTTACAGTAGTGGGTGGGGATATGCTTGGGGATCAAGCTGAAACAGGACCTTATTTTTAAAGAGCCTTAGATTGATGTCCCTGCTAGCCTAAATATAACAGAGCAGCCAACTTCTTCCCAGCTCAGCCAGGCCTCCGAGCAAGCTCCAAGACCCTATGTTCAAAAAGGAAAAAGAGAGAGAGGGAGGAATCCACAGATGCAAAAGGTCACAAAGTTAGCCCTCTCAGTGTGTTGGGAGGAGGAAGATGGATGAGCTGGTTGTGTACACTCTGCAATCCCCAGGCCTCACCCTCAAGGAAGAAAGATGGAAGATTGTTGGATGGGGGTGGCAAGCTGGCCCCCACTTTGTACCTGGGCTTTGCCTGGCCTGGTAGGGACAAGGGCGACCCAGGCCTGTGCTCAGGGCTCCAGCAGTCCGGTGGGAGGGCAGGAGGGCTGAGCTGGCATACATGTCATAGTGCAGTTCGACAACGGATAGACTGTATGTGAGAGACAAACAGAGAGCTACGAACTTTCCGAGAGGAGCCATTCCAGGTGGCTGGAGGACTTGAAAAGTCCATCTGGAAGAAGGAAGAATTTTAAATGGGAGGATTTTGACAAAGGTGGAGCTAAAACAATAAGAAGTGGAGGCAAGAGTAAGCGGGATATATTTGGGCAGCTCTAAGCATTCAGATTTGACAGGAATGCAAGAATGTGAAAAAGTGGCAGGGAGGGGGCTTAGAGCCCAGGATCTCCATGCCTGTCTCAGAGGCTTGTCCTTGAGTCTGTAGATAAAGGGGAGCCATTGGAGAGTTGGCAGGAAGGCAGAAACATGACCCAGATAGATTGAAGGAAGGGCGATTTGGCAGTGAGGTGTAGGGTAAAGCAAAATGGGGAGCCTCTTGGGGTGGGGAGAGCCCAGAACTGCAGAGACCAGTGAGGGTCTGAGATAGTTAAGGCATGCTAGCTGCTACCACAGACACCTAAACCTCTGATACACAAGAGAAGTTCATTTCTCACTCACGTAAAGTTAACGCAGCACAGGGCTGAGGGAGTGGGGCTCTGCCATCTTCAACATGTGGCTCTGGGGGTCACCCTGCAATTCACATCATCTGGCAGGAGAATGCGGAGGATCTCACAGGAGGTTTTTACAAACCAGACGTTCCATTGGCCAGAACTCAGTCATGTGACCCCACCCACATGCAGGGGCCCCAGATGAGTGGTCCCTGGCTGGCCATGCATCTCTGGGAGCAGGACAACCTAGTGGTCATCTCTGCCACAGCACAGGGACAGGGACTAAGGGCTGAAGGAGTGTGTCAGCAAGTGTGTCTCCTTTCCATTTAGCAGGGAGGGTGTCTACATTTAGGAGTTAGAGAGAGGAGAATAAGCCGGAGAGAAAGCAAAAAGAGACAGCGTGAGGAGAAAGAGAAAGACTCGGTCAGATCTGCAGAGACTTCGTAGAAACGGGTATAGAGGAAGAGCCCTTCAACTTGAGTCCTCCAAGGCGTGTGGTAGAGGTGGGTGGAACTAGGTTTCAGGGCTTTGGGAGCAGCCAGCAATGATTCCCTAGGACTTTCCATAAGCACATCCCTGAGCCAGGTGTGCGTGATCCCCTGGGAGGACATTAACTTCACTTCCCAATATCCAATGGGGCCCCCAAAAGAGATGCCTTTCCAGGGATTCACTGTAGGGCAGTAGCAAGAATAGGGACTTTGGAGTCAGAAGATCTGGGTCTGAAGCTAGGCATAGCCACCTTGACCTTGAGCAAAAACAAACTCTCTGAGCCTCAGTTTCATCTATTCAATGGGCATACTGGTACCTACTTTTCAAGCTTGTTGTAAGGATCAGAAGTAATCAATCTGCTTTGTAAAGTGCTTTGCTTGGTGGCAGCACTTAGTAATGCATGTAGCAAACATTTACTTTGTACCTACTGAGGGCCAGGCACCTTACTAGGTGTTGGGTATTCAAGGGACCCAGACAAAATTCCTGCCCTCAAGAAGTGTACGCTCTGGAAGGGTCTACAGACAGAGAAGCAGATCCTTAAAATGCTGCATGGTAAATGCAGTGATCAAGACATTCCTAGAAAGGGAGACTGAGCCCTGGCTTAGTGGGGGAGGTGACCCACTGACCCTTGGTGGAGAAGAGTTCTATGAAGGTGGCTGGAATATTCCAGGACTGAGGAACCACAAGAGCAAAGGAGCAGCAATGAACAGCAGCACTATATGTGTGTTGGAGTAAGTGCTGGGATGTGGGTGAGGTGGGAATCTCTGAGTTTAGTATCTCTGACCATAGAATTGAAGCTGAAGGGATGAGGGCTGCAATGGGAAATGTAGGCAGGATCCTGAACTTGGAGACTGTCCATTGTCTTAAGGGACTTACCCCATGGGCAATGGGTAACTGTACTGTGTACAGTTGCCAGCACTGTACTAAGAGATTTACATGTATTGTCTTTATTGAATTTTTACACCCATTTTATAAATAGGGAACCAAGACAGAGAAGTCAGTAACCGACCAAAGTTCACACACTTAAGATTCTCACTCAAAGCCAGAGATCTTAACCACTGCAGGATGATGACTGAGAAACATCAAGGGGGTGACATGAGGGGACACGGGGACAGCTTTAAGGTGGGAGGTGAGGGAAAGGAGGCTACAAGAATGACTCCCATTCCCTCCCTTGGGATGGTGATGCCTCCACCTGCCACTAAGGCCAGACAAGTACAGGTTTGAGGGGCAGACGGGGAGTTCAATTTGGGACATAGTGAGTTTGAGGCTCCTGGGAGGACAGCAGATGGAGGAATCCAGAGACGTACGTGGCCATCATGGCTATGAATGACCACCATGTTCAGCGTCAACACTGCTCTGGGGGATAGAGACAGAAGAAGAGTCCAGAGGATGGAGGGAGCAGTGGGGAATAAAGATTAAACCAGATCACTCTCAAAGGAAGTGCTTTAGTGGAGCCATTCTAGTTCCTCATTTCCAAGAGAGGAGAAAAGAAATGGTTACAGATGAATGTTAAAATCGTTCTCCCTTCCTGGCCTTTATTTCTTCCTTTATCCTACTCCCCTAAGGAAAGGGCAGACATGTTCAGAACATATAACTCATGTAAAATACTGTTAATGTTAACCGTATGCCAGCAAATCAGACCAGCCCTGTGTCTTCCTCTTTTCTGGAAGGTTTGGGAGGGCCACCCACCCCTCCTCGAAGGCCCTGCCTTGAACATTACAGCATCAGGTCCCAGCTTTCCCCTGGCAGAGCTTTGCAGGTTCCCAGGGGAGAGGAGCTGAGATGTAAAACGAGTGGTGGTGGGGGTGCTCTCTCTGGATGGGAGAAGGTGCTGGCTCAGGTAGGCCATCATCTCTCAGCTTCCGCTTTAGACTGCCTCTCCCAGTGTCTGTCACCAGCCTTTCCCAGGGCTGCCTACCCTTTGTTGCAGGGTTGCTTTGTCACCTGCCTTCCTTACACACCCCCATACTCCCTCTATCTCTTCCCTTCTCTGCCCATGGTTTTCTCTCCTCCCGTCCCCTTCCCAGATCTTGCTTTGGGCTTACCCTCGGCACCACTGGCATCCTAGTTCATGCAACAAGCAAATACCTGTTCATCATAACTCATGCAATGAGCATCCACTGAGTGTTCAGACATGAAGTTTGCCCCAAAGGTCTCAGGGATGGGGGAAGGTTGTGCAGGACCATGCATCGGCTCACTTCTCGTGCCCGGGCCGTGGCCTGAGACCTTGCCATAGTTTTTGTTCCTGGTAATGTGGCCACAGGATCTACCTCTTTCTTCCACTTCTCTGTCCTCTTGAGGGAACCCCAAAATCCTTCCCTGTGAGACCATCTAAGGACTGTCTGCAGCATCTCTTCTCTGGACACCTCCCTGGTGCCCTTCCTGGAAACAGGGCCCAGGCTTCCACTGCAGCTTTTTGAAGCCCACAAATCCCCATGAGGGTTGTCGTCCTTATTGAATCTCTGAGCAAAGATATGTTAGAAGTGTCACCTCTACTCCATTTCCCACCTCGCCTCAGAACATCGTTAGTTCAGACCCTCGTAGACATGTCATCAAACATTAGTAATAGTGCGGGTTTGATCATATCCTGTTTTTTCCTTAATTACCCCTCCACAAAAAATGTTTTATGTGCTCATTATAGGGAATTTAGAAAATACAGAACTATATAAAGGAGAGAATAAATATAACCCATGATGTCAGTACTCAGGGAGAGTTGCTGTTGGCATTTTGTGTTACTCTCCTGTGAATATTGTTTTATGTACTTGAGATCATAGCTTTGACCTCACTTTTATTTTATTTTTCACAGTTTTTTTTATTGTGGTAAAATAAATACACATAACATTTACCATCTAAACCATTTTTAATGTCGAGTTCAGTGGTATTAAGTATATTCACACTGTTGTGCTGCTAAGCACCAGAATTCTTCATCTTGCAAACCTGAAACTCTGTACCCATTAAAGAGTAACTCTCCATTCCCTCCTCCCCCCAAGCCCAGGCAACTACCATTCTACTTTCTATCTACTTTTGTCTACGTGTTTGATATAAGTAGAATCATGCAGTATTTGTCTTTTGTATCTGGCTTATTTCACATGGCATCACGTCCTTAAGGTTCATCAATGTTGCAGCATGTGTCAGAATTTCCTTCCTTTCTAAGGATGAATAATATTCCATTGTAGGTGTAAACCACGTTTTGCTTATCTATTCATCTCAGTAGACACTAGGGTTGCCCCTATGTTGTAGCTATTGTGAATACTTCTGCTGTGAACATGGGTGTACAAATATCTCTTCAAAATGTTGCTTTCAATTCTTTTGGGTCTATACCCAGAAGTGGAATTACTGGTTCATATGGTAATTCTATTTTTAATGTTTGGAGGAACTGCCATACTGTTTTTCACGTTGGCTGTGCTGCTTTGCCTTTCCACCAACAGTGCACAAGTATTTTGATTTCTCCTCTACAACCTCCCCAACATTTGTTACTTTCTGTTTTTTGTTTTGTTTTGTTTTGTTTTTTTATAGCAGCCATCCTAATGGGCGTAAGGTGCCTGCTTGCTTATTTTTTTTTTAAGCTTGCCTTATATTGTAAGTATTGTCATTAAAAATTTCAGACACAAACCCCAATCCCATTCCCCTATTGTTGGAAATTTAGAATTTTTCTATTTCAATATTTTTGCTATTATAAATAAAATTGCAATAAAAATTTGTACATAAGTCTTTGTTGTATTTTGGATTATTTCCACAAGCAAGGATTGACAGATAAAATACAGTATGCCTGGTTAAATTGGAATGTTAGATAAACAATGAATAATTTTTTTAGTATAAATTTCCCAAAACATTGCCAGGGACAAACTTATTTTTAAAAACAATTTGGTTGTATATCTGAAATTTAGATTCAACTGAGCATCTTATATTTTACTTGCCAAACCTTAGATAGAATTCTCAGGAGTGGAATTAATAGATCAAAGTTGATGAACATTTTCAAGGTTCTGGATGCATATGACCAAAAGTCTTTTCAGTAAAGTGGTGCCAGTTTTCTGTCCCACAACAGTGAGTGAGAATGGCTATTTCCTCACAAAAGTGGCAACTTTAAGTTATTTCATTTAAAAATAAACAGAACTTTGCTTCTTTGATAGGTAGAAAATATCACTTATAAAGCTCTGATTATCAGTGAAGCTGACCCTTTTTTCCAAAGATTGGTCTTTTGCACTTCCTTTTGTATGAACTATGTGTTCCTGTCCTTTGCTCATTTATCTTTTTGTTTTTCTTGTCAAACTACATGAACTCCTATAGTTCATGTAGATAATAACTGTGTCTCTCACATTTTGTTGCAAATATTTCTCCCAGCTTGTTGTTTGCCTTTTAATTAAGCTTCTATTATTTTCCAAAATAAAAGCATTTATATATTTTATGTAGTCAAATCTCTAGTTCTTCCATGATTCTTTCATTGCTTTTAGTCTAGAGTCCCTCCTCATCTAGAGATTAGGTATATCTATTCACCTATATTTTCTTCTAGAAATCTATGTGGGTTCTTTTTATTGTTTTTTAAATTTAACTCTTTATCTCAGTCCTATTTGCTGAACAAAATTCTTCCCTTCTCAATGATTTGTGGTTACTCTGAGTCTTACACATAAAGAAAAATCCATTTTACCCAAAGTGACCTTATTCAGGGCCGGCCCAGTGGCTCAGGCAGTTAGAGCTCCATGCTCCTAACTCCGAAGGCTGCCGGTTCGATTCCCACATGGGCCAGTGGGCTCTCAACCACAAGGTTGCCAGTTCAACTCCTCAAGTCCCGCAAGGGATTGTGGGCTCCGCCCCTGCAAATAAGATTGAACACGGCACCTTGAGCTGAGCTGCCGCTGAGCTCCCAGATGGCTCAGTTGGTTGGAGCGCGTCCTCTCAACCACAAAGTTTCTGGTTCAACTCCCGCAAGGGATGGTGGGCTGCGCCCCCTGCAACTAGAAACAGCATCTGGACCTGGAGCTGAGCTGCGCTCTCCATAACTAAGACTGAAAAGACAACAACTTGACTTGGAAAAAAGTCCTGGAAGTACACACTGTTCCCCAATAAAGTCCTGTTCCCCTTCCCCAATAAAATCTTAAAGAAAAAAAAATGTATGTCAGGGCTTCACAATTTTCAAAACAAACAAAAAAAGAAAGTGACCTTATTCATGTCATTTAATCATTCGTGTATTCAACAAATATTTATTGAATATCATCCGTGGGTAATGTACATATTTAAGATCTCTTCCAGGATTAAAATTTTGAATATAAAGGAACTTTTTTCAATTTATTCTTGGATTATTGGAGGAAATTGACGGAGTTTGCTTCAGAGTTGTTTTTTATTTATGTGTTTTACATTAATCTATTTTACTGAAACTTAATTTTATTCATCTCCTTTCCAGTAGTTTTACCTCTCATTGCTATATCATGTCTTACTGAAGTGAAAGAAACATCAAAATGGTTGTTATATAATAAAACTATATAATAAAATTAATAGCTGACATCCTTATTTTATCTCTACTTTTAATGAGAATGCCTCTAACGTTATGTCATTAAGAATAGCTTTGGCTTCTGTGACAACATCAAGCATACCAACATTTGCATCATAGAGGGACCAGAAGGAAAAGAAAGAGAGCAAGGAACTGAAAACCTATTTGAAGAAATAATAATGGAAAACTTCCTTAACCTGGCAAAGGAAATAGACATGTACATACCCAGGAAGCACAAAGTCCCAAACAAGATGAACCCAAAGAGGCCCACACAAAGACACATCATAATTAAAATGACAAAGTTTAAAGACAAAGACAGAATCTTAAAAGCAGCAAGAGAAAATCAGTTAGTTACCTACAAGGGAGCTCCCATAAGACTATCAGTAGATTTCTCAACAGAAGCTTTGCAAACCAGAAGGGATTGGCATGAAATATTCAAAGTGATGAAAAGCGAGGACCTATAACCAAGATTACTCTACCCAGCAAAGCTATTATTTAGAATCAAAGGACAGATAAAGAGCTTCCCAGACAAGAAAAAGCTAAAAGAGTTCATCACCACCAAACCAGTATTACAAGGAATGTTAAAGGGACTTTTTTAAGGAGAAGAAGGAAAAAAAAATCCAAAATATGAACAATAAAATGGCAATAACTATATATGTATCAACAATTACTTTAAATGTAAATGGATTAAATGCTCCAATCAAAAGACATAGGGTGGCCGAATGGATAAAACAAAACCCTTACATATGCCCTTACATATCTGAGACTCACTTCAGACCAAGAGACACACACAGACTGAAAGTAGAGCAATGGAAAAAGATATTTCATGAAAATGGAAAAAAAACAAAAAACAAAATTGGGGTAGCAATACTTATACTAGACAAAATAGACTTTAAAACAAAAGCTATAGCAAGAAACAAAGAAGGACCCAGTAATCCCACTTCTGGGTATGCATCTGAAGAAACCTAAAACACTACTTCGAAGAGACATGTGCATCCGTATGTTCATTGAAGCATTATTTACAGAAGCCAAGATATGGAGGCAACCTAGGTGTCTATCAATACATAAATGGATAAAGAAGAAGTGATACATATATACAATGGAATGTTACTCAGCCATAGAAAAGGAATGAAATCTTGCCATCTGCAACAACATGGATGGACCTAGAGGGGAATTGGGCTGAGTGTAGTAAATCAAACAGAGAAAGACAAATGCCATATGATTTCACTTATATGTGGAATCTAAAGAACAAAACAAACAAACAAAAGATAAACAAACTCATAGAGACAGAGAACATTTTGATGGTTGCCAGCTGGGTGGGGGGGTTGGAGTGTGGGTGAAAAAGAGGAAGGGATTAAGAATCACAAATTGGTAGTTACAAAATAGTCATGAGGGTATAGAGCATAACATAACCAATATAGTTAACAATATTGTAATATTGTAATAACTATGTATGATGCAGATGGGTACTAGATTTATCAGCGTGCTCACTATGTAAGTTATATAAATGTCTAATCACTATGTTGTGCACCTGAAACTAATATAATATTGTTTGTCAACTGTAATTGAAAAATAAAAAATTATTTTAAAAAAAGAATAACTTTGGCTTTTGATTTGAGATAAAAAAATATTTTCAGGTTAAGGAAGTAATCATCTCTTCTTATTTTTCTAAGAGGTTTTTTTTAAAAAAAAGAAAAATTAGGAATGATTAATTAGTTTTATTAATGTATTTTATAGAACCAATTGAAGTTATTGTATCATCTTTTCTTTAGGAGTATTTCATTTTGAAGGACAAGTACTACCTGCTGAGTGGAATTGCATGAGGTAGGATTAGGGTGAATACACATACTTCCTACCACATAATATTATATGTGCTTTTGTAAACAGCAACTCTGAAGTTGAACTATGTGTTAGTCTTGATTGCACACACCTATTAATAAAAACTTTTGAGGACTCTCAAATATATATATATATATATATATATATATATATATATATATATATGAAACCACAGATTAAATTTTTTAAAAACAGACATTCTAATCTTTTTCCCTTACCCCAATAAAACAGCTTGCACATATCCTGCTTTGGAGACCAGTCATCTAGAAGATGAGTACTTAGTGAGATATTTGTGAGTTCATTCGACCCTAGGCATTTACAGAGTTCTGTGGAACATCTTGTACACTCATTTCCATCAGTCACTGAGGATTGCATTTGAATTTGAATATGCACAACTCAAAATGCCCTCTGAAGCTTGAAGAATTTTTAACCTAGTGGGATAAAGCTTAATAACGGCAAAAGCACACACACACACACACACACACACACACACACACACACAGAAGGCAAAGCAAGTTATTCAACTTTGCCTGACCTTGGGCAAGTTATGTAGCCTCTTTGGGACACAGTTTCTTCATTACTAAAATGACAGGGTTGGGCTAGATGACCTCCAAGCCCCTTCCTACACTGACATTTTGTAACAGTCATGACCCTGGGGGGGTTTCGGGTTAGGTGAGAAGCAGATTTGCATGTCAGTCAACAGGACAGCACTGTCATTAGGAAATGAAGCAGAGTGCAGTTCTAGGGTTGATGACCAGAAGCTCATTGTGCACTACAATCAATCCTGGCCGTCCCCAGGGGCAACACTGGCACCAGTCAGAGCAATGGAACATGAAGGATTTGGACATCTTTAGGAGGGATCAGAGAAAGAACACATAAGGATTAAAGCCTTGGAAAATGGGTCCTCTGAGAAAAAGTT